>NC_134710.1:284583275-284889108 GCF_043290135.1 Rhipicephalus microplus
TATCACCTCGCATGCTGCTTTGGAGTTTAATGCAGTCGGCGTATGAGTACCAACTCGAGTACCGCAAAACGCAGGGTCATGCTTACGCGGACTGTCTCAGCAGGTTGCCGGCCTCGGGATGCCATCAAGACGCTGAGCTTCCAGGTGACGTCTTACTCCTGGAAGCCGTAGAGTACCCACCAGTCACCGCCGGGGATATTGCATCATGTACGTCGCAGGACAGCCAGCTATCAAGGGTGAGGAGATTGGTCGTCGACGGCTGGCCGGAAGAACGCGCACCTAAAGAATACTGCGAATACGAGGTAAGACAGCACGAGCTGTCCGGGCACAGAGACTGCGTGGTTTGGGAAAAGCACGTGGTGGTCCCGGGAGAGTCACAAAAGCGTGTGCTTGTCCTGCTGCACGCAGAGCATCCATGGGTATCAGCCACGAAGGCTATCGCGAGATCACATGTATGGTGGCCTCGCATGGATGCACAGATTGAAGACTTTGTTTGGCACTGCACGGCATGTCAAGAAAACCGTCAGAATAAACCCAGGGTACCCACCCACTTTGGGACGGAACCGGAGCGGCCGTGGAGCATAATGCATCTCGATTTTGCAGGGCCTATTAACGGCGTCGTGTTTTGTGGCGGTAGCTGACGCGTTCTCAAACTGGAAGAAGGTATAAATGATGACGTCGGCGCGCGCGCCTGTTGTGATTGAGCGACTACGCAAGATGTTTGCAAGTTATGGGCTGCCGAACTTAATCATGCCCGACAACGGTGCAGTATTTACAAGTGTAGAAATGCAGTCGTTCCTTAAGCTAAATGGCATTCACTCTATGTATATTGCCCCTTATCACCCGTCAAGCTAGCAATGGCAGAGCAGAACGCATGGTTCGTGAGTTGAAGTCTGCCCTCAAAAAGCAGAGCCTGGAAACTCTAGCGTGCAAAGTCTCTCAGTTTTTGTTCAAGGAATATTCCACCCCCCCCCCCCCACCCCCCTTGGAGACAGGCAAGGCCCCTACAGAGCTCATATGCTGGTGGGAAGAAACCTGAGGTCAAGCCTGGCAGGACACTGCATCCCGACATGATGCATGTGGAATGCATGCGGCAGTTACCCCCCCCCCCCTTCTCCTCGAAGTTTTCAGTGCGGTGACTGTTTATGTAAGGAATTTTCGCGCTTGTCTGAAGTGGTTGGCGGCGCGTGTGCTGCGGCGCCAGGGTCACGTTATGTACGAAGTCCTGACGCCAGAGGGGCGCACACATGGGTGACACCGAGATCACGTCCGAAGGGCTTGGGATCAACGCCCGTGACCACTGCAAGTGGTACCAGTGCCTCGTTTGCCCTACCCGAACCCTCGAGTTTAGTGCCTGCGCCTGCCCCGGTCAAACCAGGGGAATTGAGGCGCTCCACCCATACGTGACGTGCAGTGCGCCGTTATAGGTTAGATGGCTAGCGCGGAGGGATGTGATAAAGTGACGTCGTGCGTTGACATACCGGCAGAGCAGTGCGGCATGTACCACTTGTATCGGCCACCACAAGCGCAGATAAGGGGCGCTGCTTATAGCCTTTCCTTGTTGGCTTATCCACTGTTCGGACGGCAGTCGCTACAGTCATAGCATGGCCTGTCCTGGCTTAACTAGCGAAGTATAGCGTTAAGCCAAATAGCTAATTAGGCGGCCGCACGTGCTCGGGTGCTTAGCAGGTAATGACAACAAAGATGACGCGCACCGGCCGAGCAGCGCACTTGAATGTACACGCCGACACGTGCTCTAGCTAGAATGTACATAGTGACACGTGGCCTCGGATTTAGCTGCGGTCGCGATGTTGTAAGACGCTCGGCCAGTACTGATGTCAGAGTCCACAGTGCTGATTATTCTAAAACAGACTTAGTGCAAGCATGAAAAGCTTCAAAATAAATGGAAACCCTCGTGCCTCTAAAGAATATCATCCCGAAAAGCTTCTGACACTTTTATTGCATGGGTGCGCTTCTGCACTCAGTGGAACGACAAACAAATGAAAGATGATGCCTCTGGTTTGCAAACACCGCCCAACTTAGTCGACCGTCCTTTACGCGATGGCTGGTTCCATCGTAACCAATGAAACGCAGCACGCTGAGGGGTGGATTTGACTTTTTCGTACTGGTCGGCTCGTTCATAAGGGGGTGTCACCAGAGCTCGGATTTATCCCGAGTTTCGCAAAACTCGGCCGATCCTACTTAGAGCCAAGGTCTTTACATCAGACGGTATCGGCGTATTTTCAACTCATTTCAGAACGTCTTGGCCAACTGATTTTTTAAACATTAATTTATAAAGGGGTACAGGGAATACATTGTCAATTAGATCTATCCTAAAACAATTTTTTTCGTATCTTGACATATGCTGTTGAAACGATGCACTTTTTTTTTGTTTATAGGCACGTGCTTGTGGTTAAGTGTTATATCGTTTGCTTGATCTTTTTTTAATACTAGACCTGTTAAGCTTTGTAGTTCTTTAAAACCTGTTTTTGTAATGTGCACTATTTCTTGTCGCTTTCTTTCACTGAACCATGTAACTACCAATTTTGCGCCTTTTCATTATGTTGTGTTAAAAATGTAACCCACTCCCCTCTTTAATGCCCTCGGGCCCAGAGGGTATTGAAATAAATAAATAAATAAATAAATAAATAAATAATAAATAAATAAATAAATAAATAAATTGCTTTTCACTTTAGATAACTTATTCATAAAAAAACGTTGCCCTCCGTAATACAAAACAATTTCGCGGAACAACGATGACAAGGACTGTCGTTCCTCCCTCTCTGACGATACAAAGAAGTCAGACATGTGATGAAATAACATTTTTGAAAAAAAAACGTCTTTTTTGATATTTTGACAGCATGAAACGAGATACTACCTGAATTGAAAACAGATGACACAAAGGAGGGCCTCCTTTCTTAACTCGCCGAAACAAGTTTCTTTTTGATATGCACTCCCATGTCGTGCTCCTGATGAATGAAGCGAATACACATACTTTTCGGTACATAATCGGTACAAATAAGTGTTTGCAAAACGTAAATAGTTTTAGGAGCCAGAAAAACATTTCATGTTATCCCGGCGGCGGCGGCTGCATTTCCGATGGAGGCGAAACTGTTTTAAGCCCGTGTGCTCAGATTTGGGTGCACGTTTAAAACCCAAGGTGGTCGAAATTTCCGGAGCCCTCCACTACGGCGTCTCTCATAATCATACGGTGGTTTTGGGACGTTAAACCCCACATATCAATCATCAACCAAACATTACACGTTTTGGACCAAGAGAAAATTGATATTTCTCGGCCACCCCATGTTTCAGCTGTCACCAGCAGTTCCTCTGTCTTGTCAAGCCAAAGCTGTTCGATGTTTTTATATATGTCCAGTGGTACCCCGAGATAACGAGTTGTCGTGAGCCACTGAATAGTTAAAAAAAAGCAGGCGCAAGATCCCAATCGCCGTGCCACAAACCAACGCTTTTATATTTATTAATTGAACTGCTGTTTGTGACGCAAAACCTTTCAGTTATTCTCAATAACAAAGTTACACTCTCTATAACAACAGCGAAAACGGCAACATCGTCAGCATATGCCGAAACACGCAGTCCACATGCCGTTACCCTAAACTTTTAAAGGTATACATGAGGCCAATTGTCGGAATTTTTTAACGAAGTAATAATCACTAGAAATCATTAGCCTACAATATCAAACACATATTTGTAGACAAATGTTAGCACTTTAAAGTAAGTGCCATGTTTTGTTAATTTTTTATAATAAAGATGTCATTAAGGATGTGACTTACACGGCAACACTCTCAACTGAAGTTACACTCATTAAAATATATTTATTTTTAGTAGGGTCATGAAAAAACTTAGGCCTGTGGAATGAACGAAAAACAATGAGATCTGATTAATATTAAAACGTAATTCAGTAACGCAAAAATATGCACTAACACTATGGGCATCTTCGCATAACAGGCAGCCATATTAAACCTGGTGGCGCGATTTTGCTTACTAATGTTAAAGTGTATTATAATTGTTCTAATACACTTTAACCTTGAGTGGCGTGACGGCGCCTCGCCGCCTGATGCCTTCCGCGCTAGCCGCACGCCGCGTGCACAAACTGCTATGCACTTCGGCTCCCCCGGGGCATTATTTTGAATCCAAATTTATTTGTGTCTTCCCGTCATTCACGTCTAGCAGATGCTGTCATAACCCTTGAGGGATGACACGCCAAAGTACTGAACTTAGGTTCAATCAGCCGTTGCGAGAGATCAAAAATTACTTAGAAAGGGCGTGTCTTACTCCAATTTCTTCTCTTTGAATTCTTTCTTCGTTGGTTAGACGTCTACAGTATTCATAATAACTGAGCCGATTTATTGGAAGTTAGCTGTGCTCAGAAAGCTGTGAGACTAAAAACAATACCGTGTCAAACGCACACGGAACCAGGAGGCCGTAAGTAGAGATAGGAGAGGAAGGGGGTCTGAACCTTCTACCATACATATGTCGGCAAAACTTGTGGAGCTGACTCAGACTCACTCATGAAATATATATTCAGCTTTGGACTCACGAAAATTTTCTTCAGCCGGACTCACTCGGAATTAAACGCAACGAAACATTACTCATGAGGCTTAACTCAGACTCACAGCTTCATCTGAGTCTAAGTACGAGTGAGTCGACTCATGAGTCAGTCAGCGTAGAATTAGCTTCTTTGACCATGGTGTCAATGCCCTTCAACACCAATACCTCACGTAATCGGTATTTTTCAGGGTGCCGTTTGACGTAGCATCTTCGAGTTCTGAGTGTTTCCAAACCAAAGGTCATTTTTCTTAGAAGAGATGACAGCATAGACATAATAATCAAGAAATTCTGTGGAAGAGTTGGTGGGGAGAGATAAAAGCACCCCCTCTTACGTAATTCACGCCTCTAATTAGCCCCGCCGCGGTGGTCTAGTGGCTAAGGTACTCGGCTGCTATCCCGCAGGTCGCGGGAATGAATCCCAGCTTCGGCGGCTGCATTTTCGGTAGAGGCGAAAATGCTGTAAGCCCATGTGCTCAGATTTTGATGCACGTTAAAAAAACCCAGGTGATAGAAATTTCTGGAGCCCTCCACTACGGTGTCTCTCATAACCATACGGTGGTTTTGGGACGTTAATCCCCACATATCATCAACGCCTCTAATTAATAAATATTGAAATGGTGTGTGAACGACACTCCTTTGAATACCTGTGAGTAGACGTGAGCATAAACGTGAACCCAGGTAAGGCCGATAGTAATGCTCAAGATGACTAGATAGGACCTTAGGTCGGCAAAAGAAAGCGGAATTCAATAAATACATTTTGCGCTTTGGACTCACTCGGACTCCGACTCACTAAATTTTTTCTGAGCCGACCTCACTCGTACTCACACTCGCGAAAATTTTCCTCAACCGGACTCACTGGGACTCGCATTCACCAAAATTTTACTCACCCGGATTCACTAAGACTCAGCCTCACGGCTTGATCCGAGTCTTACTCAGTCCACTGAGTCGACGCATGAGTGTGTTCGCCGACCTATGCCCCATAAACCATGAATTTTTACGCAATTTAACTTTTCAAGTTATACTAAAATGGTTACACGCATTCACAACGGCCACCAATTGCTAAAGTTAGTCGTTTTGCTGCACCCCCCCCCCCCTCGAAAAACAAATTCCTGGGGAGTCCTGCGCCGGACGTTTACAGTTGGCGAAGCTTAATAAAGCGGCAGGGAGAGATGGATGCTTCTTCCGGCGCTGGCACAGGTCACACGCTGCAACGTAGCGGCGAACGGAACGATAAAGGCCCTTTTTATGACCGTAAGCGGCGGCGGCTGCAGAGAACAATGCAAGAAAGAGACGCGGGAGTTGAAAGCTACCGTTAAGAAAATGGAGAAGGCGATGGAGGAACTCCAGACGGCGATGGCGGCGACGCAGCTCACCATCAAACAACAACGAGGCGTCATCGACGAACAACGAGACGCCATTAGAAGGCTTCAAGAGGGGGGATCAAGGAACAAAGCCAACAACAAGATGGCGACAGACGCCGATGAGGATGACAACGGAACCTCAACGAACATCGCGGGCAACCGCTTTGTCAACACTACAACCCCTAAGACCTACCAATTAACCGCCAAAGCGAAGACTCCGACAAGGGCATCCATGATTGCGGTGGCAAGAGGGTTGGAAGCACAACACGAAGAGGAACTAGAAAGCGAAAGCAACAAGGAAGAAGATGGTAGTGCCTCGGTCATTTCGGTGGCAACTACAAACAATGGAGACAGGACCAAACCTCTCGGCTACGGGAGCTTCAGTAAGAAGATCGGTCGGAACGCGAGAGCTACAAAAAATGGGGCAAGAGCTTTGAGGGCCTCGAGCAGAGAATCCTCACGAAATGCACCCAAGTCATCCAACAACAACTTGCGCAAACGATTCAGCTCCAAATCGAGCAAGCGCTAGAGAGGGCCCTGAGCCCCGAGAAGCTGCAGCCGCTAATTGGTGAAGTGGTGCATCAATATTGCCAAACACAAAAGGCTCTCCCTCATAATGGACAGCAACAATAGGATCAAGATCTGGCACTGGAACGCCAACGGGTTCCGGTGCCGAAAAGCAATCCTACAACAGTACTTGAGATCGCTGGCACCGACGGCTCGCCCGGACGTGATAGCGGTCCAAGAAACCCACACCGAAGACACGCCGACACTGCCAGGGTATCGGACACACGCCTGCCCTCCGTCCGCTCGCACATGCGGGAAGGGTGCGGCGCAGGGCGTGTGCCCGTTCATCCGGAAAGGCATCGCCCACGTGAAACACCAACAGTTCCTGGGCAGCAGGGACACCGCCATCGAGCTGTGCGTCACCGAGCTAGCGATTAGCGGCAAAGGACGAGAAACCCGGGGTGGAAGAAAGAAGAAGACATCAACCACCGTCTTCATCGCTAACATCTATAGCAATCCAAGACATGGAAAGCAGAAATTCAAAACTCTTTTCCATAAGATCAAGAGTGCCACATCACAAGCACAGAAAGACCTGGCCAAAAGAGGAGACGCTGCCGCGGTAATATGCAGCGATTTCAACGCCCAACATCGAGAGCTCGGCTACACGACCACCACGTCCAAGGGAAGGAACCTTCTCGAAGATGCCAGCGAAGCCGAGTTCACGTTACTCATCAATCCAGCCCATCCATCAAGGATCGGAACATCGGTTGCCCGGGATACAAATCCGGACCTCACCTTTGCGATGCTGCCCGAAGGTGGCACCGCGAAATGGAGGAATACGGGAATCAACCTGGGCAGCGATCACTTCATCATCGAAATTGAATCACCGCTGGCTCATCTCAACGGAAACCCGAACCGCGACAAAACATCAAAGCACAAACTCGTCGACTGGAGCAAGTTCCGTAACACAGAACTAAGCGAAGTCGACAATATCGACGAGTGGTCAGCGAAGCTGCTGGCGGCAACAGAAGGGGCCACAGAAGAGATCAATGCACCCGAAGAAATCGAAACCATGGACCCGAGACTAGCCCACCTCCTCGAAGCCAGGCGCTCGCTCCAAAAGCGTTGGCGGCGGCAACGTCACAACAGAAAGCTACGAAAGAAGATCGCAGAACTTGGCCGAGAGATCGAGCGACACAGCAGGCAGCTCTGCTCACAGCAGTGGTTTGCACTCTGCAGCCAGGCTGATAGACAGCTTCACCGCGGCGGCACTTGGAAACTCCTCAGGCAACTGATGGATGAGACCAAGAGCTGCGAATACCAACGTACACGCATGGCCCAAATCCTACATACCACCGCTCGTCAACTGGGCGAAGAGGAGATGTTCAAGTGACTCAACGAGCGCTACCTCCCCATCACAAGTCACGAAGACCACCCAGACTACGCCGGCCAGCCGAACCTCCACCTCGACCGAGATCTAGAGGAATGGGAAGTGAGGCAGGCGGCGCAGGACCTGAACTGTCGTTCGGCCGCCGGACCCGACAGAGTTACTAACAAAGCTCTACGCAACCTGAGGGACTCAGCCATCCCATCACTGACACGCTACTACAACGAATGCTGGCGTAACGGCAAGCTGCCCAAGGCCTGGAAGACAGCAAAGACGATCCTGCTGCCAAAACCAAACAAGCCACCGGGTATAGAGGGTCTGCGTCCCATCTCGCTGACGTCCTGCGTGGGCAAGGTCATGGAGCACGTTCTTAACACCCGGTGGAACCGTTACATGGAAGCGCACCATGTCTACCCGGACTCAATGCTTCGCTTCCGGGCCAAGTTGAGAACGCAAGACGCCATGCTCCTGATCCAACGAGAAGTCCTTGACCCACCGGGCGGGACTCCAAAGAATGACAACCGAGCGATCTTGGGCCTGGACCTGCAGAGCGCCTTCGACAACGTTAGACACTCGTCGGTCCTGGCTCAGGTGTCCCGCCTGGGGCTGGGCGCAAGATCGTACAACTACATCAAAGCCTTCCTTTCTCGCCGCACGGCCAGGCTGGAGGTGAGAGGAACGAAGCTCGAAGAACGAGAGCTGGGTAGTGTCGGGACCCTACAGGGCTCGGTCATCTCCCCGTTCCTGTTTAACATTGTCATGATCGAGGTGGCCAGGCGTCTGGAGGCGCTGGGCCCAGGGATACGACACTGTCTCTACGCCGACGACGTAACCATCTGGGCCACGGGTGGAAGCGACGGAGACATCGAGGCGGGTCTGCAGGCGGCGGCGGACGCCGTGGAGTCCGCACTCTCGGGCACGGGCTTGCGGTGTTCGCCACAAAAATCACAGCTACTCATCCTGCCACCACCTGGGAGGCACAGAAAGAAGGCAAGTCGAGAGGCGGCCGAGAACATCATCGTGCGCACCAGTGACGGTATGCATATCCCGCACGTCCCGGGGCTTCGAGTCCTAGGGATGTTCGTGGACGGCACCCAAACCAACGCCACGGCGGTCAAGAACATCACAACCAAGATGGGCATCGCAGCGCGCCTGGTCAAGCGAATGTCGTCCCGCTACCGGGGCATGAAAGAGAGGGGGCTCCTGCATCTGCTGCAGGCTTTCGTTATAAGCCACGCGGCATATGCGGGGGCCTTTCACCGCTGGACCGGCGCGGAACGAGCCAAGATCGACGCTGCCATCCGGAAGGCTTACACAGGGGCTCTTGGGCTCCTACCAGGCACAAAGACAACGGCCTTGCTGTCTCTGGGAACACACAACACGCTCTCGGAGATCAGCGAGGCCCAGAGAGTTTCGCAGCTGAGCCGCCTGAGCGACACAGCCGCGGGCAGAGGATTACTCGATCGGGTGGGATTATTACCTCCTGGAGAACGCCCGGGAGGGAGCAGGACCGGACGGGGAGCTAGAAGAACAAGTCCCCCTGAGCGATGAGGCAGCGAGGAAAATCATTGTCTACCCGCTGCCAAAGAACATGGACCCAGAAAGGGATGCGGGCAGGCGAGCGGCGAGAGCAGCGGCGCGGGCCCTTCAACATCAGAGAGACGAGGGCGCAGTCTACGTGGACGCCGCAAGATATCCGGGAAGACGCAACGCCTTCGCAGCAGTGGTGGTCAGCGCTACTACCGGTAAACTACTAACAGCAAGTACCGTGCACGCCCGAACAGCCGGCCAGGCAGAGGAGGCGGCGATAGCCCTGTCCACAGGTAGGCCGGGCACGCGCACGGTGCTAAGCGACTCAAAGCAGGCAATCAGGAATTTTGCCCGAAACAAGGTCTGGCGGGGCACGGAGTGGCTAGTGACGTCCATCGCGGCTTCGCGGGCTGCTCGCGGCGCCGCTACAGGGCCAACCATCGCCCTCAAATGGTTCCCAGCCCACATGGGACAACTGGCTCCCGACATTGAGAACCGCAACGAGGAGACGGACGCTGTGGCCCGTGATCTCATCACGTGCTGGACCGCGGCAGCCCGTCTCCCTGAAACCAGCGGTGAAGAACGAGAAGAAGACCTCGATCCCCTCACCGACTACGGAGGGATCCTGGCGGCCTACAGAGAGGCCAGGAGAGCCTTTCCGCCCCCGCATCGTGAACTGTCACGTGCGGAAGCAGTGAAGCTCCGACAACTGCAAACGGAATGCGTGCTAATGCCAGCATTGGCCCGGCACGTATGCCCCGACATGTTTGTGGACGCTAAGTGTAGCGCGTGCGAACGTGAACTAGCCACCCTCCGCCACATCATGTGGGGCGGGTGTAACAGTGGTGTGAACAATGGGAATGGGCAGTGCCAGGACGCCACATATCCCGAAGAGGTGGGAGCATGGATACGCTCCCAAGACTCAAACACACAACGAAGGGCCATCCAGCGGCTTGAGGAGGCCCTGGCAAAGCAGACGAGAAAGGGAACCGACGCCCCGGACAACGGGAGCGGAGGAGCCCGAGTATTCAACGCCTAGCCAGAGCACAACGTCCTCAAGATCTAGGGCCTGGGACTATAGGACTATTAGCCATAGTCTTTAGATAGGGAATACCCGCGCCCTGCGCGGCCGGTGACTTCCCGCACGCCGGATGCGCGAAAAATGTTGTTTCTCTCTCTCTCTCTCTCTCTCTCTCTTGTTATGACCGTCATCTATATTGAAGTCTCTCGGCTTGACAGAACTGGAAGAAAAAAATTTCGACGCATTCCAAGAAAGGATGTTTCGTCAAGAAGGGTTGATTTCCTGTCAGCAAAACGTGAACAAAGGGTCCAGGACCAGTTCGCGCAAAGAAAACGCACGAGCCAAGAAAGGCCATTGTGAGCTCGACTCTATGCAAGGCTTTGGCGGCAAAAAAAAGGCAGCTGGGCCATTTTAGAGGTCACTGTGGATCTGGGGAGACCAGAACCAACATGGCATTTGCAGTGGGCTGGAAGCTAAAACCCAAACCGGTTGTGGCTGCACCTTGCGAGGAGAAGCGAAGCCCTGGAAATTCGCAGCTAAGCCGCAGCTTCTAGCTAACAAGCAGGGATTGAATGTGTGGTTGAAGGAAAGGAAAAGGGCACTATATGCTGCAGCCCTTGTGGGAGCCCACCTCAGCGCCTCTACTACGATGGATTAGTCGACGGCTGCTCCTTCTCCCTCTCCATAGGATCGGCTAAATGGAGTGGCATGTTTTGACGAGAAACTGTCAGGCCACTACATTGTCCTACCCGAACGCAGTCAGGCAAGTTTGGCACGTGTACTGGGAGCCGGTTTTTCGAACCTCACCCAACTGCCAGAAGGGTTCACGGAAACCAAGGTCATCTGAGATCATCGGACGTGCCCGCATTCTCAGGTCCGTTCGATTCGCCTGCACCACGCGAACCAGTTCACGAGGTGCTGCACCTTGCCATTCGTTTCAGCAGTGTAGCAATGACGGCCTCTGAACCATGCCATTCGTTTCGAAAGGTACATAAGAGGTGTAGCACTGGTTCACAATTTTCTTGCACCTCCTACGCTGACGGTGCCGGCTTGGTGCAGCCGCGCGTGCAGCGGAGCGGACGACGCAGCACTTTGGCGTAGGTGGCTTAGGCGCCGTGTACCCGCCTATACAAACGCGGTGGGTTTTGTAAAGATGTTTGCGTCTCATAAACTGTCCGCATGTTCGATTCGCCATCGGTCAGTGTTTACTGAACGGTGTAAATTAAGCGAAAAGAAATAAGGCCTGCACCTTGTCGGCACATCGTCATTCGTTTCGGGTGTCGTGCTGTGCCTGCACCGCTGAACTCACGCTGCACAATTTCTGAACTTCGCGTGCACAGCTGTGAACCGGTTCTGACTGGTGCAGGTGAATCGAACGGATCTCTTGGTGACGTGTGCGAAACGTCAGTGCAGTGAGTTTGTGACCATATTTGGGCATCGTGTAGACTGTGCCCTCTCCACGTGCATTGTGTGGTGTCTTTCCCCACCTTCGTGGGTGGAGCACCTAGACTGTCGAGCGCCGTATTGGCTGAAGCCGCGGACAATGCGCCCAAGGCTGGCAGCGCGGCGCTATATAAGCAGAAGGCTTTTGTATATTTAAGTTCTACAGTTCAACAGTTTTCCTGTAGAGTTCTTGAGTTCTCGTTCTACCTGATCACCTACTTTTAAATTCTCAGTTACTAACCATGTAAATAAATTGTTGTCGTTCTTACGAGCGCCTTATCTGACTTGTTGGACGATGGGTCGTGAAACGGGGGCCCGCTGTCAGAATGAGACCCGCGGGACACGGAGTCGGAACACCCTGCAGAATACCCGTCGGCGGACGCAGTCATAGGTTCTGGAGACACCTAAATGTCCAGAAGTGTGGGCGTTGTGAAGTTCTTGCAAGATGTCCTTGCACAGATGACGTGGGACGACAAGCAAAAGTTCCGCGCCATCGGGCTGTAAGTTGCGGCGGAACAAAACGTTGTCTTGGAGCAAAAACAAGCTCAGTGAAGGGACCGGATTGAAGACGGTCAATCATAGATAGCAGCGATGGAGCTCGGCGTTGTTCGTTCACCATGTGCATAAAATCTATTGTGGCTAGGATGTCGGCATCGGATTACAACTCAGAGGAGTTGGGTGGATCAACAGGGTGTCGAGATAAACAGTCGGCATCGCTGTGAAGCTTGCCAGACTTGTACACTACCGAGAATATGTACTCCTGCAATCGCAAGGCCCATTGCCCGAGTCTTCCTGTAGGATCCTCAAGTGTTGACAGCCAGCAGAGCACATGGTGGTCTGTAATGACTGCGAACGGGCGTCCATATAGGTGCGGACAGAATTTTGCGATAGCCCAGACGAGAGCCAGGCACTCCGCTCAGTAATAGAATAGTTTCTCTCCGACTGGAAAGTAACTGATTGATATGTGGAGTTTAACGTCTCAATACTACCAAATGATTATGAGAGACGCCGTAGTGGATGGCTCCGGAAATTTCGACCCCCTGGGGTTCTTTAACGCGCACCCAAATCTGAGCACATGGGCCTACACTTCCGCCTCCATCGGGAATGCAGCCCGCTACAGCCGGGATTCGATACCGCGACCGGCGGGTCAGCAGCCGAGTACCTTAGCCACTATAGACCACCGCGGCGGGGTGACTGGGAAAGTAAGCGGCTAGCGTACGCGACACGGTTTGTGCCGTTCGGCATTTGAGTGAGTATTGCCCCTATGCCATGGCCAGTTGCATCGGTGCGAACCTCCGTTCGAGCGACTGGGTTAAAATGAGCCAACACCAGTGTTGATGTGGGCGCAGAAATCAGCGACACAAATGAATGTTCTTGGTCCTCGCGCCAGGAAAAACTCACGTTCTTTCTGAGGAGGTACATGAGGGACTGAGCAATTTGCACGAAATCGCTGACAAAACGGTGGAAATACGAGCAGAGCCCCAAGAAGCTGCGGACTTCTTGCATGGGACGTGGGACCGGAAAATCGCGTACAGCTCGAACTTTGTCAGGGTCGGGTCGTCCATTATTAGCGTCAACAAGATGGCCACGCGCAGTTTGATCTGACGGCGTCCAATGGTGCACTTCGACGCGTTAAGCTGCAGTCCAGCCCAGCAAAAAACGTCAAGAATGGCCAACGGACGTGGAAGGTGGCTTTTAAAGGTTGGCGAGAAAACAGGCATCGTCTAGATAGCACAGGCACGTCGACAATTTAAAACCGTGAGGAGAGTCCATCATGCGTTCAAAAGTGGAAGGAGCATTGTACAACCCAAAAAACATGACTTTAAATTGATAAAGCCCGTCTCGTGTAATGAATGCTGTCTTTTCGCAATCGCGGTCATCGACTGAAATTTGCCAATTTCCAGATCGTAGGTACAGTGTAGAGAAATACTTGGCACCATGGAGGCACGTAGGAAGGAAAGGTAGGAGAGGGCATGCCCAGCCGGCGCACTGCGTGAAAAGTATGGAGGAAATGACATCATGGCGGCCATATTCACTGGGCACAATGGCGGCGTTGCTATATGGTTACGCGTTGCGCAGTGGAGCTGGTCTAGCTTGAGCGGCCGCGGCTGGCGGTGGCATGTGTGCCTCCCCAGGTCTTGTGCTGAGTCGTGGCGGACAATATCCGTGCTCTGCGCCGCGTTATTGGTTACGCAGTGTTCTCCTGGCAGTTACTGCACTCTCAGCAACGTTTACAAATCCTTTTGCCCATCACGGGGTTTCAACAGTGCGTAGAACGAGTACATATCCATGTGTCGTGCGGCGGATGACGCGGATGAAGCAAATAGTGTTCAGCTAATTTGAGCTGGGCACCATGACGAAGCGAAACGACGGCGAACGCCTTGCAGGTCAGTGACGGTTGGGCAGTGCTCCGGACGACGCTGTTGAGCCCAGCAAGACGCAATGAGGATCATGTGCACATACGTAGTATAGTGTTCTGTGTGTACGGTAACAACTTGCATGTCTGTATTAAAACACCTTTTCTGTTACGCTTCGTATACTCTCCCCCAACATTGCATGTGATCTCAACATAACAGCAACTGCGTTCAAGTGTCACTTGCACCGTATTCAAAGTCACCACGGTCGCAGAATGCTGACGCCGATGAGTTTCACGTGGAACACGGACACAGTGGCCGGACGTTGCGTCGGCCGCGTGGCGGAATGCAACCGTAGAAGGCGCACGACCGAACGTGTTGTCTGTGCAGTTGCTGAATTAATGACGTGAAAACACTCGCCGTTGTCAGTGCATCTAGCGCGCGTTCTCTTGTACTTGCTTCGTTGTCGGTGAGCTGTTACTCGCTGTTATCAATCGGATGAAATGATTTCACCGAAGGTGTCGCGCTGGCCCAGAGTGTTGAGCCCCATTCCATTAGTTTCGGATCGTCACGACACGCGCGCTGCGCACGTGCTTTCGGAGCCGGAGAGAGAGTCATGCTAGCCACCCTATAGACGTGCCTTCTGCTTTACATTCGGATGTAAACAAGAGAAGAGAATTTGCCCAGTCAATATGGCCGACTTCCGGCTTCATCGCGGCTTCACAAAGAGTGACGTTAGGGCCTCTCCTACCTTTCCTTCCTCCGTGCATGAAGGCAGTCGAGCGCATCATCAATTCAAGGTAGAGGATAGACATCCTTCTTGGTTATTCGATTGAGATGGCGATCGTTGACGCAGAACCGCCAGATGTTGTCCTTTTTAAACAAGCACAACAGGTGATGTCCAAGGACCGGATAAAGCCTCTATAACGTCTTTGTCGAGCATTTTCTCTACCTCCTTCTGGATTATTTAGCGCTCTGATTGAGACACACGGTAAGGACGCTTATGAATGGGACTGACGTCACTATTGTCGATACGGTGGGCTACGACGCTCGTGCGGCCTAAAGAACGGTCGTCGATATCAAAAATGTCGAGAAAAGAAAATAGAAGGCCACGGAGCGCTTCAACTTGGGACGGCGACATGTCGTTTGGTATCATTTTGTCCAGGAAAACTCCATTCTGCGCGCCTGCGACAGGTGCGGCATGCGGTCTTGATGTCAGGAATGAAAGATGAAATTAAACATTGCTCCAGAGCGGAGAGTTCTGCTAAGGCGGTACCTTGAGGAATGACCTGGGTCGACACAGAGGAGTTGAGGACCGGAAGAAGCGTCTTGTTGTCGCTAATCCTCACCACATTATGAGGAAGTATCAATAGGGCTGAGAGCTGAGCTAGTTTGAGAAATATTTTAACATATGGTGAAGTAGCGCAAATTTGACGGGGGCACAGAGGACAAAAAAAAAAAAACACGACACTCGCAACTAATTTTATTTCAGCAGCAACACTTTATATACAACCCAAATCTCTAGCGACACAGAAAAAAGCTACGAACATAGAATAATTGCAAAAAAAACACACTTTTTCAAGTGATAGAATACCCGGCAGATAAGCTTCGAAACCTTGAGATGATATAACAAATACCGCGCTGAGTATCATTAACAACATTGGCGTGGATTTACATATGCCTGAAACAGAATTTTAAACACAAAGACACGAACATCGAGTGATAGCATACGTCAGTTGTGCGTAGACTCTTTTGGATGACACAAGAAATAACAGCGCTGGGGGGAGGGGGGTATTATCAGACAAAAAAAATGTTTGGCGGGAATTTACATGTGCCTGAATCGCAATTTCAAACAACATGACAGACATGTGGCACATGTGAACACTGACTTTAATAAAAGTCCTTCGAGGAATCTGGCTTAAGTCTCGGTTATTTGACGACACTGATGACTGGCTAATACAGCCATCTTTTCTTTCACTAATGTGGAAGGCTTCGACAATTTCTCTGGTTAGTTGGTTCTCATGACGGAAGAGTACGGTTGTATCCCCGAACAGTGGCGAGCAGCCACACTGAGAGCAGTGCGCCGTTATGTGAGAATGTATGTTGGTTGCCAATGGTCACTTATATTCTAAAAGACGGTTGTTTAAACAACAACCGGTCTGGCCAATGTATATCTTACCACATGATAACGGCAAGCAATACACAACAGCTAGGATACATTTAACAATCATTGTAGTGTGATTTATCGTACAACTACCGCCATTAGTTATTGCTGCTATGGAAACTTTCCGGTCTAGTTGGGAACATATTTTATTAAGCTCGTTTGGTGCCGAAAAACAACTTCTAGGCCATATCGATTATCTACGTTCTTTAGGTTATGGGAAATCTTGTGCGCACAAGGAACTGACACTACCTTCTTTCTGCATGTTTTCATTATTTGTCACTGTTTTCTGAAAATTGGCGCGTACGTCACCAATCAATTAATTGGCTGATCTACGCAACTCGTGTTTTTCGTGCTCACCATTTTTTAGCCTGAAGGAAGTTTATGACCTTCCTTCAGGCTAAACAATTAGGCTAAATATGCATAACAAACTAATGACCTTCAAGGAAGGTCATTAGCTTGTTATGCATATTTAGCCTAATATGTCTCGTCAAACTCCAGTATTTCTTGTGTGATGGGATGATTATCAAACTAATTATTCGGCCATAACATGTATGCATCTCAATTACCACTAATTGGACATAAATCAGCCTAATTGGTATAGTGTCAGTAAGATGTAATTAGTATCTTCCACGGTTTGGCGCCTCTAGGCTCATGTGGAAATCGACTTGGATTATTTGGCCACGAGAAGGTTTGCCTTATTTGGATTAATTTTGCTCGGCTAAATAAATGATAGCTTCATTAATTATGCTTAATTGGGTTTGGCTGTATACGTGTACTTTTCTCGATCAGTCTGGGTGCATCGAAGCCTGCTTAACAATGAAACAGCAAGCTGGACTGGGCTAAATTAAGCTTACTTGAGCCCGAATTTATTATTAGTTGATACCACGCTCAACTAGGCTATAGATTAGATTTGGCTACACTTATATTCACTTAACTAGGATAATTTAAGTTAAGCGGCGCCGAACGCGACAAAGGCAAGCTGAGCTGAGAAAACTTAATCTTGTGCGCTTGGCTTCATCAGGTTTTGCGTGGCTGCTCAGGCTGGCTACGCTTAGTTATGCTAATGAACCGGCATAAAGGCATAAATAACGACGTCAGCACGGTGCTGGAACCTGTGCCACCACAGCCACTACACGAAGAAAAAAAAAAGGACGGCACAAATTTGATGGAGCAAAGACAACCACACCCACGTGTCATTTTGGCTACGAGGGCGCCGGTGAGAGCGACACGAGATGCGAACTGATACGAAGGGACACACATGCGCACCGCAGTAGGCGTCTCGTCGCCAGATAGCGTGTCGATACCTTCAGCCACGCCATCCCGTGGTATGCACAATTATGCTTGCGCCTGCACAAGTTTACTTTTGGGAGTGATTTCTGAGTACGAGATTACTGTTGGCGGTTTTGTTTGGGGTGATAAAGTGTGTTTGTTTTGCCACACCCACGTCTCCATATCAAAACCGTCCTTCGCAAGCGCTCCCAAGATAAGTTCGTGGCAATTTCAGCATTTTCAAGAGCGCAATAGTAGAATTCCTAGTTGCTGTCACAGCCTCGCCGCGGTGGTTTAGTGACTAAGGCACTCAGCTGCTGACCAGCAGGCCGCGTGATCGAATCCCGGCTGCATTTTCGATGGAGGCGAAAATGCTGTAGCCCGTGGGCTCAGATTTGGGTGCACGTTAAGAACCCCAGATGGTCCAAATTTCCGGAGCCCTCCACTACGGCGTCTCTCATAATCATATGGTGCTCTGGGGACGTTAAACCCCACATATCAATCATTAGTTGCCGTCACATGCGGCTGTCATGTGAACTGACGAGAAACGTCACTGGTGAAGTGGCGTGCCACTGTTGACTGGTTAGGGTGGCAGCGATGCTCGTATAACAGCAAGAACCACGAAGTGGCACAGCGTAGGTTAATGCCACCCCAGTGACACAGGTCAATCATTGATATTGGAAAATACTATGTTTATGCAATGCCAGGCCGAACCTCTCTTTTTCATTCAAATATTTGGCTGTGGTGCGACTTCATAAGTGACGGAAGTTACCGCATGTTCTGCATTCGTTTAAGATAAGGACAGGTCATCAATGAAGTCTCTATTGAAGAGCATTGTCTCATTACTGCTGGCAAATACAAGATATTCTAATAGTGGCAGATTGTTTTTTTTTTATATCCCAAAACTTTTAGCAAGAAACCCATGCTTGCTGGAATGCCCACAAGCATTTTTGCATTCTGCCTCTGTAAGGATGGCTGCCATGGCCTGGAACTGTACTTGCAACAGTGAGCTAAGCTGCAGTATACCATAGCTATCATGATACTAAAGTCAGTGAAGTAATGCAATTTATATAGGAAAGTAAGAGCACTGCACATAAATCAGACAGCATTTACTTACCAATTCACTGACAATGGTCAAATAACACGGGCCAATTGACAGTAAGCTTTAAGCACAATATTTATTCTGCTCATGAAGTCTCTGAATCATTAGCATTTCATACCATAAACAAAATGCAGGCTTTTCCAGCAGCCAAGACATCAAACTACAGAGCTTAACGCAAATTAGAACAGACCAGACATTTCAGTGCTACACAATGGGGTAGAGGATACTTACACATTTTTGACAGACAATCACATTGCAGATGAATTTGACAACTGAATATTGTTTTTCAATCTAGTGAGTGCCGTTCACCGATTCTTCAGTAGGACAGCAGTGCGACATTTTCTAAAGGTATATAACCAACTTCATCCAAACTAGAGCCAGTAATAACTACAAGAATGCCCGATCTGAGCAGGTCTTGCATAACTTACTATAGCTTGCAATGATATTGCTGGCTACACACAATGGCACTAAGCAGAGGTGAAAGCTATACGCAAGTGCAGGCTCAACATTTGTATGAATTGAGAACACTACATATCTGCTCTTCATGTCAAATGTAGTGCCAGTCATTAAACAACAGTGTGTATTCTACATGGTTAATTAAATGTAGCAATTTCCAAAATATAATGACAGGTCATAGTTTTCACTCTGTCATACTACAACAATTTACTGCATCATATGATGCAAGACTATTAAGAGCCCAAACATTAGGTAGCTTTGTAAAACAGGTGACTGCTGAAATATAATTATACATGTATCTCTATTGGATGCACTTCCATTAACATGGCACAAATGCCATTAAGATGTCTTTTTTTGGCAGCACTATTCCTTTCGATTCACTTAATCCAGTCAAAAAAGGCATCAGTGAGTTGATAATAATGAAAAGCTCAAAGAATGGTAAATGCGTGAAAACTATTCATTGCCATTTACTGAACAGTTATGAAATAACCTTTTGTTTATATATTGAGTACTTTTCTTGGCTACAGCTGGCATGACTGAGGTTGAGAATCCCAGCCGAAATATAGATAATCTACAGGAGACAAAAAAGTGCTACTACCTTCATGTTACAGAACAGGACAACTGCAAATATAGCTGATGAGGCAAATTTGACAGGCTTCATACAGCTTTCATCATTACTCATCCCTTTGCTTTGTAGTGCCAAAATAATGCTTGCAATGAGCCGAGAACATAGAAACATATATGATAGACATTTCTATATCAACGGCTCAACTACCCTGTCAAAAATAAGCAGGGGGAGGAGAAGAGCATTGGACAAAACCTGATATTGCTTAAAACTAGGTAAACAAACTGACCAAGGGAAATTAAAATAAACAGTGCAAAAACTTAGCACTCATAAGCAAAAGTAAAGCTGAGGTAATGTGTTGAAACATAACATGGGGGAGAGGAATATTACTGGACACAACTTGATACTACTTGAAACCAATTAAACTGACCAAGTAAACAAAAAAAAACAATGTAAAACTTTAAGGATTCAAAGCCTAAATGCTATGGCATGGGTGCAAAACCATGGCTTTACATGAATGCTTGAAACTTCCATGAAGCTTCATAATGTAATACTGCTCGCTCTCATCACCAAAAAGAAAACAGTGAACGACTTTCAGCTCTCTACAGCCGTGGCACACGTAGCATGGGCTTTGTTTACTGAAACTCGGCCTCTGCAAGAGTATCCTCCTCCGCATTGGCTGTTCTAGCACCTTGGCTTAAGAAAATGACATCATCTGCCACCACCGTGCTGGTCACATGGGTTGCACCCTTGGCGTCTGTTATTTCACCATAAATTAAACGTCCTTGGACCAACACTCGAGAGCCCTTGCGCGTGTACTGGTGTACCGAGTTGCGAAGAAATGGCTTGAACACGCTGATACGGTGCCACTGGGTCTTCTGCTGTACCTCCCCCGTTTCATAGCGGTAGTTGCTGTTTGTGGCCAATGTGAACACAACGACCGGGTTCGCGTCAGTGCCGCGTAGCTGGGGCTCTATTCCAACGCGGCCCAAGAGGGTTACCTGCAGCGAGGAAGAAATACACGATTTTCATACAAAGAAACGGCGACATGGGTTCAGACCCAAATGGCCACATTGCATAAAAGCAGCGGTGAATAAATTGCTGCCACGCCACAGCATTATGATGCTTACATCTAAGGTGCAGAGTACCTATTAAGTTGTGCTGCACTAACAATGATTGGTGCAATTCCTCAAAGCGCACGCTTTCAGAAACCACGAGAAGCCATGCAAGAACACGTATACTATAACACCGTCAGTAACAGTACCTTAATTGACTTCGTATTGTCAACTTTTACACGTATGTATATATGATCGCTTTGATACGATGCCAGTCTTGCAAAGCGGGCGCGGTCGCAAGTTACACGACAGAGCGATGGAAAAACCTTTCAATAAATTAACCTACGCAATACTTGCCTGATTGATGCTTTTTTCGAACGTAGCCGGCCTTTCCTCGCAGTACAAGCGCCGCAACAGAGGCGCGCTCGGCCGACTGCGCAGATACAGATCTTTAGACAAAGTGCACAGCTTACGCACGGCAGTGCTCATCTTGGTTCACGTGGAGACGCGCACTACGACGAATGGTTGATCCTCCAAGATGACGAAACTTTATAGGGTACAAAACGCTCGACGAGATGACAAACGTCAGGTGACAATGACCATGTGTCTACGCACTGAGATCGTGGGCCGCAACATTCACAACAAACGCGCCATTCTCTCCCATGCATGCACGAACAGGCACACTCGATGCGAGAGCCGCTTTGTTAGCTGCTGCACAGAACACCTACCAGATGGTTGCTGCAAGTCCGATTGCACACGTTCAATAACGCAACAAAAATTGTAGTAAATTGAATTAGTAACGAACTACGCGTAGTCTACTGGAAAAAGGATACTTTGTTTCCGTTAAACATAAAATAAAATTATGCAAAAATGTTTACAAAAACAGTCACTAGATGGTAGGCAAACTGGTTAATACTTTATTGAAGCACTAAAGTTTAGACATAAAGTATTACGGCTTGATGGCGCTAGCCACCGCTCAATCTAAAGGGTACAGCCATATAAATCTATCCATCCATCCAACTTTATCAAGCAACAAAAAAAAAAATCGCGTTACGATGGGGTAAAATTTTTAGCTAAGGCCTTATTTATTGTCCGCCTGATGTGGGGGCGAAACATGGTGCCAAAAATGCGAAAATGACCATAATAATCAGCATTATCGCGCTACACTTACGATGGTCGTAAGGTAACTTCAGCGCCGTTTTCCATCATATCAATTACGTCACTGGAAAGAACAGAGCGCGAGAAGAGTAACACAAAAAACGGGCACTTAGTCCCTTAGGACAGGAAAAATAAATATGCATTTTGCTCACTTAAAGCGATTTACTTTAACAAAAATAATATTTCTGACGTTTCATATAAGCTACGCGAGATTAACGCTTCTAATTACAAACAGTGCAATGTAATGGCCAGCGCTTGGCGGAAGTATTGGCGCTAGATGACTCACCGCTCGGATTGAGAAGTGTAAAAAAGAATCAACGCTGATAAGGTCGGGGAGCACGCTCTGGCACGTAGGTGAGCTGGTAGGAGTTCTGTGGCTCTGGTTGATGGCTGAATACTTCATCTGCTTATGTCGAACGGCGTGCATGTTCTCGTGCTCGAGATCGGTGTAAGCTACGTGTCATGGTGTGGGTGAACAGCGCTCATTCAGTTAGAAAATTTATAAGTAGGTAAAAGTTTCGAATACAAAGTTTCACAACGCCATGAAGGCGAGTGTCAGTATCTTTCTGTCGTATTTCCTGGCTCCCTTACATTGTGTGGTGTCACTTTTAACCAGCATCGCTTTTGCGTGGTTTCGCATTACCGTTCATTGTATTTCGGTTACTTTAGGTTTGTTGGTTTCACGTTTAACGACAGCTTTGTAAGCGCGATATCAGTAGCGAAGTTCTTTACTATGACCTCTTTTGGTTTGACAAGCGGAGTGACATATCTAGAAGTGCGCTGACTTCCCTTAAAGTCGCATTGACAACTGCTGTAGCTAAACATGACACTGTCGCCGTAGGCGTGATCAGTTATTCTTGGGGGAAACATTAATAGCTTCGCTTGACTTCTCTTGCTGGTCGCTGTGTGTGTCGGCGCCCAAGCATTGAACTGGATTTGTGCCTGTAATTGTGCAACCATATCGCGAATTTCAACACTACGCGCTGTGAATAAACGTCGCGACCTTTCAGTCTGTGAAGTGTGCCGCTGCTGTTTGGAGCTTTACTGTTAGTAACCGTTATTCCATTTTCAGTGTCAATTTTCAGCGTTAGAAGTGTGCATTGACTGTTCAGCTTGTGAATCTGCAAAGGTATAATCCAAACGTTTTTTTTAGAAACTGCAGGAAGGCGATAAGAGTTGTGCAAACCTCACACCAACACATACATGGAGCGGGATAAACACCGCTTAACTCTCAACTAATCTTTAGTGTAAGTTGTTATTAACTTAGTATGTGAAGCCCATTTACATGCAAATGTAAGATAGAAAATTCAACAGCGATGACAAAAACAATAGAAACTGTGCTCAAGGCTCCTTGTTCTAGAATTCAATATCGGTTAAAAAGCCCCATTGGTGGCAGGCTGTTACTTGTATTTTTCAGTTTTTGTTATAGATAATGTCTGAGTTTTGTCACATGCTATTTTTCTCAAGTTGATTTTACGCAAAATGTCTATGGCTTCCTCTGTGGAGAAACCCACTGAGATTTTGATGTGCAACCACTCAATAAGAATAGCAGTTTTTTTTTTGTAAAGATTTAAAGTAGTTAAAAGCAAAACATGGACACAAAAAGGCTCATATGGACATCACAGTGGCGTTGTGTGGTGACCACATGTACTTTCTCGTGTCATTGGTGTGAACACGTTACAGTTGTCCTTGATGATGTATAGTTGCACGAATTCGTAGCTAAAAAAATTCATTGATATGTGAAAGGGGCAGGGGGTGACATGCAGTTAAAGGGGTATTTGCTTGAATTTACAGCCTTTTATATTCTATGTTGACATGTTGGCAGTACTGTTAAACATAACTACCCACATTCAGTGTTGTTTTTTCAAGCATTCGTCATGTAGTAACTGAATGTGATAACTGCTAATGTGTTTGGGGTCGAAATAAAATGGGGGAAGTGTACAGCTCAGAATACACTGTTGTCGAGGTAGAGTGCTTAGCTGCCATGGTGTGGTTGACATGATGAACACACATGAGAGTAAAAACGCAAATAAGTACGCAGTGTCCAGTTTTGCTCTTTTTGGCATTTATTTGTCTATTTGTTGTCTATATTCTTTGTCATGACCACACTATGGTGTTAAAGTACACCGATAACAAATCTGTCCTTCTTCTGCCGAGCCATATGTCATGTATAATCTGTGAACAGATTTTTTTTTTGCCCTGTGCGAGGAGTATATATACTTCTTTTAATGAGCACTCTTACAAATGCCCATGCAAATGTGGGATGGTTCATGCATTAGCTTAATTTGTGGTGCATTAGATGTGAATTGGCCATATAGTTACGGCAGTTTACGTTTCGTACACTTCAATTTCTCTTTCCTGATGACTTCTACATTCCTTCCACCCAGCGACTCACAATCATGATTGCTGCAGTCTTAAGTGCACAAGTGCAGCAAAAGATTACCGCAATCATTACAAGACCCTCAATAATCATGAATACACACACAAATGAAGAACATGACAGATAAATGAATTGAAATTTCATCTGAACACCGAATTTTCCCCTCTAGCTGGGATAACAAGCTGCAACATAGATTTTTATGTTATGTGAACTTTCACTTAACAACTTTCTGAGGTTCTTTGAAGTTCATGATGGTGACGTTTCACTGTTATGCTAAAACTTAATCTTGCTAAAGCCAGTTTTACAAAGTTCCTGATCGAAGGAAAAAATTTCATTTCCCTTCCCTGGCAATTGTCCATGAAGTGTGTGTTTTCATCAACCCCACTGTGTGCAATGTTGTCATCAACGTGAGTCAACTTGGCCGCCAAACACAATTTAGTGAACTATTGCTAAAATGACTGAATAATAATAATAATAAGTAAAAGCGTCAAATTTTGACAGAAATTGTTTTTTCTTAGAGCGTGTGCTCTAATGCCATCGCAATAAAACATCTGGGTGGCCTAGTCAGAACTGCCCCTCCGCGGTGGTCTAGTGGCTAAGGTACTCTGCTGATGACCGCCAGGTCGCTGGATCAAATCCTGGCTGCAGCAGCTTCATTTCCAATGGAGGCGAAAATGTTGTAGGCTCGTGTGCTCAGATTTGGGTGCAAGTTAAAGAAACCGAGGTGGTAGAAATTTTCGGAGCCCTCGACTACAGTGTCTCTCATAATCGTATGTTGGTTTTGGGACGTTAAACCCCACATATCAATTATATGGCCTTGTCACCGCCCTAGCTTTATTTTCTCTAGGCTCTATGCTGTGCCAATGCACAGAACAACAGACTTTGCTGTTTGTATTGCTCTTACCTATATCAGCAAGGGCTGAGGGTGGCATTTTTTGCTTCATTTCATGGTTCACATGATGCAGTGCATCGACCACTTCATGCAGCCCCGCCGTGGTTGTCTAGTAACTAAGGTACTTGGCTGGTGACCCGCAGGTCGCGAGATCGAATCCCGGCTGTGGCGGCTGCATTTTCGATGGAGGCGAAAATGCTGTAGACCAGTGTACTCAGATTTGGGTGCACGTTAAAAAACCCAAGGTGGTTGAAATTTCCGGGGCCCTCTATTACGGCGTCTCTCATAATCATATGGTGGTTCGGGGAAGGTAAACCTCGCATATGAATTGATCACTTCACGCAACTTTCTTCCTTGGCTTTCTCACACAATCACTACATTCTTTCTCCTGTGTCTTCTTCACATAGCCTCAGCCTGTCATAGTTTCACGTTGCCATCCACCTGACCTACATCGCCCAGGCATGGTGCTCCCATTGTCTGGGTGACATAGTGGCCCAGACAAGCAATATGTTTGGGTCACCATCTTGTGAACTTTCCACACCTGGAGGCATTGTTTGGCGGCACAAACAATTCTGGTATAACATTTGAGCATCCGTATATGTATATACAAGCATTATGAAACCATGAATGGTGGATTGCCACTATCCCTTGAGAGGAAGCTACGTATTAGCTGCATCTTACCGGTATTTACCTATGGAGCAGAAACTGGGAGGACTATGAAGAGAGTTCAACTTAAGTTGAGGACCACGCAGCGAGCGATGGAAGGGAAAATGATAGGTGTAACTCTTAAGGCACAAGAAGAGAGCAGAGTGTATCAGAAATAAAGGTGTGTTAAGGACATCATAGTAAGAAAGCAAGAAGAAATGGTCATGGGCAAGGCATGTAGTGCAAAGGCAAGATAGCTGCTGCTCATTAAGGATCACAGACTGGATTCCAAGTGAAGGCAAGCTGGTGAAAGATGGACAGAAAGTTAGTTCGGCAGATCAGATTAGGAAGTTTACGGGTATTAAGTGGCAGCAGCAAGCACAGCACCAAGTTGACTGGCGGAACATGGGAGAGACCTTTGTCCTGCAGTGGGTGTAGTCAGGCTGATTAGGATGATGATGGTGATGATGAAGATGTGTACCCACAATTTTAGATTTTAGTAGACCAAAAGGCATTGTCTGGATTTTATGAACTTTTTGATTGAAAAGAATATTGTGAGTGGGCTCATCATTTCGTTCAATACAAGTTTGGGGTCCTCTCTTTGTTAAATAGTTTGAAATTTGTGTTTGGAACACGCAGTGCTGTCACATTGTTTAGTATTTTTTTACCTAGGGGACTTGTGGCTCTGTGCTATTTTTTCTGTCTGTATTCATGTTTAATATATGCTGTATACTAATATTTCTTGAATTGTGTCCATAATTGTGCTACCAGTGTAGTTACATACTTAAGCATGTGTGTATATGCACACACACATGCACACATGCAAAAACACTCATGCAGTACATGGAATAGATTGGCAAAAAGTGTGGAACTCACTCAGACTTACTCATTGAATATATTTTGCCTTTAGGGCTTCATTTGGATTTCAATCACTCGACTTTTTCTTAAGCGGACTGACTTGTAATCAGACTTGCCAAAATATCACTTGCTTGGACTTGCCCAGACTCACAGTCTAAATTGAGTATAAGTGAGTTGACTTATAAGCATCTTAATGTACGCATAGCTTTTTCAATATGGATGTCAATGCACCTAAATGCCAATGTCTAACGTAATTGGTGCTCTACAATATGCATTTTAATTTATTACCTTTGCATATGAGTTACCAGTGTTTTCAATACAGTGAGGACATTTTCATTGAAATATATGCCTCACGAGATATTTTTACCAAAATCTTCTGAAAAATTTTTTCAGTGGGTGGGGAAGGGGGGGTTAAGGCATGCCTAAGGTCAATAGATATCTAGCTGCTATGTGAACACTAGTGTTGTTGCATCTGTGAGTAGAATTGAGTATCAATGTGAGCTGACATAGGGCTGATACTGAAGCACAAGATAAGTAGTAAGCTCCATAGGTCTGCAACAAAATTTGGAGCTCTTTGAAACTCACCTAGGAAACATATTTTGTGCTTTATGCTCACTCAGACACAGACTCAATTAGAGATTTGATGTGTGTTTTGGTGTTAAAATTAATGTATTAAGGAGATCACCCGATGACTGTTCTTTTTTGTAGTTTGCCATTGTCTGTCTTTTTGTGTTGTGCTTGGCACTTAAATTCACATACGTACCTTACCTCTCCATTTCTTTAGTTTTACTGACGATGGGCTTCATAAAAAAATTAGGGCAGTGTTCACAAACTACACACATAGTATAGTTAACCTTTGTCCTGCTCAGTATACTTTGCAATCTCAAATAAGATGAAGCAAGTTGCCGGTGTAATCAGGCTCCTAGAAAGTGTTGGTATGCTGAGTCAGTCAAAACATATTTGATATAATACATCACTGATGTACGTTACATGCATACCACAAAATGCTTGAGGGGTTTTTGCCACCTTCTCAGCTTTGCCAGCATCTATAGGAAAGTAGGGGAAGTAGTGATTTTAAAATAGAAGGAAAGAAGGGAAAAGTGAGCCCCGCAACTGTCTGCAGCTAAGTGCGGCACCTCAGCAGTAGCTCACAAAGGAGGGGATAAGGAGGAATTAAGAATGATAGAGAAGTAAAGTTTAAGAGATAAGTAAAAGATTGGATGCGGTTAAAGGAGTCTGAGGATGGGGAATCGTTAGGCGAGAGCTACATAGCACCAGGAGATCGCGGACGGTGGGCCGACCAGAGAGAGCTGCGCTTGCACCTAAGAGATCGCAGACATCGCAACCACTCAGCACGAAATCTACCGGGCGAGTTTAAAAGATCTTGGCAGCATCCACCTGAAGTGGTATTTTTAAGCGTTCTAGCTTTGGAGGGGGGGGGGAGGGGGGAAAACAAAAGGATGAGGTGTCACATGGGGTTGGTCGAGGCTGTTGCGACGATCAAGATGTGAGAATAGCCACAAAATTTGCATAGAATGAGCTAGAAGGTGTTAAAACGGCTCAAGTGCCGTTCCATCAATAGAATGGATACAAAATGGTCTCTTGATAACATGCATTAGATTGAAACGTAAGCTTTGGAGCCCAGAGAATCGAATTAGCCTGTTTTTGGCCCACTCCTATTCTGCATAGAAAATCTTCACCGAACGACTCATCGAATTGCGATACCACCTAGTGTACACTCAAGACAATAACATAAATAAATTGTTAAAGTCATCGCTCTCTGCAATCTCAAGCTTTGAAAAACAATGCCTGTCAATATTCATGTTGAGCTGTGATAATTCTCAATTTTTTTTCATGCATTGAAAGCATTTCTAAATTCACTCAGCTTACTTATCAGCCGTTTACTCCCTCTCCTCCTTTTTTTCGATCCCTCTTCAGTTCTTGATAGAACGCCTACGAAATACGCACTCCTCTGCGGTGTTCTGGTGGCTAATGTACTTGTCTGCTGACCAGCAGGTCGCAAGATCGAATCCCGGCTGCGGTGGCTGCATTTTCGATGGAGGCAGAAATGTTGTAGGCCCGTGTGCTCAGATTTGGGTGCACGTTAAAAAACCCCAGGTGGTCGAAATTTCCGGAGCCCTCCACTACGGCGTCTCTTATAAGCATATGGTGGTTTTGGGACGTTGAACCCCACATATCAATCATCCCTTACGAAATATGCTTAGAAATATCTCTCTGAGCCCCCGACTCCGTGGTAGCAGAATAGCTGGCTGTAGCACCGGCAGTGACTACCAGCAGTGAATTAACAGTAATAGTCATGAACTCCCAAAAATCATGCCGTAATCGGGAATGGGTATTATGAGCAGTGCTGCACTGCACATACTTGTCCTGTGTCACAACCCGCCACAAGACACCCACATTGTCTGGTAGCTGGGACACGTGGCTGTATAGGGGAAAAAAAGTCACCGATGCCACACTTCATACACACAGGTTCCAGGCACCACCTCCTACTGCTTGTTCAGTCTTGAGAACCACAGACACTATACACCGCATATAACAAGATTTCCGGAAAAACTGCGAGAAGAAATGCTAGTGTGGCGTACTTTTCTTCTTCTTCTGACATGACAAACTTGAGACATGAACTGGCAGTGGGTAGTCACCAGAAAAGAAAGAGGAGGTTGTTGACTGATGGCAGAATAAACCGCACTGTGCTTTCGGAACCGCATCTCGAAGTGTTACGTTTACTGGTGACATCGGACTATGAATGCCACTTTCCGTCGAGCAGCGTGAGAATCTCCACGGCCTCAACCCTGGTATTGCTGCCACTGCACCCGGCCAGGTGTCGTTGGAGGTACTACTACTTTAACGCTACCGCAGCTGTGGCTTGCCGATCCCGTCTTATGGTTCATTTAAGTCGAGAACAAGTTTTGCATTCATCAGATCACATCATAGTTCGCAAGCATGAGCTACTCATTGAAGCGTTGCCACCACAGGCACTGGCTGAAATACGCGACATCCTCGTGGGCCCACCCGGTGAAACTCCTTATACGACAGTCAAACAGACTCTTCTTCACCGACTCGTTCCGCCTAAGCATCGGCGGATTCAGCAACTTCTGTGCAACGAAGAGCTCGAAGACCGCCGTCCCACTCAGTTCCTACGTCACCTGCAACACCTGCTTGGTGACCAGCTGGTCTGCTCGGAAACATCCTTACTACGTGAATTGTTTCTACAGCGTGTTCGACCTACTGTGCGAATGGCTCTTGTCCCAGCTCAATTTAAAACTCTTTTGGAGGTGGCAGAAATGGCCGATGGCATGATGGAGATCGCTCCGTCAGTCATAAACGTTGCCTGCACCTCACCAATTTCCGAAGCAAATTCTCTTCGAGAAACAGTAAAAGATCTCACAGCTGAAGTCGCCAACTTGCGTCTGCAATTGCTGAGCATTCGCAACTTGAATGACCAGCCCCCTCCACACCGACTATCTATGACGTCGCCTGCTCAGCAACGGCCACTCCACGAGTCCGAGCACCGCTTTTTATCGCAGACGACACGCTACTATCACCCCATTTTCGTGCCGCGGCTCGCAAATGTGTTCCACCCTGCTCATGGCGCATGGGAAATGCTCAGGCGGATCGTCAATAACAGCGGTGGGCGATCAAGGCCAATCATCAGGCCGCCTCTTCTACATCACGTTCTGTAGGTATGTGGAAGAGGCTTGTTGGTGGACACTGGTGCAGAAGTCAGCATAATCCCAGCTTCTAAAGCTGACCGGCATCTCCGCGAGAAGTCGTCTCCTTTACAAGCGATAAATTCTCCTGTCATCGCAACTTACGGACAGAAGTCTCTGACTCTTGATCTAGTTCTCAAAAAGAAACTACAGTGGTTATTTTGGATAGCAGACGTACGCTACGCAATCTTAAGCGCATACTATTTCTCAAGGCATTTTCATCTGCTCGTGGATGTGAACCGCTGTCACCTAGTGGATTGTTATACCGGTTTATCGGTCAGTGGTTTTCTGTCATGCACTACGGCGCTTAACCCCACTTTCATAAAATCGCCTACATCACCATCACGACCTGCTCTATAAACTTACGACCTGCTCATTGGCGCCACCCCTATGAAAGCATGTGGCCCAAAAATTGGCGCATAGGGACCGGAGATACTGCGAGGTGCCGCCACAACTTATCCTCATAGCAGACGACGTGCTGCCGTAGTGGTGCACTCGTGCGTGCGCGTTTCTGCAATTTTTATCTTATTTATAATGCGCCGATCGAGCAACCCACGGAGTTAACGAATCAAAGCAACGTTCTAGCTGTGAGAACCATAGTGGTTGGCTCCAGGATGTTCATCACAGGAACTCAATCTGCGTGAGCGCTTTGTTTCCTGGTCTAAGCGCAGGCGAACGCGAGCAATATGCGACAGGCAGTGCACTCTACCTAACAGCTGTCTAGATTGTGCTGAAATAATTTGTCCGTGGGCAAAACTGCGATCTTGTAACGAGTTTCAACCTGAAATGTGTGTTTCTGCGACGCAATAAAGACGCATACGGTACTAAAAAGGCATGCGATGATCCGTGTAAGTTTTCATGCCCTGCATAACGTCCTTCAGTGATAGTGTTTACTGATAACAATAGAAGGGAGTAGGTGTGCTATCATCTGGCGAATGTCTAACGATTGAGAGAAGCACGCGATAAAACTGGTGGATTACTGCAATGTTGTTACAGTGATTTATTGACCTGCAGGAGTTCGTTGCATCACTGTTCAAGCACCGCTGGCGTTTCCGTGTGTGTCTCACTGGCGATGTCACCGAGCTTTAATCTCTGGATCAGCAAAATACAGCGTATTAAGTGACAACAGCTTTTGTCGCGCTTCATTTCTGTAAAGGCAATAATGCTTTCTAGAAATGCGAGTGTCAGTCTATACCATGCGTTATAACTGGCTAAGTCACTTTGAATTGTCCCTGTTCTATTCCATGAGCTTTAGGGCGCTGTCGAATCTAAGTGACGGGAAATTCGTGAAGTGATATCCCAGTTGACCGCCGGTTGCGCGACTTGCAGAATGTAACTCAGCAGTACACCATTATGTGAATGGTGCTGTACCTGTCGTACCCTAACGCTCTGAAGTCTTGAACAAATATTCTGATGAACGCTAACCTTCAAATGGCACAAAAAACGAGTTAACGCACGCACGCACCGCGCAGGAAAGCGCTTTGGCGGCTGCAGCGATGAGGATTAGTTGTGGCGCCACGGCGTGCTGTGGCAATTTTGAGAACTAAAAATATTGAACAAGCAAAAGCAAACCTGGCGACATGGGTAGCGGTGGCATGAGCAGGTCGTAAGTTTATAGAGCAGGTCGTGGTCACCATATACAGCTCTGCTCAACAAGTTTCCGGAGATTACTACGCAGTCTCCAATGAATAATACCCCCAAGCACACTGTCACCTACTGCATCGTTGCCACAGGCTCACCTGTCCACTGCCGTCCTCGTTGACTTGGCCCCGATAAACTTCAAATTACTCGCAATGAATTCGAGCATATATTACAGCTGCAGATCATCTGTCCGTCATCAAGCTCGTGGTCGATGGCGCCACACATGGTTCTCAAGAAGAACAATGACTGGCAGCCCTGTGGTGATTATCGGGCTCTCAATGCAGTCACAGTTCCAGATCGATACCCGTTACCCAATTTTTAGGACTGCACTGCCTTTTTAACTGGCACAACAGTATACTCAAAGATTGATCTCGTGAAAGCTTATCATCAGATTCCCGTTGAGCCTTCCAACACTCCCAAAACTGCAATAATTACCCCATTTGGGCTTTATGAGTATTTGCGAATGCCTTTCAGTTTGAGAAACGCTGCTCAGACATTTCAGCATTTTATAGACGAAGTCACAAGAGGCTTGCCATTTTGTTTCGCCTATATAGACGATCTTCTGGTTGCCAGCAAAGACGCTAAAACGCACAAGGCACATCTGCATGAGCTTTTCATTCGGCTGCGTGCTTACGACCTGGTCATCAATGTCTATAAGTGTCAGTTTGGAGTCCCCGAGATAGGGTTCCTCGGACATCAGATCACTGCCCCGCCACGGTGGTCTAGTAGCTAAGGTACTCGGCTGCTAACCCGCAGGCTGCGGGATCGAATCCCGGCTGTGGCGGCTGCATTTCCGATGGAGGCGGAAATGTTGTAGGCCCGTGTACTCAGATTTGGGTGCACGTTAAAGAACCCCAGGTGGTCAAAATTTCCGGAGCCCTCCACTACGGCGTCTCTCATAATCAAATAGTTGTTTTGGGACGTTAAACCCCACAAATCGAATCAGATCACTAAAGATGGCATCACTCCTCTAACTGAAAAGGTTCAAGCCATCATCGACTATTCGCCTGTGTATAGGCGCTAACATTCGTGACTGGGTTCACACTTGCGCAACGTGTCAGCATATGAAGGTACAACAACACACGAAGCCTCCTTGGGGAAAATTTTCTCTCCCTGATGCACGTTTCGACACCATTCATTTGGACATTGTCGCACCTTTACCTCCATGTCGGGGATATACATACTTGCTTATGTGTATTGACAGGTACACTAGGTGGCCTGAAGCAGCTCCAATGCCTGACATCACGGCAGAAACAGTTGCTCGTACCTTTTTTGCTACCTGTATAGCCGTTTCGCGGTACCATCAACGGCAACTACTGATCAAGGCAGACAGTTTGAGTCAGCACTTTTCACCTCTGTCACATCTTTACTGGGATGTGCGTGCATTCGCACAACTGTGTATCATCCAGCTTCAAATGGCATTGTAGAGAGACTCTATCGTCATCTAAAAGCAGCACTTGCTTCACAGCCTCACGCCTAAGATTGGGTATCACACCTCCCTATCATGCTTCTCGGCCTTTGTTCAACACTTCAGCCAGAACTTGCCTGCTCTGTAGCCAAGATGGTTTATGGCTGCACACTCCGTTTGCCTGGGGACCTCGTCAGCCCCGTTACTACGCAGAGTGTTCCGGATCCATCTTCTTTCGTCCAGCGTCTGCGGATCTTCATGCAATGCTTGCGCCCATCGCCCACTTCAGCGCACACTTAAGAACGATGTTTTTCTGCCGGCAAACCTACTCACATCTTTACACGTTTTTGTTCGTGTTGATGCGTCCCGCCGTGCTCTTCAGCCTCGCTATGACGGTCCTTTCCCAGTCATTATACGTTCTGAACATCATTTTACAATCCTACGGAATGGGCACTAAGACACAGTCAGCACTGAAAGGATCAAGCCAGCACCCGTTCTCACAAACTCGGTGTGATCATTTTTTTTTCAAGTGCCCACGGCCACTTGTCTGCAAGGAGGGCCCATCTGTGGCATACTTTTCTTCTTCTGGCATAACAAATTTGGGACATGAACTGGCAGTGGGAAAAGAAAGAGGAGGTTGTTGGAACGTTGGTGGAATAAACCGCACTGTGTTTTCGGAACCGCGTCTCAGAGTGTTACACTAGCAATATGTGTGACCGCATTGCAAGCCAGACCACGAATTGATGACCTCCTGTTGCTGCTAACAAACGAACGCATGCCAGCAGAACACTTATCTACAGGCAGTACATCCTGAACTTTATCAGAGACATTGATAACGCTGCCAAGAAAAGCCTAATACTCTGATATATAGTGCTTGACTATGCTCGCAAACCTAGACTAATCCAATGCCTGCTACTAGCACAACCACCACCGTGGTAGGTCTATAGTGGTTGATGCCAGGGCAGTCCAAACATGACCTTGGAAGTCCAGCTGTGGATGACAAGCAGGATGGTGAGGGCAGCTGATGGCCATGGTTTTCTGGATTGTGGGAGCCTGCTAGAACAAAGGCAGTAAGCTGCAGAAGTACATGGTGGTTACGGTGCTTGGCTTCTGAATTGAAAATGCGTGCTCAACCTCGGCTGTGGTGGTTGCATTTCGATGGAGGCAATATGGTAGAAGCTCTTTTACTGTGTAATTTCAGTGCTCAATAAAAAGTTCCAGGTGGTTGAAATTGTCTTGAGTTATGGGCTATGGCACCTTTCATGGCCCGGGTTGCTTTCAGAACATTTTAGACCGCGTGAAGCAACCAACCATCTGAATGCGATGAATGTCTTGACAAGTGCTCGTTCTCTCTTTATGTACCAGAAATTGCCCAGCATTGGGCCTTGTCATGTTCACATGGAAACTTGTTTATATAAGCTGTATGAATGGAGTAGTTGGTACTTGTAAAGATTAGCTTCTGGCTGCTGTTTGCAATGTAAGAAACTCGTACATTGACAGCTAAGCTGTGTGTGTTGTCTCGCCCATTGCAGGTTCTAGGGTCTATTTTTCCATTGCCCAAAATTTACCAAACAATCCAGAAAGATTTACTATGTATCTGCTGTAATTCTTCCAATCTTTCCCCCTTGATACTTTATGCCGAGACTTTGTACTTTCTGTGTTATACCTTATGCATGTCCCACATGCTCTGCTGGCTCTACCAATGCCTGGTGTCTTACTGTGTGTGTGTAATTATGCTCATTACTGCCAGCTCCTTGCTGAAGACTATTGCCAATTCCCTAATGATTTGCTGCTTTGTGGCTCCAGCTTAGGCTATGTTGCTGGTTGTTCTTTGCTGATCTCTCTCTTTTTTTTTTTAAATAGAAAAGAGCCCCGAGTACTAGAAGTAAGTTTAAGCAAGATGACAAGTTGGGCCAGTTGTGCTGTCACATGAGAACTCTTGTAGAACTTGCTTGAAAAAAGATGAATAAACGAGATGTTTAACAACAGGTTCCAAACATTGTTCGATTGATATGTGGGGTTTACTGTCCCAAAACCATGATATGATTATGAGAGACGCCGTAATGGAGGGCTTCGGAAATTCAGACCTCCTGGGGTTCTTTAACAGGCACCCAAATCAGAGCACATGGGCCTACAATATTTCCGCCTCCATCAGAAATGCAGCTGCCGCAGCCGGGGTTTGATCCCGCGACCTGCGGGTCAGCAGCAGAGTACCTTAGCCACTAGGTCACCGCGGCCGCGCTCAAACATTGTTCGTGTGATGACTGATGTGCTACAAAAAAGAAGAATGCTCAAGCCGCCCCAGGTTGACTTATTTATTTTTGCATTGCAGGATGCTATCTGCTAAAAGGCTCTTCAGGTCACGTGAACCCAAGTACAAATTAAAAGTTCTGAGTGAATTGGCTAGCACAATTGAAATTGACAAAGACATACCCTTGAAGCGGTACATCAGGTCTGGCAAGGAGATGTTGCGATCGGCTGAAGTATATCACAAGGAAGGAGACATCGAGAGAAGCTATATGCTTTATATCAAGTATATCACGTGAGTTTTAGCTGGATTGATATATATATTTTTAGCATTACTGGAGTCTGTATTGGTACATTTCATGCTCTAATGTGTATTTAGAGTACAACGGGCATTCAGGATGGGCTACTGGTACCATAAACTATTAGTACCGTTGTGCCATAAACTATTGGTAGCATAAATTATTAGTACTATTGGTACCATCCATTATTAGAGGAAGCAAGGGAGAATGTGGGGGCCGTACACACTGCGCTGCCGATATGAGGTGGCAAGAATGTGCTCCACCTCTCACATGCCATTTAAGTGTGGTAGGCTTTGGGTCCCATGCATAATCAACTGTGATGCTTGCCCAACAGCAGCAGAAGTCATAACTCTATTTCAGCAATCGCACAGCTGTTATCAGTAGCTGCTTGGTCTATGCGTGTCTCTTGTCTTGCATTAGTAATTCTGAAATAGCCAAGGTGCCTCAAGGTGAAAAATTGTAGAGTGTGATGTTTAATGAAAAGGTATTGCAAGCCTCGGAAGAATTAAAGCAGAGCGCAACATTGACGGAGGCATTTTACCGCTTACTGCCGATGTGTACCAGTGCAGTCATTGAATGTGTCACAGCAATAGTGTATTGTTTGGCATGAGGTGGCTTGCTAGTTTAGTACCATTTGCTGTAGTTATTATGAATAGTGACTGGGTTGTTTTTGCTCTGTGGTGCACATTATATGTATTTAGGATTCGAGGCTTCTCTCATTACGAGTGAAAAGAAGGTTAGGCATAAATCTCTAGGCTTGCCCAATGCAAACATCACATTGCTTAAAATGAGTACAAAGGTTCAAAGCCTAAGTACTGAGCTGTCGCAGCACTGTGTAGCAGATGATGAATATCGGCACACCATGCGGCACTCTCTGCACATGTGTGCGATGGGACATATTGTCATTTTGCATAAGCAACGTTGTGTGGAGCATGTTCATCGTGTATTTTCTCGTTACATGTAACACTGGGATCAATCTCTACATGAAATGCATCATAATGAGTCCAAATACCTAAAGTATAACTGGCCTCAAAATTTAATGGAGGGTTTGGTAAAGTTGCTTGAGACATGAGCATTGGTATCTTTTCAGCATTTTAATGGACCTCGGGATTCATGCCATGGGGGGGCGGGGGGGGGGGGGGTAGTGTACAATGCGCACTCCACCTGCTTTATTGGTTTCAAGGCCCTTATGGTTGGAATTGTGCTGAATACGATTATTATGCTATTCTGAAAAACTAGAGAGATGGGCGGGCACTCTTATGATGGCTATTGTTTACGCCTGCTCCCAAGTTTATGGTACCGGCAACCCAAACTTTGAATGCCCTTCGTTATTTCTGGTTATGTTATGCATAGGGTGGTATGGCGTAATCTTATTTAATACTCCTGTCAATTGGCAGATGTAATGTCATTCTCGGGGTATGACATGCATAGTGAATGCTATTGGGGTTTTGCTCCTTGAAGGTGGCAATGTGGGCTTGTTAATATGACAATATACTGAATGGTAGCACAAGTTAATGACAAGAAAGGCACACTCAAGACAATACAGAGCAAACTTTTATTGTTTGCCGATTCCTGCTGCTGATTCCACTAGTGTAGTCTCTCTCTCGTTGCAGAACACGTGTGCATAGTGTGTGCATAGGGTGTGTAAATTGTAAACAATGCACATACATCACAGATACATCACAGATACATGACTGTCAACAAATAATTGACCACAGTCGAGTGCATTTATCTTATTTACTAAACCAAATGTACATTATTGCAAACACATATAGTACTAATAGAGTTCTTTGTCAACATAACTGATAGACTACTCATGCAGCCAAAGGTTGAAAATTTTGCTTGCCTCCATTATCAACTGCATCATCTCCCACCTACTTCTACTCATGATAGCCATTTATTTAAATGTAGGCTTTCGCCCTTGGCAAGAAGGGCAAGAAGACCTTTAGCAGCAATATTACCTACTTTGTTATTATGCTCTCGCAACCTATCATTCATGTATCTACCAGTCATTATAATGTAGAAATTTCCACAATTGGGATCTGGTAGAGAACACATGTATTGCATTCAAAAAATTTGTTTCTATTTTTGTTGCATATGGTTTGTGTTGTCCAATCTATTTTTGTGCTCCTACACAGGCTCATCATTTGGCTCTGATAGAAACAATATTTGTGTAACATTGTTCAGCCATCTTTTTTACTCTATGGGAAAACTTATGTTTGTATGTATGGGGTAACGGCAATATTTCTTCTTTCGTTTGAGCTCGTGTTATCCACCCGCTCAAAGTCTTTATCTAATGCTATGTAAGCAAGCGTTCTATAACTGATGGGAGACGCTACTCGAAGACACTTTTTTTAAATATTAACTCTAGGGTCATAACTTGAGCTGTTTAGGAAACTTAGTATGCTGACTTCAAATATATAATTAGTTTTCTTACAAGTTCTATATTTTCAGCTCTGCAACATGACAAAGTGAAAACCTTAACCCTTTTGCCCCCCCCCCTTTTTTCATCCCTAAACTTCTGTAATTTTTTATCATTCATAGTTCATAACATTCCAAATAAAGTGTGGAATGCAAATAACTAATTAGGAAGCACATAGAAAATATATAATAGGCATGAAAAGTAATAGACTTGAAAAAGTCCACATTTCACCTACCCTAGTAAAGGTTTACATAAAATTTTTCATTAAATAATAAAATATTGAAATATAAGCTACAGTATTGTATTCGTTATACTTTGGAAAAAAATTGGGCAAAATTTCATGCAGATCCGAGCACCAGAAGTGCCAGAAAAAGGAGGCACACTTTGAAACAAATGGCAAAATTTGCATTTTGAGAAAACTAGTTTTTAGGTTAAAATTGAGTTTTTCTTTATGAAAGATGTCATTAAATGCGATGAAATTTGCACCCCAAAAAGAACAATCCTTTTTGTAGTGGGCACTGCCACTAAAAAATGCCAACACCACAAGTTTGTCGCTCTCGGATTTTTCGAGCAGACTCCTCACAGACAGGGCCATGAAACACCTGCCAAACTTCTTCCGCTTCATCTGGCTGAGCCTTGTGCTGACTGCAAGCTAAGAAGTTTGAGAGAACTGCGAAATCTAAACAAAGTCCAGTGTCGAGATACAGAACATTGCCAATGCCATTTTGCGGCCATGTTTATGCCACATACCATCGTACATAATGGCAGTGTTGTCCCCGCTAAGTTCCTTCGACCTTGCAAGATTGGCGCTGATGTCACCCATTGCCGCATCACGAACTTTCCGGTTGATGGCTGTGAATGACTTTTGATGCATTGGCTTTTGCAAGCTAACTGCCGCAAATCGGACCAGTTGCTCGCAGCCTATTTCTACAGAGTGCATCGCCACAACGGCTTTCATGAGCGAGGAATGACTTTTTTAATTCATAACAGTGATGAAATACACTAGAAAAGTATTGTTCAGCTGCGCTGCTCGTCAGGACATGGACCTCGCGAGTAGGCTTCACAGCACATACAGACGCGCAGCGGCCAATGGTGGTCGAGATCCGTACCACATGATGAGCCAGTGGCGGCGCTCAAAATACGTGAAAGAGCGTGCTTCTTTTTATTATTTCTTGTGCCGCATCAGCGAGGGAAACTGTCGATATTTGAGCAGTGAGGCTCGTCTCCTCACCTCATGCGATAGAGAAGGGTGGGCGGCGGCAGATTATCGGCGGCAAGGTGCTCGAAGACTGCACGCTTTGGGCCTTTTAACAGGCACCTTGTGCTCTTTAGATGCAATTTTAGAGAATTTCCAGTCAAGTCTCGACATGCTTTTTTTTTCATAAAAGTAGAGGTACTAATGTTATCAAAACAGGCGAAAATAAAAAATCAGTCATTTTGAAGAAACATCTCCCCTTAACCGCAAGACCTGCTGTCTGAAGCTTTCATGCATGAGGCAGGGGCATGACTTTTCCATTATTTCACTCAAGCACATATGCATAATTCTGTGCTTGATAAGTTTAATATGTGTTGATTAAAACTCACCGTTGCTTATATGCTCTGGGTTCATAACGCTAGCATGTCTTTTCATCAGAGTACAAATGATTCTGATCCTTCTATAGCATGGCATTTCAAAGGCTACTTCAAGTGTGTTAGGGCAGTCGTGAAAAATGCTACAGATGCAATTACGTTAATTAGAAAGGTTTTCAGATGTATCATCGATAAAAACTAAAAGTCATTGGTACCTAAATACTTTTCATCACGTTAATATTCTTGTAGGTGCTCTGATAGGCTTCTATCCAGTTCCACTAGAAATAGATACAGAAACAAAGTAAGCAATTTTTTTGGATGGTTTTCTGGACTGTCATTGCCAAAGATGTGAGTTCAAGTTTAGATTTAAAGATTAAAGAAACTGCTATCATGAGTACAGCGCATGGGATTATGTGGTTGATAACGGATTGCAGCAGAATTTCAACATTCGGTGATGCATGCGCAAGAAGTATATCAGTTGTCAAAGAACGAACTTGTTTACATGTGTTTGCGATAATATGTGCTTGGTTTATCAACTTGGATAAATGTGCTTGCATGTGGTCAGTGATATTGTTTTTTCATTTCTGTGATGTATGTTCATAGTTTACAGTTTGTCTATGCTCTGGATGTTGTTATAGTATATAGTTCTTGCGGTATCAGTGATTAATAAACTAAGTGTTGAAAGTTAGCATTTTGTTAGGCTGAGTGGGCCTTTCTTTTGTTCTTGTCCTGAAGTCTTGATCCTAGCCTGTGCTACCATCAAGTACGGCTTTCCTTGTTTACATGGGTATTCAGAATAGCATTAGCAATTGATCTTAAAGGGTACTCTAAAGGTCAAAATGATATTTTGCGTATTAGTGAATTACAATTTCACAATTCAGAAAACACTGCTTTTGTCGAGACGCGATGCTTGGTAAGCATGAAAACACGTGAAAAGAAAATACGGGCAGAAGCACCACCCATATGTACATTCCCCCATCAAACACCATGAAGTCATAGATTTTGAAGGCATCTACTGGGTCTTATTTGTAGCTACTAATCGATAAAAATCAAGTACATTGTCATCTGTGGGTGCTGATAGACCTAGTATACAGAGTGTCAGTAAATTTCATCGCACCAATGTCACGAAATTACATTAAATACATTGCGAGATTTTGGCAGAAACTCAAAAAACGAAACTTTAGCCTTTATTTTCTCCGCTAAAGTAAACTTGTGAGGATGAAACATATGACATTAGAGTTCTCAGAGTGCAGTTTGTCATTGTAAACTGAGTTCATTGTTTCTTTTTAGTGTCCCTTTAATGTTTTTATGCTAGCGCAGTGCACTTTCCGCTGATTATCCTTTGCTGACAAAACTACTGAACTTTCTTTTGTAGCTGCCAGATAGATATTGTGTGTGAAAGTTCGACCTTGTTACCATGGTCCCATATATCCAAAACAACAGAGAAAATAAAAAAATAAAAAACAGATGAGGTTTTGTAAATGCAGATAATAGGAGGAGTTAGCATCAAGTAGGAGTCTGTGGTCAAGAATATAGTTGCACAAATTGCGTAAACTGTTATGCTCTATGCCAAAAGTTATCAAAAAGTTAGCAGCAGCCGTAAATAAAAACTTTATTACATTTTTTCCTAAGTTGTGGATTTTGTTATTTTTTGCCATTTCCCTGTTGTCAGGATTACACATCGGGCATACATGAGTTTCGGAAACACATTCAGTGGGTGAATTTCATTAGCTGTAAAACGAAAAACAGCCTGAGAAGACTAGGATGGAGTGGGACATGCGCGAGTGCTTGTGTGTGTCCCCTTCTGTGCCTGTCTTCTTGTGCCACTTTTTGTTATAACATTCATCAAATTGAACCGGTCCATCAACAAGCATTTATATTAACTGCGAATATTATTTGCTGTGCCTTTGTAGCAGCAGAGTGAATCCACGTAAGATCAAACAAAGCACGGCTGATCGACCTGAATTCTTTTCAAAATTTTATTTATTTTTGCCCAATGAGTGGAAAAAAAATCTGCAATTTGTTTGGCCGGAAAAGATTTTTTCGAAGCACAGTAAATCAATAATGACCAAGAGGTGGAGGGTCACGCTTACCTGCTCTGCTGTTTTTTGTAACTTTGACGATGAATTACACAAAATGAATGAAACCTATGTACTTCACATTTGTTTAGATAAATGTATGCTTAATTGTGCTTACGTTCAGCTATATTTTGCTTCAGTGAGTGGTTCAGATGTTTTAATAAAAATCTCAAAATCGACCGAGAAAATGTTTTTTTGCCTAGTTTGCAGGCCCTTATTTCAAAAAGGACTTACGGTAGAGGAGTGACAATTCCGCACTACTTTCTCATTATGCTTATTTGTAAAACTGTCGAAGCTTATAATAATAACACTTTTCAATACAAGTGTAGTGGAGCATGCGCACCAACGCGTATGCCCCTTCGGAAGAGAACAAAAAACCCCGTGCTCTGATTGCGCGAGAACATGTGTCGCTTTTGCCAGACTTGCCGTACGGCCATTTTCCGTTACGACCTCGTTGCGACTTCTCTGTTTGAATAAACATCACGTTTTGGCCCCGCCACGATGGTCTAGTGGCTAAGGTACTCGGCTGCTGACCCGCAGGTCGCGGGTTCGATTCCCGGCTGCGGCGGCTGCATTTCCGATGGAGGCGGAAATGTTGTAGGCCCGTGTACTCATATTTGGGTGCACGTTAAAGAACCCCAGGTGGTAAAAATTTCCGGAGCCCTCCACTACAGCGTCTCTCATAATCAAATGGTGGTTTTGGGACGTTAAACCCCACAAATCAATCAATTAAACATCACGTTTGGGGGAGGCTGCTGAGGTCTCCAAGCAGACCTCAAGCTCCGCTCTCGCAAGTTGGCCGAAACACCACCGTACAACATGACTGACGCATTCGCCAACCAGCCCATCCCAGCACAGCCAGCACCATCGGCTGCCCCATCTACCTGCCCCGGCACTACCCGTGAGCGGGACCCACCAATCTTCATCGGCAGTGGTGAGCAAGATGTCGAAGACTGGCTCTCCTTGTACGAACGTGTAAGCGCCAGCAACAAGTGGGACGATGATTCTAAGCTCGCCTATGTTATCTTTTACTTCGCTGATGTCGCTAAGCTACGGTTTACCAACCGCAGAACCGCCATCGCCAACTGGTCCACCTTTAAGACTCTCGTGACCGAAGCGTTCGGCGGACCAGAGGTCCGCAAGCTCCGCGCTGACCAGCGTCTACGCCACCGAGCCCAGCAGCCTGGCGAGACGTTTACTAGTTATATTGAGGATGTGCTCGACCTCTGCAAGCGTGTTAACCCATCTATGCCTTAAGAAGAGAAAATTAAACAGATTTTCAAGGGCATCAAGGATGGCGCATTCCAGATGTTGCTGGCGAAAAGCCTGACCATGGTGGCAGTCCTCATAAGCCCGTGCTAGAGCTTCGATGAATTGCGCGCCGTCAGCGTTCCATCGCCTGACAGAGTGTCCCGCCACCAGATTCGATCTCGGCCGTCGCACTTGCAAATGACAACGTTCGCCAAGGAACTCTGTCCAACCAGATCAAAGACTTCATCAGGGAAGAAGTCGCCTGACAGCTTTCCCTGCTGCTTCATAGCAACGCGCCCACCGCAAGCCTGCCTTCGACACTGCAGCAGGCCATACGCACTGAAATTTGCGATGCCCTCCCTACAGTTCCGGCCCCTTACCCATCCACATCGGTACCATCTGATCTCTCAACTGCCGGCTGCGCACCACCTGTGCCACCTTCACCTCTCAGCTACCCAGCTGTGGTCGCGCAGTCCCCACTGCATCCAGTCTCCTTATCGGCTCCACCTCATCCGGCCTCTTCTCCAGTTAACAGGCCCCCACCTCGCTTTTCCCGTCCATCTAATGAGTGACGCACCCAAGACAACCGTCCTCTCTGCTTCGCGCGTGGCATCGCTGGCCACATTGCACGCTTCTGCCACCGCCGTCCCACACCTGCGCACGCATACTTTGGAACTCTACCTACGCACTGCAGCAGACCACCACGTTTGCATATGACTCGGATCGCCGCCGATTAACTGCTCGTTTCCCATCCCCTCGTCGCTGATCGCCATCGCCTATGCATCGTCGACCACTTCCTAAGGAGGGAAACTAATCAGTGCAGTTCTGGAGGCAAGAACAGCAGCTTGTGCGCAATTCTCAAGGCCTCCATTTTTGCCGCAAAATGTTATTGATGTCTATGTTGAAGGAGTTGCCACACTAGTCTTAATTGATACCGGGGCCGCCGTTTCTGTGATGAAAGTAAACTTTTGCCGCAAACTGAAGAAAGTGACCACATTCCTCTGTGGCATGGTGCTCTCCACGGCTAGTGCGCACCACATTTTATCCTCGGCTGTGTGTACGGCGTGCGTCGTCATCCAAGACGTTTTGTACATCGTCTAATTTTTTGTTCTACCATCTTGCTCTCATGACCTCATCCTGGATTGGGATTTCTTATTACGTCATGAAGCTATCATCAATTGTTCCCGTGCGGAAGTGTCCCTTGTGCCAACATGTGAATTTACATCGCCCGATCATTCTCCTCTGCTCTGCAAGCTCATTGCTGACGACATCACCTTGCCTCCGAAAGCTTCAGTCCTTATTAGCCTCTCATGTGTGGTGCAACCTGACGCCATAGTGGTGTTTACGCCATCTCCGGTTTTTACTGACTGCAAAGGCATCGTTCTCCCATTTGCCGTACTTACAGCTGTGTCTGGTTTAACCGTAATGCTGGTTACCAACCACTGCAACTACCTCATTGGCTCACTCCGTGGTGAAACCTTGGAATATGTACAACCTGTCGACCATATCGATGATATTATTGTTCCCAACGAAACCCTATGTCACATTGCCGCAATCGCTCATGTGTCTGAGCCATCAAGTTTGTCGGCCTTCGACAATGCTATTGACGCAGACCTTCCCCCCTCGCACCGCCACCAACTTGTTGCTCTCCTTAACAAGTTTCGCTCTTCTTTCGACTTTCAAGAACCTGCTTTGGGCCACACCACGACTATCACTCATACTATTGACACCGGCTCACATTCCCCCCTGTGACAGCGTCCTTACCGCGTTTCCGTCGAACAGCGCCGCGTCATTACAGAGCAAGTAGAGTAGAAAAACTAACCATCTTGGGCATATCATCACAAGAGACGGTGTTCTTCCGGATCCCGATAAGCTTCGAGCTGTCGCGGACTTCTCAATGCTCTCATCACTGGAATCCCTAAGAAATTTCTTTGGCCTCTGCTCCAACTTTCGTCGCTTCGTGCGCAACTTCGCGCCTATCATCACACCACTGACGAATCTGCTTTTCAACAGCAAAAGTATTTTTGCATGGTCACCTGCGTGTGACGACGCATTTCGCCAGCTGCGTCGCCTGCTGACCTCGTCACCTATTCTTTATCACTACGACCCCACTGCTGCCACAAAAATTCACACCGATGCAAGTGGCATAGGTCTTGGTGCAGTTTTGGCGCAACAGAAAGGCACCCAAGCCAAATACGTAGTTGCTTATGCAAGTCACGCTCCCAAGAAGGCTGAATTGAATTACTCCGTGACAGAGAAGGAGTGTTCGGCCATAATCTGGCCGTTGACGAAATTTCGCCCGTACCTTTACGGCTGTCCTTTCGACGTGGTCACAGACCACCACGCTCTATGTTGGCTGTCCACCTTGAATGACACGTCCGGACGCCTGGGGCGTTGGGAACTTCAATTGCAGGAATACGACATCCGTGTCGCTTATCATTCCGGTCGCAAGCATGCGGATGTCGATGCACTTTCCCGATCGCCATTAACACCAGATGTGGCTTCTCTGTCACCCCTTTTTACCACCTTGTCACCACTCAACACCACTGACATGCTTTCGGAGCAGCGTAAAGACCCATACCTTGCCTTGTTACTCGGCTACCTTACCAATCCGTCTGCTGTCCCTTCCACGAGAGCGCTACGCCGGCAAGCAGCCCACTTTTCCATGCGAGACAACATTCTCTACTGCCGCAACTAAATGCCTGGTGGTCGGAAGTGGCTCCTTGCTGTCCCTACTCATATGCGCTCTGACATCTGCATGAATTTCCATGCAGATCCCCAACGTGCTCACGCAGGTGTCCTGAAAACCTACGAAAGGCTGTGGCAATGATATTACTGGCGAGGAATGTATCGCTTTGTGCAAAAATACGTTCAGTCTTGCACCACTTGCCAACAGAACAAGACACCTCCGCGGCACCTTACTGGCATGTTACAGCCGCTCTCGTGCCCGGCTCGCCCATTCGACCGCGTGGGTATCGACCTCTATGGCCCCTTTTCATATACTGGCCCTGGAAACCGGTGGATTATTGTCGGCGTCGATCATCTGACGCAGTACACTTAGACTGCAGCTCTACCGGCAGCAACCGCCCACGAAGTTGCACTTTAAGTTCTCCGCAGTTTCATTCTATGCCACGGTGCTCCGCAGAAATTACTCAGTGATAGGGGTCAAGTGTTCCTGTCGGAGTCAGCCTAGCTATCCTCGCTGAATGCAACATCATCCACTGGAAATCTACCGCATACCATCCACAGACAAATGGTCTCAATGAACGGTTCAACCGCACACTTGGCGACATGCTGCGGATGTATACCTCCTCCGACCACACTAACTGGGATGCTGTATTACCTTTCGTTACATTCGCTTGTAACACCACGATGCAAGCGTTTACCGGTTTTCCCCCATTCTTTCTGTTGTACGGCCACGAACCTTCCCACTCACTCGACACTATACTTCCGTACTGCCCTGATGCATCTGAGTGTTGCCCGCTTTCAGAAGTTGTCAGATACGCTGAAGACTGCCGTCAATTGGCTCGGTCTCTGATAAGTGAGGCTCCAGGTCTACAAAAAACCTGACATGACGACGTTCATCACATAGCTCCTACGTTTCGTACTGGCTCCCTTGTGTGGCTTTGGGTGCCCCTGCACGTTCCTGGCCTTTCTTCTAAGCTTCTGGCCTGGTACCATGGTCCATACCGTGTCATTGACGCGACCTCGCCAGTGAATTACATCATCGAGCCCCTAACACAATCGCCAGATTTGCGTCGTCGAGGACGCGAGACCGTACACGTCGACCGTCTCAAGCCCTACTACGACCCCCTCATTGTGCCTACTCCTTGAGCCGCCAGGATGGCTACTCTTCACCCCGGGGTATTGTAGTGGAGCATGTGCACCAACGCGTATGCGCCTTCGGAAGAGAACGAAAAACCCCATGCTTTGATTGCCCGAGAACGTGTGCCGTTTTTGCCAGACTTGTCGTACGGCCATTTTCCGTTGCGACCTCGTTGCGACTTGTCTGTTTGAATAAACATCATCACACAAGGTATAATTGTGCCAACTTTAAGAAAAATAAGCATGCGAAGGAAACTACTGATGACAAATAAAAAAATCCAATTTGATATTTCTTAGACTTTCCCAACTTATTCTTTTGCACATGAGCTCTCACAATCAATAAAAACATGTCGTTGAATATGGTTTCACTTACAGTTACGGCCCGCCATAAAATGCTCTTGCGCAAGGATAGGCAATTGTAGATCGAACTTCCTGCCCGCTATGTATAGAATGCAGGCCTATACTTACGTTCTTAAAAAGGCAAGCAGCACTGAAAAGCTGTCGACTGCACTGAGAATGCCAATCTCGAAATTATTTAGTCAAGGGAGCGGCCATGACTGCTGAATTAATGAGCAAGTAAGCGTGCACAGTCCGGCGTGTTCCGGCGCAAAGAGGGCTCGTTTTCGTGCCTTCAGACGGATAGGTTGCGATATAGCAGGGGGTAACTTGCAAGCATGGGCATTAGAGCATATTTTATACGCCCTTTGCTCGCATAGCAGCCATGCGCTGTTAACATTGCAGAGATAGCAGGCATTGTTTATGCTTTTTGTGCGTTCAAAGTAAATGAGAACAAAAGCACATCTACAATACATACTTGTATATTTAAACAAAAGTGTCCCGAGATGACAGGATTTCAACGCACTACTTGGTGTGTAAACAAAGGCAATCAGCCAAGGTCACAGATTTTCTGTCTGTAGCTCAAGTTCCCCGACAGCATTTGGTGCCCGCACAAGTAACACTCCTAGGTATCAATGTGGAAGTTGAACTTTGACTGCATTCTCTTGGTGGGAAGCACCTGAGAACTCTTGTCAGGAAGCTGCGAGTGACGCTTTTGCACGTGGGTGACAGGGGCTTTAGCTAGAGAAAATGTGCTGCACGACTTGATCTCAGTGAAAACCATAAAGACGGTGCTCCAAAAGCCATTTCATAATCGAACCAATCCCAAATTATAAATAACCGGGTGCCCTCGCCTATCCAAGGTGGCGGCAGCAGACGACGTGTACTGGCCATGCGCACAGTCCACTGCTCGCACTTCATTTGACTCCTATAGTGCTCGTGCTTTGCTCTGCTGCTTTGCGTTTTATGGCCTCAAAGAATAACTCCTAGCAAATTTATTTTGCACACTACCATTTGAAGCACAGAAAGCTCATTGCAAATTCAATAAAGTTCTGCATAGTCATCGACTTATACATCACAGCTTGATGGGACAGTGCTTCAATGAATCCCATGCGTACAATACTAATTTCTAATCATTCACTACTGTGTTTATCACTGTTAATTTGCAGCGGCAAGACATAATTACTCAAAATAATATTATGCCGAATTGAAAGGCCACATGCGATCACAAATTTCATACAATCTTCAGACTCATGTTGTGCTCAGTCTTGTGCAAAGGCCTTAGTCGATGGGCCTCTTCACACCGAAACATGGACTGTGTGCGCTTGCTTGCTCGGTAATCGCACATTGATGGCCGCTCCCGTCACCAAATCATTTCGAAATAGGCGTCCTCAGTGCAGTTAACAGCTATTTTAGCGCTGCTTGCCTTTTGAAAAACTGAAGTATAGGCCAGCATTTTCTACTCATCTGGCAGAAAGTCTAATCTACAATTGTCTAACCTTGTGCAAGGGCATTATTTGACGGGCCGTAACTGCAAGTGAAAGCACATTATGCAACATGTTTTTATTTATGGTGAAAGCTGATGTGCAGGGGAATAAGTGGATAAAGTTTAAAAATATCTAAAATCTTTTTTTCTAGTTGTCAGAAGTTTCCTTTGCATGCTCTTTTCTTGAAGTTAGCACAATTACCGTATTTACTCGCATAATCCTCGCACTTTTTTTGCCGGAAAACCGATGCAAAGTTGGGGGGTGCGAGAATTACGCGGGGAAAACTTTCTACGAAAACGTACAGAGTGAAAAAGAGAATGAAGTGGCCGCAAATCGGGATTCTCACACCAGCAACTAACAGCAAGCTTTCAAGAGTACTAATTAAACCTTACCTCAACAATAAAAGCAGAGGTTTAACACAAGACAAGATTTATTTGAGACATAGTCGAGAACTAGAATACCATACGCAAAGCTTGTGGACGTTGCGGGCGTAGCGGTAGTGTTCGTCGCTCAACAGGAGCCCTCAAAAGGTAAGCGTAGGACGTCAGTATTGGGCTGATGGCTATTTAACAGAATCATCCGCAGTTTCCTTCTGAAGAAATAAAGTTTACCATCAATCCCAGATTTAGGCACACGGCAGGCCCAACGCGTCTTGGTGGCTTGCAGCTGCGTCACCAGTAGCGAACACAAAACTCGTGGACTCCGAAGGGCCTACCGGCGGCCTTGTTGCCGTTGTTTAGTGCATGATCTATCACTTTCAACTTGAAAGCAGCCATGTAGCTTCAGTATCGCCTCATAACGTCACAAGATTACCGACACAACATACAAAACACGCCGCAACGCGCACTGGCCACTTTGTCTAGGCTTAGATTGGATTAAATCTTCGTGAAATAGTACGCTTGATGGTTAAGAGATGGTGCTAAATGGCACATGCTATCATCATCGCTGGCTGGAACGAGCAGACGACATTATTGTGGCAGTTTTCGGGGGTGCAATAATTACTCGAGGAAAAAAAGAAATCGTATCTTTGTTGGGCGATGTGGAGGTGCAAGAATTATGCGAGTGCGAAGATTACGCGAGTAAATACGGTATATCTTTTTATTGAAAAGTTGTATTAACATAAGCTTTGGCACTTTCAGAAATATATATGTATGCATGCTGAAGAAATAGTGCGGAGATTTTACTGCTTCGTCATAAATCCTTTTTGAAGTAAAGGCCAGCAAACTAGGCGAATAGATATTTTTTAGGTCAAATTGGAGAATTTTTATTAAAAATTCTAAACTACGCAGAGTATCGAATTATAATTCAACACAAGTACAAACACGCCTATATTTAGCTAAACAAATATGAAGTACGTAGGTGTGAAAGTGCTGTGCCAATCGCGTCATTCTGCACCAATGTGACCTTCTGCATCAGGCTGCATGTAAATGGCAATGTCCGTGATAATTGATTATTGGAAGTGTAAACCGTCATATCTGGCCAATTATTATCGTAGACCGAGCAACACTGAGCATTGGCTACACCAAGGACGTGGCGGCATCTATATACAGTAGACTTTGATCTTGTTGTTATTTTGTTCATTCGCGGGGCTCTCGTAGCTATTATTGCTGTATTTTGGCACCAACATGAGTAGCAGTTAAAATTTCTAGTAGCACAGTGAATCCTCGATTTGTACCAGCCAGGAATGCGGCACGATCATGGACCAAATGAGTCCGAGCAATAGGGCATCTACTGATGTGCCCCATGGCCACCAATAAAGGAATACACTATCATAGCAGATGTCGCCCAAACTATCTACCAGAAAGTCTTTTCTTTCTTTTTGACGGAGTGCAGAAAATATCATATGGGGCTGGCACTCTTGCACGATTATTTTATTGCCCACAGTGGCAACGCCAATTAAGGAGAATTTTAAAGCTATTACAGTGCCCAGGATACGCAGCAACTGAAATAGCGACAGAAAGAACAGTATTGGTTTTCCACGATACATATGTGCACTCCTCTACTATAATATGATACTGAGGGACAACTGGCAGTGGGATTGAAACATTAAGTGGCCGCTTGCACTCGGATCATCTCCTGGTTAGTTGCGTGCAACATGGCTCCTACGCTGCCTACACCATCGCTGCCGAGCAGCTCGCTGTATACCGTGTGCGTGGATTCCCTGTGCGAATCGCTGGTCCCTACTTCGCTTCAGATCGAGCACATGTGAACAGAGTAGTGTGTTTTGATTAGAGTCGGAATAACAAACTTCTGCCAAGGGAAGTGTGCTGCGATTACCTATACTCCGTTTCACACATCAGGTACAATGCTGCGGAGGCTATAGCGAGACTCCTTGTAGTAGATACATCTGCATAAAGAAATAGAAATAGTTCCATGATTTTACCACCCAGAATACATTTTTCTTTTTTTTTTTAGGCTGAGTATGAAATGTGCATGTTTTGTATCTCGCACACACACATGCACACATGCATGCACCCATAGGTGGCAAGTTTGGTAAGCTCATTAGTACTGAATGTTTAGCGAAAACCATAGGAAATTTTTACCAGCAATAATTTTGATTGACGATGATGTTTTATAGAAAGCTGCTTTAAAATGAGCTCATGTTGCTCCAAAACACACTTTTTGGTGCTCTGAACCTGCTCTAAACTCTTCTTTTACTGCACCAAAGCTGCTCCAAAACAGCATTATTCTTGCTCCCTGAGCTGCTCCAAAACAGCATTATTCTTGCTCCCTGAGCCACTCAAAAACACTGAAGGCCACTTCCCACCCCTGGGTACAAAGCTTTAATATATTTTGTGTAATTTATCGCCAAAGTAAAAAAAAAAAAACAGCAGAGCAGGTAAGCATGACACTCCACCTACCTCTTCATCATTATTGATATACTGTGCTTCGAATTTTTACAGTAAAACTAATTACGGGTCTCTTCTTTCCACTAATCGGGCAACAATATATAAAATTTTGAAAGAAATTTCAAGAGGTCGACCAGCCATGCTTCGTTCGATCTTACGTGGAATCACCCAGCAACAAAAATGCCGCTAACACTTGATCACATTCGCTGTGAATGACATTACGTGTACACCTCTGAGCAAAAGTATACGGACCACGAGAGCGGGGGCCGAAATTAATTTCTACACCATCTAGTCGTGGGCCGTCTGCTGTCGAGAGTAGTATTTGGACGGAATTGCTGGTAAGAGCATTACTCTGATGGAGTTCGTCAGAAAAATGCTCTCGACAGCAGACATCTTTTCATAAGACACTGCTCACTGCAATGGTGTGCAGATAGCAATGGACCATGTAGTTTTACTCACTTGTGTTCCATGTGAAAAGATATAAGGTTGTAGTGCTTCGTCCTTGGTCACATGTCTGTTGTATTGATGATTTTTAATTTGCAGTATTTTTCATCTTCTGTTGGCTTGGGTGTCTGATAGCAGAAGATTCTTTGCAATGTATCAATTGTTTCTGCTAGTGTATAATGTAGATTAATTAATTCACAAGTCACTAGAGAGTATGAAAACATGGTGCGTTGAGTGGGCGTGTGCTATGGGCCTCTGACCTAATATATTTGCTTGTCCATTGTGTATTCCACTGAGATAAATTACTATTATACAGTGTTCCTGCAATTGTAAGGGAGGCTTAGCCATAAAAGTTGCGATGCATTAATGATCGAAAGTTATGTCTGCATGCCATTTGTCAACTTTGCAAACATTTTGTGGCATAAGAATTACTTGTGTTTTTTTTTTATGAGGCAGTTGGCTCAAGAAAGTCTTTGCATGTCACTTTTTATTCCAGTGCAAAAGTCACCTTTGATGTTAGAGCTTGACTATTGTGCTCTGATATATAACACCTTTGTTCACGTCTTGCAATTTACTCGTGTGCTTTCCCAATTTTTTTTTTCACCTAGACTGTTTGTAGAAAAAATATATGATCACCCTGCTATGAAGGCACCTCCAGTACCTGAGTTGGCTGAAGTAAAGAAGGTAATAAGCTGCTATGCATGAAGCTGACGTGATCATCATTCATTTGGCCAGTTCATTATTCCCAATCAAGTGTCCATTTTCATGCGTAAATACCTATATATTTGGCGAGCAAATGATTGACATGATGCTTGTGATGGCAAGGTTTGTTGGCATGACATACCATATAGAGATATGTACAAAAGAATGCACGTTTCCACAAGTTGCTTTGTTGCCTTTCTACTACAATGTTTCTTCCATGCACAAGGTTTCAAACTCTATTCAGGCTACTAGGGCCACATTCTCACAAGTGCAAAATGCAGTAATGCTTAGCTGCATTTAGATTTAAGCGTATATGCAAGATGGTGTCTTAAGTAATTGGAATCGTTTAGTGCAGCATCCACCTTGTGTGCTGCCTTGCTACTGCAAAGCCACTTGGAACTGTTTTGTTACACGCTTTCCATTATGAATGCATTCATGTGTGTTTTGCTTAGCTTGTAGTCAGGTAAAAAAGAAGTACAACTCGATCACTCATAAGCTCATTAGCATATGATATGTGGCATGAATAACCTTGTGCTTGCTAAGTCATTGACTGTAGAGTGGTTGCCTTAACTATGGCTTAGTATAACTGGGGACTATGTAAAGTTGACATTGATTCATCACCTTGCACAAATACCTGGCACACTGGATCAGTGGCTCTGCTGCTGAGAACAAGGTTGCTTGTTCACTTCTTTGACAAAGTGATATATTTTCAAGCTGAAAATATTCAGAATATGTGCTTTTTCAGCTAGAAATCTGGCACAGTAAACATGAAATAAAATATTGTCGCACCGTAGTTAAAAAGACCCCAAAGAGAAATTGTGAAATTTAGATAGTGGGGGGCATAGATTTTGGGAAATTTAGCTAGTTGATAGATTGAACATGTCAATACAAAGTTTGCCCATATTTCTCAATTTATGGAATTATAAAGGCAATCTCAGTTAACTGGGACCAAGATTAAAAAAAAAGAGCTTTAGAAAAATTGTACCAATACATATTATTAGCAGTAGTTTTGGGTACTTATAACAAGTATTTTTGTCATAAATAAGTAATAATTGGTTGGCATTTTAAATATTGCTTTAATTGCTAACATGGGAACTGGTTGTTGTATAATATGAGCTCAGAATGGAGCATTTATTTTGTGTCAAAATTTGTGTGGGAAATAAAAAAAAGTAAAATAAGCCTAAAAATTTGCTAGAAATGAAATAATGTTCTACTCTGAGCTTCCAGCTGAACCTTGGTGAATATACAGTAGTGTTTTTTTTATTGCTGCATCATACAAGGTTTTGCTATATAGGATAATGTCATAGTCTGTGTTCTAACTGGTGGTAAGAAGTGTGCCAGCGTGTGCTGATGCAGCATTCAGCCTAGCTTTCCAGCTTTCATTGGCTCCTATCTATCAAACTAGAGGAGTGTGCGAATTCAATGTCAAAAGTGTACCGTAATGGTTATCCTGCTTCTAAATTGCAACCTCTCTCCCCTCCCCCTTCTGCCTAGCCAAGGACTAAGCCATGCTTACTAATACATTGGCGGTGAGTGTCTATGCTGCACCCTCCAAAAGGCATGAAGTATTGTGTGATGCAGTGATAAATTAATGCAGGGATATATCCATCAAAGTTTGCTTTGAAGCACTTCAGCAACAGCTTGTAAGCATGCAATTATTGGATTGTGCCATAAGCACTGGTGTTCATTTAGCACTGGTGTTCATATGTTTCCACAAAAACTTAACTAGAAATAACAACATAGTTAATAATGAATTCTTCATTGTTAACGACTTTTTCTTAATATTGAACTAGTTAGTCAGTATCCCAAGAGTGGTTTGGGAGAAGGTGTGCATCCAGGCCTGCAATTCATGTTGTTATGGAGTGAAATGCCATGCAATTCATTTTAGAGAGATTGGAACATATGGAAATCCGAAGACATGGAGCGCCCTACTGCAGTGGCCTAGTGGTTATAGCGCTCGACTGCTAACCCGAAGGTCGTGGGATTGAATCCGGGCTGTGGTGGCTGCATTTTCGATGGCAGCGAAAATGTTTGAGGCTCATGTGCCTAGATTTGGGTGCACGTTAAGAACCCCAAGTGGTCGAAATTTCTGGAGCCCTCTATTGCGGCGTCTCTCATAATCGTATCGTTCCGTGACGCTCAACCCTAGATATTAGGTAGAACATGGAGCATGTGGCAGCACTTTCTCAGACAAGGGTTTGAATGGCTTCTTTGGTCATATTGGTGATATGAGTGTGGGTATTGTGTTGCTGAAGAATGCCATGTTCTGATCAAGTCATACTGCTAGAACAGGTTGCCGAGTTCCTGCATTTTTTGCGTGTAAAGTTAGGCAATAATTGTATGGTATCGATTCAGCAATTCATAGTGCTTCACACCTTCACAGTCCCACTGCACGCTCAGCATGCCCAGAGGGTGCCATGCTGAAATCAGCCAATGGTGTGATACTTGGGCCTGTGATGCAATGATTTTTAAGTGCATATCATCATTTGTCAAAAGAAGTCAAAACAATTTTTAGCTTACTGTCAGAATTTATTTTAAATTCCATGCCACATGCTGTGCCATAATATTTGGCTTGCGTGTTTTGGGGAGTCTCAACTACCGACCAGCAGCATTTTCTGACCATGCTTAGAAAGTTTTCAAGGGCCCCTTTACTGTGTCTTTCAACAAGTGCAAAGGTTGTTACAGAAACCCTTTGGTGACCTGAAGTGAAGGAAAAGGAGATCAGCATTGAAAATTAAGCACACTACTATTTTTTAGAGTATATAATAATCTAATGTATAGCATAATATGCATTTTCTTATTTGCACAAGTCTTCTGCTTAAAAAATGTCAGGACTTTTGAGCCAGCCCAATATTTCATAATTTTGCTGACTGACGCCTAGGAAAGTGCATGAACACGCCCTTGCGCACACATGCCATATGCAAGGTTTACATGCAGCAGTAATCTTGAACAGCTATGCAGTGTTTCTACAGTAGAAGTATCTGTATGTCTGTGGTGGAATAGAGTATTGGTAAAAAGTTAGTTCCCCCCACAAGGTGTGAAAGTCCAGTTTTTTTTTAACGTGTGAGCTTATTGACAAGGCAGCAGCATGGTCGTTGATGTTGAAGGATCAGAAACTTCACTTGAAAAGGCACTTTACCATTGATACCATTGTGCAGAGTCAACCGTGACTTGGCTTGTGTGGATATTCGAATGCTTCTAATATTTAAACAAATAATATAGTATTCGAATTTGCTTTGATCTGAATTTAAATGTTTATAAATTTTGAACTACCATATTTACTTGCATAATGAATGCACTCGCATAATAAATGCACCCTCAACTTCAGTCAAAATTTAGATTTTTTTCTCTTGCACAATAAATGCACCCCCTACATTCATCCACTGCAGTCCCGTGAACCAACACCTGGCACCTGAGAGCGTCACAATTTTCGCAACATGTTAGCACCCCTGATTCTTCGACACCTGGCACTTGAGAGCGTCACAATTTCCGCAACATGTTAGCACCCCTGATTCTCACTTCGGTTGTGATTTGCTTTTCATACTTGTTATCCATGTGTACACCAAGGAACGCAAGATATAGGTTACGTTTTCTACAGTAACTTCTCATGTGGGCAGAGAGGCGGTGACCGTACTTTGTCTGTAATCTTGTTATTGGCGGTTTGTTTTGACGCTTTGGTGGTAGCTTGCTGTAGTGTTGGTTACTTGTTGCAATGCCAACGGCATCATTGCGGTCGTCGTGCGACATTGCCATGAAGTTGGTAAAGTGCTTCGCAGCGTTGTAGTGAACGCTTCTGGGCGCCCCTCAACGTCACAGCAGATACCACTGTTTTTGGTTTAATGATTGCAAGAAAAGAAAGCAGTGAAATACTTTTATGGAGTTTGCGGATGGCGCAGGGACAGCTTGCAGAAGATACAGCTTCAATCAGCGAAAACGTGTGAAGTGCAACTAAGAAGCTGTTTCCAAACACTACGCATATGTCAATTGCAAAAGGCTAAGCGACCAAACATTTTTTTTCTTCATTACTGCATTTTCTGGCTCATCCCGAAAAAGCTTTCATAAAGTTTGCCCCACGTGATGAAAGCACTCCCAACTTTGCTCCGATTTTTTTAGAAAAAGAGTGCGCAGATTATGTGAGTAAGTACGCTATTCGAAATGAACAACTAAATGTATAATGATTCACATGCGACACCCCTGTAAAGGTGGCTTCATTACAATGAAGGAATGCTAAGCCGTGAAAACACATATCCAGGGGAAATTTGCACTGCCATAAAGCCTCAGTAAAGGTTGAACGTACATGTTGCCCTCACATCAACTCATGATTTTCTGTGTTTTTTAAAAGCTTTATATACTAGCTTATATGCTCCACATGTGGTAAATTTTAAAACGCTTTATTTTACTGTTTATGACTTGGATTCTGTTGAACGTCATATCCTGCTAATATTCAAAGTCGTTTTCACTTTCTTTGAACAAAGATAAAATTGCAAAGCATTTGCACAGGCCTTGTCCTAATTAAAAAAAATATTGTGCAGGTTGGTGAGGTCATGGCTAGTATGCCCATTTTTCTTTATAATATGTGACACGTACTACTCAAATTTGATTTTAAATTATTTGACGAAAATAACTATTTGTTTTGAATTCACTTGAATACTAAAAATCGCTATTCGCACTAGCATAATCTTGACACATTGACGGCAGTGCTATTAAGGTTCGTATTACCTGATGTTTGTAAGGCCCACCTACAAGGCTGCATTCTCTACTTTACTGCACGAGTGGTCTTCACTGCAACACACAGCAGTTTGCCAAGACCAAAATTACATTTATATTTTCATTCTTCCAGAGGCAGGTTTTTTTTTCCTGTTCCCTGAGGGGTGCACTTGTCTTTACAGAGCATGAACATAGTATAGGCTGCACAGCTGCTGAATGAAGCATTTGTACTAGCTCATTCTTTCATGGCTTTCAGTGCTTTCCATGCACATGCACACACACAAAAACTAGCACCTGAAAAACACGTAATAGTGCCAACTTCATCTTGTTTGCCTCTGCCTCGTTGCCTAACAGCTGCAGCAGTGCTATTAGGGTGTCGACCAGGAAGCTATGGCTTTTTCCAGTGGTATTGATTAGGCTTGTGCGAATAGGTAATTTCAAGTTTGAAGTGAATTCGAAGGAAATGTTTTTTTTTTTTCTAACAATTTCAAATCAAGTTTGAATAATATGTAACACATATAAAGAAAAGTGGGCTTATTGTCATGATCCAACTAGTCTGCACAATATTTTTTTAAGAACTGAAACAAGGCCCATGTAAATGCTATTCTTTTTGGTTCCAAGGAAGTGGAAACAACTTTGAATAGTAGCTGAATTTAACTTTCAGTTGAATGCATGGGATAACCTGTAAATTATGTCGTTTTAAAATTTACGAAGAGCATATAAGCTGGTACAACAAGCTTTTAAACTTGGAAAAGGATGAATCGGTGTGAGGGTAGTCTGTTCATTTCACCTTGAAGGGGCGCTTTGTGGCAATACGGATTTTCAATAAATAAATGTTTTTACGATTTAGCATTTCTTCACTGCAGTGAAACCGCTTTAACAGAAAGTTATATGCAAATCAATATACATTTAAGTAGGTGTTTTCTTAGCTTAGCACCTTTCCACTGCAGTGAAACGACCTTTACAGGGGTTACCTGTGGCCTAATATGTTTTGATTCGGTCATTTTGAACACAGAAATTTGCTATGTTTTAAATTTGAAACGAAGAGAATTTGAATGCTGTGATGCTCACACAAGCCTAGTATTGATATCAGTTTCTCTCTGCAGTTGTGCCTGTTTTCACAACTACAATTGCAGCAGGGCAGCATACTGAAGCATGCAGAACCACTGTGCTAGCAGGCTTGAGCGTGTAAAAGTGATCGCAAAATAGTTGTCAAATATTCCCCTAGAGCAGTTGAAGTTCTTGTCTTGCTTGGAGGGGGGCTACCCATACCTGCCGGCACCACACCTTGAGGCCCAAACAGCTGTGATAAATGTAAAAGGGTACTTAAGGTCAGCTTAGGGGTTTGCTCTAGGAAAACGTTGGCACAAGTGGCAGTTGATTATTTGTTCTTCAGTTGCCCCACTTAGGCTCAGGGATGCAACAGCTGTGCCAATAGCGCCAATTTGATACAATTTTCCATTTTGCGCCACGCTGTGCCAAAATGTCCGACCAGCTTCAAAATTTTCTCAGTTGCACTAATTTCAGCGATAAATGGAGGCCATGTTGCCCACATGCATTTTGAGTCATCAATAAATACAAGCGCGCAGACTTTAACCTTAAAAGATGGTAACCTTGCCATGCTAACCTTAATACCATTAGGTCAGAGCAGTCGCGAGACATGGTTGACCAGATTAAGTAACAAAGCCGTGCGCCCATCGGTCCGCTGACTGCAAAGAATACCTATTGGCGGGACGACGCAACTTTACGACAAAAACGTGTTGTCCTAGCCATGAACGCTTTGCAAGAAATATGAACTTCCTAGTCAGTAAAAGCGGCTATGGCATGTTAGCAACTAAAGCTGGGGGCGCATACCAAATTTTCGGCGCTCGGACGATGTCAACATGCTGCGAACTCCGGGCTACAATGGTCACCGTAGCAACGGTACATAAAACATTTTTCTGTCTTGAAGTTGCGTTAGTTGCGTCGTCCCGACGATAGATATCTGGTGCTGCTTCCGTACCAATCGGCGTGCGCCGCTGTTACTTTATTTAGTAGAATGTGTTGTAGGTGAGCCCAGATGTTGTGCTGTAAACCTAACGCCATCATAAAAAAAAGGGGGGGGGGGGGGGAAAGGCGACGTAGGGGTGTTCGAAAATTTCTTGTCTTTTCTCTAACCCGCACAGAACGCTACTTAAACCACCTTTGCCGCAATATACTGGTGCCCCACGGAAAAGCGTATTATGATTTGGACTGCACTAGTAACAGCAGCAAATTTCGTTTAATTACTCATGCGTGTATACTGCAGCATAATTGTGAGCATGACACTTCTGCCCCCCCCCCCCCCCCATATGATTTAGGTGATGTTGAATGGCTTGCACATACTTTGTTTTTCTAAATGTAAGCTTTCTTTGCTGAAAATTGGGTATTTCCTGATATAAAATGTTTTATTTTGCGTAACCTGCTCCAAATTCACATTTTAGTGCTCCAAAAGTAAGATTCTGCTGCTCCGAAAATTGCTCCAAATTCTATTTTGGCTGTTGCATTCCTGTGTGCCCCTTTGTTATTTAGAAAGGCAGGCTGTGCCACTGCACTACTACTACTTTTAGCTGCATCACATAAGTATACTGGTAATGAGATGTGGTGTAATGAATTTGTGTGCATCTGCATTTTCGATTTACAGGAAAAAGCAGATGCCGAAGCAGCACTTGAGGAAGAGCGTAGACAGAAAGAGCAGCTGGATCAGCTTATGTATGAACAACATGAACAATTCGCGTTGCAGCAACGACAACAACAGGCAAAGATGGCCCAGCCTAAGAGGCCAGAGATTCAGCTGCCCCCGCCTGGTGGTATATCTCCTTCTAATGTTTACCCAGTGCTCCTTGAGATGGAGAATGGTGTTTGTGGCACTCCTCGGCCCAAGACGCCTCCTTTCCCAACTCTGAGCGACATTGAAGTGCCAGACATTCCTCCTAGGGCTTCAAAACCTTCTGCTTTTCCCTCGGCACCTGTGGAGTGAGTAATGTCTCTTTAACCGTGTGCTCATACCTTTGTAATAACCAGTATGGAGTGTTGTGCTTTCATTTCTGCTGTATTACATTTTGCTAATTTATCGGAAAGGAGGAAGATGTCCCGGTACAAGTGCACTGGTGCGCACAGCTTTGATGATGTAGACTCATGTGTTGCTGCTGTAGTAAGTCGGAGGATTACCACTACTCTGATAGAATTATGCCAGCTGGGAAGAAGGTCCAGGTACGGTATCCATTAATACCTTTATGGTGGATATCATTGGCAGGTTCGGAGCACTTATGGTTGCAGTTTTGCTGCCCCATGTGGAGCAAGCCTGTTCCATTAGCAGATCGAGAGTGCACCTTGTACGTTTTATTGGCATATCCGGAGCAGCTCTGCCGCCAGATATACTCCACGAAAACTGATGGATATGACCGAAAAGCGCCCCGCGTGCATGCAGAACGTGGCGTGCCATGTGACTGACGAAATTCACTGCCAGAGCATCCCCGTTCTCTATGAACATGGCCTGCGAAGGTGAAAACTGCGTGAAACGCAAGGAAGGCTGGGTGCTTCCTGAAGCAGATGTGCGCTAGCACGTCCTGTCATTTGCTCTGGCGGGAGCGCCTGTGTTTCATTGGCAGATTTCATTCAGTTGCCTTGTACCGGGGTGGAGTGCCCTGGTGCAGCTTTTGCTCGCCACTTCGAACGTGGCAAATTCATTCACCATTAAAGTGGAAATGATTCTTTCATCTGTGGTAGATGTAAGAAGATAATCGTCCTCCACAAATTGGTGGAGGAGCTGGAGCAGAGGTAATATGGAAGAAACACCTTGTCCTGCTTCACAAAGAACATATTCCCTTGAATTCAGCCATGCTTCTCAGTACAGAACTGTTGTTTTCTTATATGGCTTTGCTAACCATTTTTAATGGTGTCTTACAGGTTTGCAGTCCAGCTTTTGTGTGTGTGTTCTTGCTAGTTCCTAGTTCTTGCTTTCAAGGCTTCTGGTGAGGCGACACTGTCTCAGTTACTGACATTTTTAACGCAACTACACTAAAAGCTCATTAATTGAGATGTCAAGGGACCAAGTAGAATGTGCAAATTAACCTAATTCTGAAATATTGGTATATTTTTGCAATCTGCTCCTAAAACACCAATAGCTTCTGTAAATTATCAATTTTTTCTGCTCTACAATATGCTTTGAAAAGTGCGAAATTACTTCTGTCACATTAATACGTGTGTTCAAAGGAATCGATCCCGCTGTCTAATGGGCCACAAGATATTGTTTTTTTTACCTCTAACCTTAGATGAGACTATGTAGTAGACGATTTTGCCATTTATTTATTTCTTGCTGTGACAATGGAGGGAAAATATGACAGACGAATTAGGATTGAAGCGGCTAGCATGTGTGCTGTGATCAGCTCTCACCACATACACTGTGAGCTTTGCACTAAACTTGTACTTAGTGCCTAACAAATTTTATGTACAGTCGATCCCGTATATATTAAACTCGAAGGGGATCGCAAAATAGTTCGAAAGATCGATCACTCGAAAGTATTCTTGTTTCTTGTGCGCCATCAAGTTCCAGTCATCCTCAATATCACTAAAGCTTTTCAAATGAGTGAGTTTAGCCTCTTCGTTGACAATAACGCAGCAAAAGGTTGGTTAGCGGCTTCAGCAAAGGCGGTGGCATATTCATAACCATACGGGTACACTTCTGCAGCAGCGGCAACCATGATCTCAGAATCGATGCAGTTAGAAAGAGCTATGTTGTCATCTTCACCGATGAATTGCTCACTGTCTGAGATGGGGCCCGGAAACACTGGTGAGTCGTAGAATTCACGGGTACTGCACGTCGTTGTCAGTCGTCATGACGCAACCGCAATCATTACCTGGCCCACAAGGAAAGTTTACGACGGGGCTTTACTTGATGTTTCTCCAAGCGCCAGTCGTGATTTTTATCACTACGTGCAGGTCATCATTCTGTTCAACTCACGAATGAGGATTTATTAGGAACGAGGCGAGAAGTACACAAGTCCATAAGGCACAAGAGACAACATCGAGTTCCCATCATTGACATGCTGGCGATATCGATGTCACTTACGTGAAGTTTAAGGCGCGAATATGACACGGATGAAGATAAGGTACACACTTGGAGTACCATTTGTATGTGTACCTTACCTTCGTCCAAGTCGTATGCGCGCCTTAAACTTCAAATATATCAAACCAACAAGCCCAGTTTGTCATTCTTAGATCAATCTCACCTGTGGCTATAGTGAACTATACTTGTGGCTTTGTAGTTGGCAGCCGCTGCTTTCAGCTGCTTTGATACAAAAAGTATAAAAGGCGTAGCCTCCGAGACATGCATTTTAAAACCGAGAATACAAAAAACAATACGTCGCGAGGTTGCACATCTCGAAGGTCATGCTTTTCAGGCTCGCATGCCCATCGCATGCCACTGTGCGCTAACAAAAAGGAAGGGAACGCTAATATTGCAACGAGATCGCTGAGTCACTTCGCATTCTCATTTTGGTGACACCAGCGATCGGTCTTTTCGAAAAACACTACGCCCGCATGTTCAGACCTGCAGATCGGGCATGAAACATACCGGTGCACTCAAAGTGCCGCGCAACCAACCTGATCAGAGCAATTTTATAACACCACCTTTTCGTCACCAACGCGCGAAAAGGGATCGAAACTTGTTAGAACGCGGTAGAAAATAAATATAAATATTTGATAAATATTTGATAAATATTTGAGATAAATATTTGCTAGGAAGGATGCACTTTTTGGGTTTTGGCGTGGAGCAGAGTTCGATATAGCGGATGTCCCGCTGTGTGGGAGTTTGATATACGGGTGCACTGATTTCATACTTTTGCATGAGAAATTCCAGGGGATTTCTCAACTGTTTGATATAGCCAATAATTCTATATATGAGAGTTCGATATATTTTAGATCGACTGTATATGATCGACTGTATATGCTATTGTGGAAGCTAGTATTTGTAGTAGAAATGATAGGATGGTAACTATCTGCAATATTAATTTTCATTGTGAAAGTGCAACCACAATTCTGCTTTTGTGTCCTTTTGTCTAGTGTGGTAAGGAGGGCAATTCCAGCCGTGGATCGGAGCACGAAGCCGTTGCCGTTGCTCAGTACAGAGCCCTACTATTCTACGGCCCAGGGGCTACGAACTGTTGTTTTGCCAGGAAGCCTTGTCTCCAAGTTTCTTCACATTGCTCGACAAAATACTGAGAAGAATATTGAGACGTGTGCTATTATGGCAGGAAAGTTAGTAAGTATCATGTGCCAAGACATTTCCAAGTGCTTGTAAACAGCAACTCTTCAAAATGTGGTACTGGTAAGAATATTATAGAAATTCAAGATATAAATTGAAAATGTCAGTGCTCCAATTTGGAATTTCAATTTTGAATTGACAAAAAAATGTTTTTTCTGAAAGTTCTATTTCACGAGCTGTGCTGTGACACTGGCACCAATGTTAAAGCTCCTATGCCCTCATCTCCTTGCTTGTTTTGTGTTTGATCTGTACGATGTTTCCTTGACACTGGTAATTTGCCGAATTGGAAACTTCAATATTGGCGGACTATGCACTGTTGGTTATTGGTATGCTCTGTTGCTAGAATTCTGCAAGAATGGGCAGGTATTCCTACCACAATGCGAATGTTTTAAAGCATTATGACAACGGCTGCAACGTTTGCAAGCCTGCCGAAGTAGAAACATTCTGTACTTTCACTGGGCGTGTTGACTGATGCGTTCAGTTAAAACTTGTTGAGACAGTTGTTTTAAAGATGATAGTCTTTCTTGGGGACCTTCGACGGAAAAGTTTTTGGTCTGTCTTTCTGTCTGACTGTCTGTACATTTGTCTGTTTGTCCACCCTTAACGATACTTCAAACGGCACCAAACGGCCAAGCCCATCCGCAGCACCCACCAACAATGCTCAAGGTTTAGCGTTCATAGTTGTGCGATTGTCAATTAAAAAGCAATTATAGCACATATCTGAGGCGCCATAACAACACGTCAATGTTTCGTATGTCTGCCTTTATACTAGAAGCGGCACACACAAGTAACTCTAAGGACTGTAGTGTTTATCGCGCTGCGCTGACAATGCAACGTAATGCTTAAAAAGGTAAGTGTTTCCAACGCTTTGCTACGACGTCACGGTGGTGGCACCTGCCCGTCGGTTTGCGTTCTGCATCTTATCACCTCCGAGACTGGCGCGCATCTTTCGCCATGGGCGCGCATGCCTTTGTTTTCGAAGATAACTGCCAGATGACGCTCGTGTCTAACGTGCCTCGATGCGCTCGTTCGCCTTCGCTACATGCTCGAGGCACTCTGACGCAGCGCCTCCAGAATACTATTCGCCGATTTTATTGCGCAGAACATCAAATAGACGTTTTGTTCACCCTCTCCAAATGCAAGACTATCGTCTTTCGACATTTGCAGTGTAACATGCAGATTCCGGCCAATTTTTTGTTTGAGTGCATTTTTTCTGAGCTCTTGTTATGACATATTTTTCTGTAAAAAGAGGGTGGTGGCTTTCCCTTGGCTTCTCTGGGTACTGTTGAGACAACCAAGGTAAACCTAAGGAAGTTTCGCTGGTTGCCTCCTTTTTGCTACTTTGTGCTGCTGTGTAAGACTACGTTTTGAATAAAGTGGCAGCATGTTGAGTGTGCAAATATCGTTGCTATGAAAAGAATTGCTGAAGCTTGGCAGATTCTATTGAAGTTGCCTTTATTTTGAATCTCCATAATATCTTGTTACTGCCGTGAATAGGCAAAAAGGGGAATCGTCTCTATAGGCTGTGGGGACTTCATGAACTCCCTATCAATGTCAAAACCTGTCATGCAAACTAGGAAAAGGCAAAAAGACGTGATAATATGGGACACTTCAGCTATTTGCTGTTCTGTACCAAGGTTGTATTTTGCTTATGTAGTAGTGTAGCACAGATACCAGATTGTGGTCTAAGACTAAGCTGGACTTCACAATCTGTCTGATCCATTTTAAAGGCTTGGTCTCTTGGTGTGGAATGTGGCCATTCTTTTTAATGACATTGTTACAGCCATTTCATACTAGAAGACTTTGGAAGAATAGTTTGTAATTCTATATTTATTCATAAAAGAGAACTATGCATACATAACATGATAGTGCACCAGTGCACAGTGATGAGAATGTGCAGCGGTGGCAGGAGAAAGCCATTTCTAACACTTGGGTTTACCAGGGTTTGCTTAGCACGTGCATGTGGAGTAATGTGAAATACTAAGGTGCATATCAAAGCAACATTTGGAAGCTCCGAAGAGCTTAGAGTACTTGAAATAAACAGACTTCAATGCTTTACTGTGCACTGTTATGTTGAAAGATTTTTTATGAGACTGCTGGAGTTTTGTGCTAAGTTTGAAATAGCAGGTTTAGATGAGGTGAGTGAATGCTATAGTGTTAAATCAGTTCAAATATTGAAAAATTGTTAATGTCTGCTGTTTTTGAAACAATGTAGTGTAAGTTTACTGTCCATTGTGACTAGCCACATTGGATGCACTATAATATTTGTTTCTGGCAACCATGTTTTGCCATGACATCTTTCATTTCTTGCCAAGAAACTTTACTTGCAGACTCCCTTATTATTTTTTGTGTATGTTATTTGTCTGGGTTGTCTCTGTAGGAAACGCTTGTATAAGGAAGTGTAAATTTAAGGGCTCATTTTCTTTGTTAGATAATATATTATTTAGAACTAACAGACGGAATTTCATGGCTCCTTAAGGGATTTAATGTGCATGTCTTTTGGTGAACGACCATGGCATCAATAATTGCACTACATGTACTTTGAAGGGAAATGAAAAATAATGCTGTAGTGTTCTCAACAACATTGTTAAAGAAATCTTTGATATTGTACTTCTGTTTGGGCAGAATTCAGCCTAATTGACCTCTAGTGAGTGATGTAGCTGAAAGGGATGTGTTACGTGATTAACTGCAGGCAAAGAATCAGCTGAGCATCAGCCACCTTTTGGTACCAAGGCAGTCTGGAACTGCCGATGACTGCTGCACGGAAAGTGAAGAATTAGTGATCGGGTTTCAGGATGAGCTGGGCCTTGACACGATTGGATGGATACATGTAAGTGGCATTTGAAAAATAAATTGTGTAACTTTATTTTGAACCAAATCTAATTTAGGCTATTTTGGTGAATATTCCAATAGCAATGAGGTAAAAAAAAGTCAAATACCAATACACTATGCAAAAAAACAGACCTTTGTAGATTAAATTGAATACAATACATTTGTGCACTTTTAATGACAGTGTTCAAAGCTTGCGTGATGCCTGTTTCATGTAAGAATAAATCTGGCCTATGCATAAAATCCTACTATCCATGAGCATATAGTGTATACATGAACACATGCATGTAAAATGTCTTTCACAGTAAGACACCCACGTAACTGTGGAGGTAGCCATTGTTTAACAAGTGTTTTGAATTATTTGATGATTCATTGAAATCGCAGAAGTAGCAATGGAACTATTAAAACATGCTACCTGATGTGCATATGGTGTTTGTTTTGCTGAAGGAGAGAAGCACGACTCCAAAGCACATCATGTTGTTTTAAAGGAATAATAACAGGGGGGGGGGGGTCTGGTCAAATAACAAATGGTTAGTAATTCATGTATGCACCATATTGCTAAAAACAAGTAATTATTATTCAATGAGTGGAAATTGTAAAATGGCAGTTCCATGTCCCTTGCATTAGTTATGGAACAACGGCCCTTTCACAGCAACCACAGCTATCTTACAGAATAATTGTTTGAAACAGACCTCATATACATTGTTCTGTCTGCCTCTAAACACCAGTAATATTCTACTGCATTGATTGGTGAGTTCTGAAAGTGAATACGAATCGAATAGCTTCTGTGAAATGTATTACATTCGGCGTTGGCTATTTACTGTTGCTTGCACTGAGGTAACTTTTCAAGCTTTTGTTGGGGTTTAAAATTGTCTCGCCGTTACAGGTTTACATAGTGAGATTCTGAAGGCCTTGAAAGTGGTTCGGAAACATAAATTTTAAGAAAGGGAAAGAAGAACTTGTTTGTAGCACGAAGCCACCTTAAAACCCTTACAAATTTCTTGGAAAGAAAAGCTGCTTAGTTGCCGAAAAATTCGTCCTGGTTCAGGATCAGGACGAATTTTTGGCAACTAAAAAGCTTTTCATTCTGAGAAATCCGTATGGATTTCCTTGTGGTGTCGTGTTCCAAATGAGTAGTTGTCTTTTTTTCCTTTCTTAACTCTTCCACCACCTTGCGGGCTTCAGCAGAACTGATATTGGCAAAACATGAAATTCATTGGCCTATCATGTTATTCACCAGTATATGTATAAAGTATACTAACATTTCATTACCATAAGTTTACACCTACTTCTTGGAGCAACGAACACATTTTGTGTTCACTTTTCTTGGGCGTTTGACATTTTATTTTTGACATTTTATATGCACAGCAATCAGTTTATAAATATACAGTTGAACCCCGCTACAACGAAACTCACGGGGTGTGGAAAATATTTCGTTAAAGCAAGAATTTCGTTGTAGTAAAATCGAAAAAATATAGCTGATCTGAGCTAGCTAAACAAACGAACATTTGTTCTTAAAATTAAAAAAGTGTCCGCTGCTTTTTATTCTTTCCCACCAACGTCATGACGCGATTCACAGTCATGCATAGCGAGGCCATGGTGAAAACTGCTGAAATAATTCCTACAACCACATTCGTAAACGTACCAAACAGTTGCATTACACGTTAACACCAGAAGCCGTCTGCCGTCAAAGTGTATTCGACAACGCCGAGATAGAGGCATGGTATCGTGGAGCGGTGACTTTTGCCTTATTATATGCCATTCTTATTATCCAAATCTCACGGCTGGCTTATTTGGTTGATAATGCGGACGAGCGGCCGCTTTGATTAGGTACCACACTGGCCAAGCGCGAATAAAATGATAAGCATTGGAATCGGAAAAGGCATTGCTCTGCGGTTGCATGCAGCAGCTGCGTGAAGGAAACCATGAACTGAGCAACTGAGCTTCAGCTTCCGATCGTCTGCAGCTTGAAAGCAAGCCAGTGGCAAACGCAGAGCCATCCTTCATGAGCAGGGCAGTCTCATTGCCATCGCTATCGAGCAATGGCGGTGTCCATGTTTGCTGAACAGCGGTGGTTTCTGGTGGCGCTAACACGTGTTTTAGATTTTGTCGACGTATTTTCAGGTTCTCAAAATGCATGAAAGTGTTAAGATTGGGTTTCCTGTATACCAATAAATATCTGAGCCTGGAATTGTATCGTGAAATTTCTTTGAAGCGGGACGGCAGAAGAAAAAGGGTTCGTTGTGGCGACAATATTTATGCATTGACTCCTATGGACTGCTGACGGGGAACCATGAATTTTTTGTTATTGCAGAAATTTCATTGAAGTGGCGTTCGTTGTAGCAGGGTGCAACTGTATATACTATTACTAATTTATGTTAATGCTGACTACAAGAGCAGAGTATCAGGCTTATCCTAAGAGTTTAGTGCAGGTACCTATGAAGACTGGAAGACATGAAGGAGAACACACTCAGGTACTAACTTTCAACATCACTGTTCAAAGTTAGCACCTGTGTGTGTCCTCATTTGTTTTATCCTGTCTTCATAAGTGTCTGTGCTAAGCTCTTGCGATATATCGTATCAGCAAGGCCAGAAGTCGGCTGTTCCTGAAGTAGTAGTTTTGAGAGTCGCTATGCATTGAGTCGCTGTGCATTGTTATGTCACAAGCTATAGCTCCTTCACAACCATTCAACATGTTACCTAGGATGTTCATATAGCTAAAAATGGCTTTGTCGTCACAATAAAAAGCCGAAAATTCTGGTTTAATGCCTTCTGCACTGCCTCATTTTCAATGATAACAGGCTCATTAATGACTTATAACCCAGCTGCTCTATTTTTGTTGTTGTGGGGTAGTTTATTACTAACTGTTGATCAAGTCACTAGGAAATGCTGGTAATGCAGATAAGTGCTTACTCACTCATGTGACATTTTTTATGTGCCAATCGATCACGATCAAAGCATCTACTGAAGCGAACAGTTCTAGCAACAACAGAGATATGATTAAGACAGAAGCCTACAACATGGAATCACATTAATAGTTTCTTCAAATCTCTGACACATGGCAGTAATTTTGCATAAGGTCTACAGGATGTCATCAATGTACCGTAATAAATGAACACTGCCGGCATGTGTGCGTGAACTTCTAGCAAAGCCACTGCATGCTTGAACATCCCTGAGATGCAATTGGAACACTGCTTCCGTGTGTTCAAGGACTTACAGCAGAACCACTGCACTTGACCATACCAGATCTAACTTTTCAACACTGAAATGCTAGCCTTCCAACAAGCGAGTGCCAGTAAAAATGTTGGCACTCATTTGAACATGACCTGAGTGGCAAGAACACATTGTACATGAAGTTTTAAGCCTTCGCCGCTCTGCAGATCACTCTCAAGATAACAAAATTACAGGGGATGCTCAGAAGAATGTGAGGTCAAAAGCCTAGTTGCACCTTCTATGATATTCTGTTAACTTTCTCTTTGTTTGCTGTTGCGGCTGTGGCCTCTTTCTCCACCAATTCTGCATTCCCAGAATGCTTGCGTCACATTAGGGCCGAATGTGGCTTTCGCTAGGCTGCTGCTGTAACTTCATCCATAGCCTCTTTCTCCTGAAAGCGGTTACTCCTTAAAGCATTTCGAGCTGCCCTAGCCTCTTTCACCGTAGCTACTTTCTCAGTCTTCCCCGCAGGGGGGTCTGGCCAAGCAAGGGTTTGGTGTGTAGCGACACCACGGACCCGAGCTAACGGGGGGCTTCGACTTCTACCGCGCCTAGCCATGCGTGGCTGAGCCGTGTCCGGGGAAAAGGGGATCCTGGGGGTCGAGTTGACGCCAGGTGATCAGACCTGTTAGCCCCCCCCCCCCCCCCCCTGGAAGAGGCAACACACTTCTTTGGCCCCAGCTCCACACAGACGGCACCCCTGGGCTGACCCACCCAAAGAAAATTGGCAGTCGCCTTTTCCTATATCTCTCCCCCTACAACTTCGTCTTTATCTCTCACTTTAAGTCTGTCCTGTCTACTTCTCTCTTCTGTTTACGTCCAATTTTCCTGGCAGCAAGGGTTAACCCTGTGCAAATAGCCTACCTTGGTCTAGGCGCATTGGGTTATGTCAGTGTTGTATGGCTGATGTCTGCAAGCTTTCAGCATCCGCAAACTTGCAGCGTCCCCTTGTTGGGCTCCGTGGTGGGTGGCCGCCAATGCTGCTGAATAAAAATAAGACCGGCATGCATAGAGCATGCCCCCTACATACTGATCGTACCAGCTTATAGCGGGTACGCACCGATGGCATAAATGTTTTCAACCAGCCAATAAAAACATTTCCACACCTCCACGTCATTCACTGTGAGAAAACTGGAAAGCAAGCCAGGATCGTATCTCCTTTCGTAGTGGCCAGGTGTCTTACTGAAACTCTCGGGGCTGGATGCAAGTTAACTAAAATGGCAAGCGGAGACCTTCTCTTCAAAATGCGGGACAAGAAACACTTTGAAAAGCTAGACGGCCTCTCAACTTTCGGTGACGTATCGATCACCGTAACACCACACCGATCAATGAACATAACTCACGGAGTGGTATCTGACGCAGACTTACTTGACCTGACTGAAAGTGAACTTTTGGAAGGTGGAAGAGCCAAAATGTGCATAATGCACAGAGAATTATAATCAGAAGAAATAACAAGGAAACACCAACGAAACACTTAATACACACGTTTGCTTTCAGTAAACTGCTGGAATCTATTCAAACAGGGTACAAGAAAACCTCTCTCAGGCCATACATACCAAACCCTCGTCGTTGTATCCAATGCCAGAGGTAAGGCCATGGCTCTAAAAGCTGTCGTGGTCACCAGACTTGTGCACAATGTGGAGTCCTAGGCCACGTGTCTGAGAACTGCAAACAACCGCCACATTGTGTAAACTGGGAAGGGAACTATGCCGCATATTCACGCTCCTGCGCATACTGGAAGAAAGAAAAAGAGATCATTACATTGAAGGTAAAGGAGAACATTCCATTTAAGGAAGCACGGCGAAAATCTCGCCATTCTATGGGCCTACATATGCTGATGCGGCGTGTCAGGGGGCACCGCCGCACCAGCCCTCGTCACTCCTTCACCCCGCGCATAGGGAGCCGGCGGTTCTGACACCTGCGCCTGAGGCGGCTGTATAGTCCAGACTACTCCGCTTACTCGTGAACAGAGAACGGAGACTCAAGGGTCCTCAGGTCACATGCCTCGCCTCACCAGGTGAGACCCAGAATTTGAAGTACCAGCTCGCACGTGCGGGCATCTAGTGCCTTCGAGGAGGCAATGGATACGTCGGTATCCTTAGTGCCGAAAGAATGGCGTGGCTCCTTGGAATGTGCCAAGAAAACAAAAAAGCAGATAACAGGGCCTGGTGACGACCCTGTTACTTGAATTCAAACTCCCCACCTAAATAGCCGCTCGCTTTTCGTACACACAGCACTACTTTACATTCGCTATGAACACTCAAATTATCCATTGGAATGTCTGGGGCCTTCTCAGAAACCTTGACGACGTCCAAGAACTTTTACACGAACACTCGCCAAAAGTGCTGTGTGTACAACAAACACACTTAAATTCAAAACACATAAACTTTCTTCGTAAATATGTTACTTTCTGAAAGGACCGTAATGATGTTATGAAATCACCCAGAGGTGTTGCCGTTATGGGAATCAAGAGATTGCATGCGCACACTTGCAACTCCGATCATCTCTTGAGGCAGTGGCTGTTCGAGCTGTGCTTTTCAACAAACTGATCACAATTTGCACTCTTCACATACCTCCAAGCTATCACCTACAAAAACATGACTTCCAGTCTTTAATCGAAAAACTTCCGGAGCCTTATGTTCTCCTTGGAGACTAGAATGCGCCGCATAGCAGGCTATGGGGTGAATCTTGTTACGACGTGCGAGGTCGACTGATTGAACAGTTCCTTCTCTCGTTGAGTGCGTCATCTGAATTGAAAAGAACGAACCTATTATAATCTCGCTAATAATACCTACTCCTCCATAGACCTAAGCATAGTATCTCTTGTCTCTTGTGCCTCTACTCCAGTGGAAAGTCATCAGTAATTCCTACAGAAATGACCACTTCCCCGTTGTTTTGTGCACAACTACAGCAACTGAGTGTCCACCATGGGTTCCCAAATGGCTCATAAACAGAGCCGACTGGCAACAGTTTTATACCATCGCTCGTTTAGGTTGGAGTGACATATGTACTTTGAGCATTGATGCTGCTGTCAACTACTTCACAGCATTTTTGATTGACGCTGCAACAAAATGCATCTCACAAACGAATGGACACCCTGAAAACGACGTGTACCGATGTGGAACTCTGAATGCTGAAACACGTGCAAACAGCAAAATAGTGCATGGAGGTTGCTTCGGAACCCACCGACAGCCGAAAATTTTGACAGCTTTAAGAAAATAAAGTCTCAAGGCAAGAGAATGCGTCGGCAGGCCAGTAGAGAAAGCTGGCAGAAGTTTTTGTCAGGGATCAATTCATATACACAGGAAGCAAGTCTGGAACTTGGTTGGTAGGGTAGCAGGAAGACAAGTACACTCACCACACTCGTAAACACACAGGGCGATACCTTGGAAGTTCAGGAGAACTTCCTCGGTGCAGACTTCGAATGGGTGTCCAGCTCGTCACACTATACTGACGCTTTCCAAAAATACAGAACAAAAATAGAAAAGCAGAAACTCGAACACAAATTTACTAGATACAAGGCATATAATCAAGCTTTAAGCTTAGCTGAGCTTTAAACATCACTAAACTCCTGCAGTAATTCCGCCCGAGGCTCTCATCATGTGATGTATGAAATATTAAAAAATCTACCAATTGAAACACAAAAAACCTTGCTTTGTTTGTACAATGCTGTCTGGTTCTCTGGTGCTATCCCTACTTCCTGGAAAGAGGCTATTGTTATTCCCACTTTGAAACAGGGCAAGGACCTGAAACAGGGCAAGGACCCGAAACAGGGCAAGGACCCTTCTTCGGTTTCGAGTTACAGGCCTATTGAACTTACAAGCTGCCTGTGCAGACTTTTCGAAAAAATGATAAACTGCGGACTTGTACATGTCCTTGAAACAAACACTTTGCTCGACCAATTCCAGTGAGGGTTTTGAGAGGATAGATCCACCACCGACCACCTTGTTCGTACCGAGGCACAGATTAGGAACGCTTTCGCTCATAAGCAATACTTTCTCTCGATGTTCCTCGATATCGAAAAGGCGAATGATACAACATGGCACTTTGGAATATTAAGAGACCTGTCCCACCCTAGCGTGTGTGGCAGAATGTTTACTATAATCGACAGTTACTTGTCAATCCGGACATTCCCCATTCAAGTAGGCAGCATTCTTTCCCAAACATTTGTTCTAAAAACAGGCGTGCCACAAGGTGGTGTACTGTTGCACACTTTATTATCAAAATGAATTCTTTGCGCTTTTCCATCCCTCGCAATATGGTTTATTGTACATATGTCGACAACATCCAGCTTGGCTTTAGATCTTGCAATCTGGCCATGTGTGAGCGGCAGGTTCAGCTTGGTTTGAACCAAGTCTCCAATTGGGTAGAAGAAAACTGGTTCCGAGTGAATGCACAGAAAAGCACGTGTTTTGTTCTCAAGGAAGAGAGGCATTCATTTTGAACCCAATATTCAACTGCATGGGCAACGTCTTTCTGTTAATACCAAACACAAATTCTTAGGCCTAATCTTGGACACCAACCTAACCTTCATACCACACATCAAGTATTTAAAAAAACAAGTGCATAAAAGCCATGAACATTCTAAATGTGTTCTGTCGCTCTACGTAGGGAAGTGACAAGGAGTGTCTAATGAATATATATAAAAGCCTAATACGTACCCGCCTAGAGTACGGGGCAATAGCATATCAGTCTGCAACACCTACGGTCTTTAAAATGCTTGATCCTGTTCATCATCCAGGCATTCTCCTCTCTACGGGTGCTTTTCGCACTAGCCCCGTGGAAAGCCTGTACGTGGAATCGAATGAATGGTCGCTCCACCTACAGAGATGTTAGATGTCTTTTAAGTATTATCTTAATGTAAACATGAACAAGCATCACCCATTACATTCCAAAATTAAGGACATGTGAAGCCTTGTTGTGTTTTAAAAAGGGCCTTCTATCAGACTGCCCTACTTACTTCGTGTGAGGTGCCTAGCGAAGGAAACCGGTGTGCCACTTGAACACCGTTTGATGGCTCCCGCAGTATGCCTGCCACCGTGGCAGTGGCAGGCAATAGATAGTGACATGTCTTTCTTGGAGGTTATGAAGCATGCACCAATTGCACATATTCAGACATGCTTCCTAGAACTACAACAAAAATACACATGTTTTTAGTTCTTTACGGATGCTTCAAAGTTCAACACTTTTTCTGTCTTGTATGCAGCCGTCGGCCCATTTTTTCGGAAGCTGGCGTCCTGCACTCTCATACTAGCATTTTCACTGGCGAAGCTTATGCGATACTTGCGGCTGTTAAACACAATAAACAAATAAATCTACAGAAGGCAATAATATATACAGATTCCCTAAGCGTAGTAAAAGCTCTGAAAACTCTTAATAAGCTTGAAATCCCAGTCCATGTATTGCTTTATTTGCTCTGATGCCCAGTCTACTTATCCAAGCAGCATGTTGTAGTCTGTTGGGTGCCAGGACACCACGAAATACAAGGCAACGTTCTGGTGGACCAGCTAGTTGGATCCGCCAACAAAACTGCTACCAATACATCGATACCAATCCCTGCACTCGACTTGAAACCTTTTCTAAAATGAAAGCTCAGGGGTTATTGGCAGAGCACATGGGACACACACACAAGTAAATTGCATGTCATCAAGCCGCTACTTGGTCATTGGCCGCCAGTATCAAAATTATGCCACACAGAAGTAGTCCTTACAAGGTTAAGAACAGGACATACAAAACACATTCATTTCTATTGTGGGGGGGCGATCCACCTTTGTGTGGCAGATATGGAGAAGCACTCATCGTACTTCACATTCTAATCCAGTGCAAAGAATTAGACCATCTGAGAAGACAACACTTCCCATTACCCTACCGACAACAGATACCACTTCACCCTGCAATGTTTCTCGGTAGGGAACCACTTTTCACACATAAATCGTTGTTGGCTTTTTAGAGAGACGTTGATACTTTTCACGTCACATACTCGGGCTTTCTGTAGCACAACCTCTTCAGAGAGATCTCCAGTGTGGTGGCTACACTGAACATAGCACTTGCCTCACGGCTCTTGGACGCAAGGGTGTGAACGGTCGAGGCACTTGTGCTAATGCCATACATGTCCACCGTGGTTTTTATTAACACAAACTTTTGTCATTCATTAACACCACACACTTTTCAACTTTTGTCATTCATTAACACCACACACTTTTCAAAACGGCATGGTGAGATCTCTAGTACCAATGTCCAGATCTCTAGTACCATGAACTGGCGCTCTTTGGCCATGAAATGGCCCTTGCACCACAAGACATCAAACATCATCATCATATTGTCTTTTACACCTGTGACTAAGTCCTGGTAATATGATGTTTGTGATATTTCTTTTTACAGTGTTTGCATGAGTAAACATTTTTTTTACTCGTCGGGACACTCGTCGGATAAAAAAAGAAGTATTGGCGGCTCACACGTTCACGATATCTTCTGTATTTCACATGGTTCTGAAACATAGATTTCAAGCTTTTGCTTTAATAATTATGATTTTATGTCTGAAAACCACAATATGATTTTCTTAAAGCCTATTTTTTTACATGACCATGTTTATTTATTTGCTGTACAAGATTTGTAATTTGGATTTCATGGGACCGGAAAAAATGTCCAAATTAACTTCATGCCTTATCATTATCAGAAACATTATTCTAAGTACCAAAAGAAATTGACAAGTGTTGATTACATTCATGCATTTTTATTGTCTTGATGAGTGTATAAATGCAGTACTTGTTTCACATAATAGCACTTTAAAAGCCACATAATTCATCATTTGTTATTTGGATCATAATGCGACCATGGCTTAAGAAGCCAAGTGGAATAAAAATGAAACAGGTTTGCCATAGCCGCCGCAGCCTTGTTCACCAGCAGCGTGATTTTGGTAAGGTTGTGGATAGCAACCATGCCTTTGTCAAGGCTTGCAGCCGTATTTATTGTTCCTGAATGTGTTGTGGCTCTTTTGCATCACACATTTCTTGTGCTCCATACTTGGCAACTTAGGGGCCTGTCTGAATTAATGGGGTTGCAGCAAGATCTTACAAAACAAAAAATAACAAGATTCCGATATCTTTAATGCATATGCTTGCCAGAACAAAGGAACACATTCGAATCATCCAATCTTCTGAATCAATGGGGGTCAAATGAACAAGCTTTTACTGTATAGTAGGCTTGTGGTAATATTCAAATGCTTCGAATATTCGAACAGATAGTATTTGAATTCGCTTTGATTCGAATTTAAATTATCGAATATTTTGAAGAATTCGACACGAACGAATAGGTATATACTAAACCGCATGTAATTGCTTGTAAAGGTGGTTTCACTGCAGTATAGCGGTGCTACGCCGTGAAAGCACTTTTTCAGGGGAAATTTGCTTTGCCGCGAAGCTTCACTTTAAATTTAAAGGGGCCCTGCAACACTTTTTGAGCATGGTCAGCAAACGCTGCCGATCGGTAGTGGAGGCTACCGAAAACACGGAACTAAATATTATAGCGCAGAACGTGACTTGTAATTCACAATAAATTTTGAAAGTCAGATAAAATTGCTCTTTCCTCTCCGCAAATGGCACCACAATGTCAAAAATCGCTCGTCACAGCCATTGGCTGATTTCAGCATGGGGCCCTCGGTTGTTACTGGAGCGGCTGCGGGTGGCCGCGACATGTCCACGCGTACATGTGCGATCCCACTGAAAATCCGCGTATTCAAAGAAAAAAAAAAGAAAGAGTGCTCAAGGTCATGACATGGGTGTGACATATTTTCTTTTCCAGTGCCATCTCTCCCGGCTTTGCTTCAAGCGCTTTCATCGGGACGAGAAGAGATAACGCAAGTGCAGCATGTGGCAAATCTTTGCGACTCCGCTCATACTGGACGGATTCTAAAAGTTTTTGTGGCAGTTAATTCAAAAAGCAATAAGCTTCTTTAGTGAATCCACTCCATGGCTACTTGAAAAACTGTTGCAGGGTCCCTTTAAATGAACATATTGTAGCAGATATAGCAACCTCACAAGAAGGATGTCCTATTTACAAGCTTTAATAAGGGCGAGCTTGTGCCCAAAGCCAAAGGAATGACACAGCAGCTGGAAAAAGAACTGAACGCCAGTAGTTCTCGCGAACCTCTGTCTCGAGCATCATCGTTTTCATCATCACGCGCGCTGGCCGCTCGGTCGAAGCTCGTGCGCGTGCAGGACCCGCTCGCCCGTTGCGGCTGGCTTCGTCTCTTGTAGCGGTGTCATCAGCGCTTTTCTTGTTCACGATGTCTGCCTTACACTGAGCAGTGGCAGTTTCCCGTGGCATTATCCCCCCTCTCAAGCGGCATCGCCTTAATGCATGCAATGCGGTTGTACTATAGCAAGCGATGGGTTGGCTAGTCTTCGTATCGGTCGTAGTAGGACTTCATGCGTACAATGTGTAAGCACCCCGTGGGATTGCGTTATCTCGAATGCACGTGGCCTGCAAGCTTGACTTCATAAACGAGGTCACTCAGTCTGTGTACTATCTCATATAGGCCGAAACATCGGCAAATGAGTTTTTCAGATAGGCCTCGTCGGCATACTGGGTCCATATCCACACTTTGTAGCCAACTTTATACCGCGTTTCACGTCTTCCCCGGTTGTAGCGGTCGACGTCGAGCCATTGTTGGGGACATATTCTGTATTTTGCTAACTGGTGGGCTTCTTCCACTCTTTGTATAAAGTCGTCCAGATCAGGGGGGTAGTCGTCTTGGTCTATCGGTAACATGGCGTCCAGTGTTGTGGTAACCGCACGACCGTAAACTAATTGAAATGGGGTAACCTTGGTGGTCTCTTGTACGGTGGTGTTGTAGGCAAAGGTGACATATGGTAAAATTTCATCCCAGTTATTGTGCTCGACATCCAGATACATAAATATCATGTCAGCAAGAGTTCTGTTAAGACGCTTTGTTCGACCATTGCTTTGAGGATGATATGCAATTGTTTTTCTGTGAATAGTGTGAGTCATATTGAGGAGACCGTTCATAAGTTCCGCTGTGAAAGCCGATCCACGATTGGTTATTACAACTGTTGGAGCGCCATGCCGGAGAACTATGTTGTGTACAAAAAATTTGGTCACTTCAGCCGCCGTTCCCCTTTCCAAGGAGTCTGTTTCGGCGTATCTCGTTAAGTAATCGTTTGCGACCATGATCCATTTCCTGCCGAATGAAGACGTTGGGAAGGGTCCAAGGAAATCTATTCCAACTTGTTGGAAAGGCGCTTTCGGTGGGTCTGGTAGGTTGTAGAAGGCCCGCGGGTTTAGCACTAGGTGTTGGAAATGTGCTTTCGATGGGTCTGGTAGGTTGTAGAAGGCACGCCGGTTTAGCACTAGGTGTTTTCCGTCTTTGGCATTACGGCATGTCTTAACATAGCGCTGTACTGAAGCTAAAAGCTTGGGCCAATAGTTGTGCAGACTGATTCTTGCAAGTGTTCGAGTCACGCCCAAATGTCCAGACAGGGGCTCATCGAGGTACGTTTGTATTATTTCTTGTCGCATAGTTCTAAAACGACAAGCAGGAACTTTTCGCGGTTGGGCTTAAAGTTTTTTTGTAGAGACCATATTTTCGGAGCCAGAATGACGCGAGGCTTTGGGAAAACATACGCAGAACTTGTACATTGGCTCCTTCCAGGTGTTTGATGGGGGGGGGGGAGCAATTCTTCGTTAGCATGTTGAAATTTGGCTATCTGAGTAGTTTCGACAATACCTATGAATGGAAAGTCCTCGTCTTCTGATAGTGCTGTGTCTACAGGTGCCTGTGACAGACAGCCAGCATCGGTATGCTTCCTCCCAGATCGGTATAACAAGGTTATATCATATTCTTGCAGTCTTGGGCTCCACCTTGCTTGTCATCCGGATGGATTCTTGATGTTTGCCAGCCAGCAAAGGGCATGATGATCGCTGTCTGCCTTGAATGACCTACTATATAGGTAAGGCCAAAATTTACTGATGGCCCAGATAATGGCAAGACATTCTTTTTCTGTGGCCGAATAGTTGGTCTCTGCTTTTTCTTAGAGTCCAGCTGGCATTATTTGTGACTTTTTCTTCGCCATTTTGCCACTGTATTAGAACGCATCCAAGGCCGATGTTACTCGCATCTGTGTGTATTTCTGTGTTAGCCGTCTCGTCAAAATGAAAAAGAATTGGAGACTTTTCGAACTGTTTTCGTAATTCGTTAAAGGCGCTCTGTTGCTCATTTTGCCACTGAAAAGGCTCATCTTCTCTCGTAAGGGCTCTGCGATTTTCGAGAAATATCGGACAAACCGTCTGTAGTATGCACACAGACTTAAAAATCTCCGTACTGACTTTTTGTCTGAGGGTACCGGAAACCTTGTGACGGCAACTGTCTTTTCGGGATTAGGTCGAACGCCTTGGGCGCTGACGACGTGCCCGAGAAATCAAAGTTCTTCGAAGCCGAACTGGCACTTGTCTGGCTTGATAGTCAAGTCTGCCAAACGGATTGCCTCTAACACAGACCAAAAGCGCTTCATGTGCTCCTGAAATGTTGCGGCGAAGATGATCACGTCGTCCAGGTACACTAAGTAACACTGCCACCTCAATCCGGAAAGTACAGTGTCCATCATGCGTTATAACGTTGCCGGCGTGCAACAGAGTTTCAGTTTTCAGTTTCAGTTTATTGCTTTCAAAACAAGATGTTACAACATGAACAATATACAGGCAAGGGTCCCAAAGTAAGAAACTGTAGTGGGACCCTTGGTTAATTACGCATATACAGAGCGTAATGACTAGTAAGCAAAAGAACGGAATATGGAGCAAAATCAAAACAAGTGAGTTAAAGCGTTTACAATGTATCAGTGGAACATGAATAAGCGCATCAAGAGAAAACAATAGGAAGAGCCTTAAATTCAAACAGTTTGTCCAGGGTAATAAATGCAGCCTTCTCGCGATCACAATCATCAACCTCCCTTTGACAGTATCCACTCTTGAGATCTAGTGATGAGAAGAACTTGGCACACCGAAGTCGATCTAACGTGTCGTCGATGCGTGGAAGGGGGTATAGTCACAGCATTCAATTTTCGGTAGTCGACACAAAACCGTAGCGTGTCATCCTTTTTCTTGACAAGCACCACAGCAGATGCCCACGGACTGTTAGAAGGCTGGATAACATCATCTTGAAGCATCTCCTGTACCTGATTCTTACAACTTCCCTTTCCTTTGGTGAAACACGATACGGGTGCTGGCATACTGGCCTGGTTGTCACGTCCGTTATAATCCTGTGTTTCGTTGCCCCGCCGCGGTGGTCTAGTGGCTAAGGTACTCGGCTGCTGACCCGCAGGGCGCGGGTTCGAATCCCGGCTGCGGCGGCTGCATTTCCGATGGAGGCGGAAATGTTGTAGGCCCGTGTGCTCAGATTTGGGTGCACGTTAAAGAACCCCAGGTGGTCTAAATTTCCGGAACCCTCCACTACGGCGTCTCTCATAATCATATAGTGGTTTTGGGACGTTAAACCCCACATATCAATCAATCAATCCTGTGTTTCGTAATCCTCATGCGCCGTACCTTTAAAATATTGAAGAAACAGCTGCTGAATTCCCGTACTAGGTCATATAGCTGTCGAAGTTGAATCACTGAAAGGATAGGATTGACAGATATGACGTCGCAGGCGTCAGATGTTTGTTTCATATTGGTTGGTGTAGTTTCGAGACTGCTTATTTCTGTCACTTCACGGAACTCATCAAGAAAGGCTATGGCTGTTCCCTTTGCCATGTGTTGGAATTCGTTCCCAAAGTTTGCGAGGAGGATGTCTGCGCACCCATTCCGCACCTTGATAATACCTCGTGCCGCACAAACACCTTTCTTCAGGATAACATCCATGTTGCAGTCTGCCACACCTTGATAGTCGCTAAAGGTATCATTTCTGACAAGAACCATTACACTGCTTTGTGGCGGTACCGTTACATTATCATTGACGACCCGTAGTGGAGTGTTGTAGGGCTCCTCTGCTAGTGCTGCTCTTATAGCGTGTTCCGTCGAAAATGACACGCTTGACCTCTGCAAATTAATAATGGCACCATTAGCTTGTAGGAAATTCATTCCGAGCATGACTTCCCTCGAACACAAAAGCAGGACGACAAAGTCACCGACGTAAATGAAGCCCTGTGTCACGGCCCTTGCGGTACATCGGCCGAAAGAGGTTATGAGGTGGCCGCCTGCAGTACGTACTTCAGGTCCATTCCATTTGGTCAGAGCTTTCCTGAGTAATTTCGCTAATTCGTAACTTATCACAGAATAATCTGCACCAGTATCCATCAAAGCATTGAGCTCCAGTCCGTCAATCACCAACGGCAAGTCTGAAGTAATTTTCTTCCTACTGCACTCCTTTACCTGGAAACAGTCCTCATCGTCACGCTCGTATCACAGTGGAGGATCTTCATATCCCAGGTCGCCAGCAGCCTCGCCTCCGTAGGGTGCCCTCTTTAGTTTCCCTGATTTGGGCTAGGCGGACAATGCCTAGACGTGCTTGGGAAGGGACGTGGGCTGGACAATCGGTAGCGCATAGGGGATGGTGAGCGTGGTTGATGACGACGAGGCAGGTCTAAGTTCCGACGTGAGCATAGGTATTCTTCAATCTTGGAAGGTCTTTCGCATTGTCACGGACACGGTGCGTTGATGGCGAATTCCTAAGACCAGCTTGACGATATCGGCAGAATTGGAACAGGGGGCCAGCCTCTTCGCAGTAGAAGCACAAGGGCTTACGTGCGGCATCTCGCCATACATCGCACTTTCGTGGCATTGTCTCTATCGCACGAGGTGATGCCTCTATGATTTCAGGCCGGCTGTGCATTGCCTGCACATAGGTACTTGGTTTCTCGATTGGCGCACAGTGCAGAGCAGGTCGCCTGAGGACCTCGGAGTACGCTGCCGCCCGTCGTGTCGCTGGCACACCACTCCGCGGCTTCCGCATGGCCTGCCGAATTTCTTCTCGAACAACTTCAGCAAGAGGCAGCTCGGGGGTGAGATGAGGTGGCTGCAGTTTCCTTAATTCTTCCCTGACAACAGGCCGGACAAGCTACCTCAATGTGTCAAGATTATCCACGACGCCTAATGAGTAGACTCCTGCTGATGCACCGGCTACATCGCGGTTGTACTGTCGGGCTCTCTGTTGCAGCGTCGTTTCAATGGTTGTTGCTTCCGACCAAAACTCGGCAACAGTACGGGGCGTATTGCAGACGAGTCCCGCGAATAACTCTTGCTTTACCCCGTGCATGAGGTGGCGCACCTTCCTGTCTTTCGTCATGCTGGGATCAGCTCGCCTGAAAAGGCGGGCCATATCTTTGATGTACATCATGAAAGTTTTGTTCGTTTGTTGATTTCGTGTACGAAGAGCTGCTTCCGCCTTTTCCCGGCGATCACTGTTGTCAAACGTACTCAGTAGCTGCCGCCGAAACTCATGCAACAACATAAGAGATGCCTCATGGTTTTTGTACCACACTCACGCAGAGTCGTCCAACACATTGTAGATGTTGCCCAGCTTGCCCTCCTTGTTCCACTGATTTAAATTTCCCACTCTCTCGAAATGCTCTAACCAGTCTTCGGTGTCCTCGTCACCATGAAACACTTTTGGAATGACAGGTTGGCTTACGATGAGTTGTCCCTGCGTAACTTGGCTCATCATAGTGGTGGTGTCACCTGTCTCCGTCGTTGATGTCCTTGACACAGAAGGAAGTGGTCAGAATTCTGGCGATTCTCCTCAGAGCGAGACTCCCCAATCTTTGCGGGCACTGAAGACCAGGATGTCGAGGACTGGCTGTCGTCATACGAAAAAGTCAGTGGACACAATGGGTGGGATGACGCTGCTAAGTTGGGCGCTGTCAATTTTTATCTCACCAATGTGGCCAAGCTGTGGTATATGAACCACGAAACCAGATTCGCCCACTGGTCCGCCTTCAAGGAGGCGATATGTGCCATTTTTGGTCGCCCTGCCTTACGGAAGCTACGCGCTGAACAAGATCTGTGTACACGGGCACAGGAGCCAGGTGAAACTTTCACCTCGTATATAGAAATGTGATCGATCTCTGCCGGTGCGTCGATGCTTCCATGAGCGAGAGTGCAAAGATTCAGCACATTATGAAGGGCGTCGACGATGACGTTTTCTAGATGCTTCTCGTGAAGTCTCCTAGCACTGTGGCCGAAGTAGTGACTTTGTGTCAGAGCTATGATGAATTGTGGAGGCAACGAGCTCAGACACAACGCTCATTCCAGACAATCCAACCAGTGACCGCACTGGACGTCATGACTGACCAGACAAACCTTCTCGCACAAATGAAAGACTTCGTGCGAGAGGAAGTGGCTCGGCAGCTTTCTCTACTGCCTTTTAGTTTATTTGTTTAGTTTATTTGATACCCGCAGCACCATAAGGCATAACAGTGGGGGGAATACAACATGATTACAAGACAGAACACAAGCTCAATTTGCGGCAAGTACAGTACAGCCTATCCAGATAGTAGGAAGTACACTGAATACACAACGTAACGGAGATTGACAAAAATGTACGAAAAATGCCAGCCGGTAACATACAGTAAGACAAAAACAAATACAATATGTATACCGCACAACAAAACACCCGTCATCAACTGAACAATTCACTTGACTCTAACAAAGGAAAAGATGGATCACCACCAACAGCGACAACGATCGCTGAAGGTAATCGATTCCACTGGGAAACCGTTTTAGGGAAAAAAGAATTACTGAACGCTGCTGTCTTACATCGGTACTCCCGCACTTTGTAAATGTGATCGACTCGTCCAGACACCTAATGAGGTGGAAAGATGTAATTGTCACGAGGAATACAAGTTCGAGATAAGTACACATCATGGAAAAGCTTCAGACGCGGCTTAGCCCGGCGTGTGACCAACTGTTCCCATCCTATAGCTTGCTTGCAGCGCGTCATGCTGAAGTTGTGGCTCTTAACAATGTTTCCCAGGACATAACGGGCGCCCATGTTTTGCACTTTTTCCAATTTATCTTTATCGAGGGCAGTGGGTGGGTCCCATACGCTACTCGCATAATCAAGTATCGACCGCACGCATGATTTGTACAGTGATTCCCGCGTGGACTAGGGAAACTCACGCGTGTTTCGCCGCAGGAACCACAGCAATCCACAAGCCTTAGCTGTCGCATAATCAACATGACGGTGCCGACACAAAGTTGGTGTGAAAAATACGCCCAAATACCTGTACTCGGAGACTATTTTTAAGACATTCTTGTTTATAGTATACGAAGGCGAAGCTTCATCCTTCTTTCTAGAAAACTTCATACACATTGTCTTCTCCAAATTAAGGGGAGATGCTACTCGAAAAACGATTTTCTTTAATAAGAGTCTGAATTTAACACAAATTGGCATGCTAATAGAGTTTTTTCTCCTCTTTTCAAATATGTCATTTAATTTCATGTAGATTGCTTGGTTTTCTTTCTGCAGGTCAGATACTGCAAAATTATGGCCAGTGTTACGCAACAATTCTGACCTATAAAAATTTGAGATAAAGCATGCAGATATAGCTGACTATGATCCTTTGGAACTGTAGAGTGCAAGAAACTGTATAAATTTTGTGTGTAAAAAGGTGAAATACAATAATAAAATAGAAAAATTTACTATGGCTCTAGTTGCCAAGGGCTTTCAATGCTATGTAATTTTTGAAAAACATAATCAAGCAGCACTGACAATATGAATAGATACTTGCACTCTATGGGCCTTCATCATGCTATGTGCAAAATTTCATAGAGGTATGACAATTCTAAGTATACGAACTAGCGGCATAAGAAGCACAGGTCACACAAAACTGCAAAAGGAGAAAAACGCATTTGAAAGTTTGAAACCTTTTTTTTTTATCACAGAGTTGTTAGAAATGCATAATCTTTGGCCATAATGTTCAACAGAACTTTGAAAAGCACTGCAAGTTACTAGAACTGTCCTGCAGCATAGGTTGTGCCCTCACGGTCCTTGCGAGCACTCTCTTCTAGCCGTGCCCTTTTCACTCCACGACGACGGTGGGCCCTTGCTTTTGCTGTCAGACGCTCGGATATTCTCTTGATGCGCCTCGCATCGCGGGAATCACTGAAAGTAACTAGATCTCTAGATGGCAGTATGTTGAGCTCTTCCAGGATGTGCTCGAAAGTAGCATGACCCTTGTTGAACCACAGGATTGCCATAGCTGCGGCAGTCTCGACAACCGTTCGGGAGACAAACTTAGTCTTGGGGCAAAGTAGCCAAATTTTGCTGTTCAGGGATTCCGATGCGTTCTGGGTTTTCCCTTTGATGCATCGAGCAAGGAGATTCTCATCCGTTAGCCGCTTATAAATGGGCAAAACAGCCAATCCCTGTGCTTTTGTCAGGAGAGGTGTGTGGCGTGGTGCAGGTTCACCAAGTGCTTCAGCGCGTTGATGTTTGCACCACGACTCTGTTCCTGCAGGGCAAAACTTGTGGTTGCCAGCATTGTCAGTAGAGCATGAGAGGAAGTACGAAGCCCATACTGCAGTGTACATATTCCGTACACTCCCCCTGTTGCTTGTTATGGCAATCTGATAGTATGTTTGGAGCTTCTGAATGGCTGGCTCTTTCATTTTCTGCCCTCGTGGTAATGGCACATGCAGATTCCGTAGCGCGGTGCCAAGTCTCTTGGCCACATGATTAGTGCAGTCTTCTTTTTCTATATTGATAGCACCATAGACTTTTGACTCTGCAACTGCACTATATGCTTTGCTGTCACCGTCACTCAAGAATGTCATGAAATGCAGTGGGGTGTCATAAGTCAATGTTCTCTGCCAAATGCGCATTGCAGCCTCCGTTTTCATAGCGTGGGAGGAACAGTCTGCATTTTTTTCACAGACTGGGCCATGGAATGCCTGCCACACTTCCTCGTCTGGGTCCATATCCTTGTGCCTACTGCATGTCAGGCAGTAATTTGATATGACCTCGAAGTCTAAGCAGAGGCCAGTATCTAAGGAGATAACTGCGCCAATCCCGTTATGGCTTTTGTGGCCCCTCTTCTGCCAAGTGCCTTCGAACATAACAGCCACATCAGTTTCGCTTGCTACTTCTTTTGTCAACTCTCTGGATCGGCACAAGTTTTCACTCACAGCTGCCATGGCAGCGGTGTGCACCTTCTTTGCTGTCGAAAAAAATCCTCGGTGGTGCATTGGCTTTGGGAGTCCAATAATGGAGCAAAATCTCCACAATTGCTCATGCCCAATGCCCACAGCGCGTGCATCCACCACCGCCTTCACATTTACAGCGAAACTATTTCGGGAGCTCCCACTGTCGTACCGTTGGCTCACTCGGCTGCTGCCGTCCGCCGTAACACGCAGTGACGTATAGGAGCACGAAAGAACAGTCGCTGAGCATTCGCTGTTTTCGCAATGAAGTTCGAGGAGCGACGAAAGTCCCTTGCGCTTTTCTGCCGGCTCCCGAACGGCAAGTTTTTGAATACCGCAAGCAGTGGTATTCATCAGTTCTAACAGGAGGTCCCCTTTCAGCCTTGTGCTATGGGACCTCCTTCTGTATATACTACCCCAATGCGTGTATATTTTTTGCGACAAATAAAGAAAGACAAGGGCATGCCGCACCTGCCACAAGTGCCGTCAGCAAGAGGGTGTCGCACAAAACTGTCGTTGCACAAACCTCATCGCGCTGTCTTTCGTCTTTTTCGAAGAAGCCGAGCTTCTTTTCCGAAGCACTGACGAAAGAAAGCACAGCGTCAATCCCTTCATCGCAGCCACTGTTGCTCGCGCACTCGTCGATGCCGCCGTCAGGATCGATGCCGCCGAGAACACACGTAGGCGCGTTCTCGTTCGTCGCCGTCGGTCAGGGCGCTTTACGCCGCCTTCCCTTGAACTTGTGCTTCGTTCGAAACTTCTGCGGTCTCACGCTGCACTTTTTCAAGCTTGTCATCGCGGAAATATGCGTAGACGCGCAGAAAAGCAGACGGACTAAATGCCGATGGCCGCCACCAACACAGCTGACAATGACTCGGTAGCCAATGGCGATGCGGCTTAGGGTGCGCGAGTTTCAGACCGCTCAAACCACGTGATAAAAAGGCCTCATTTTTTATTTTTTTTTTTTGCCCACGTACGAAACTGGCGGTCATCGAAGCTGTAAGAAGAAGGTCGGACGCAACTTTTCCAACCGATCGCGATGGCGGGCGGCACTGCGACGGGGAGCAGCGCGCAGTCAAAGATGGCCAATATCTGTGCAAATTCACGAAATTTTGAGCCACCGCGATGCCTTCATACACATTTTTTTGCATTTTGCGGTTCGAATTTAGTTTTGAAATTTTCACAGATGAAAGAAGAAGGTTTGAAGATTACAATGCAATAAAAATCAGAAATACGAGAAATTTCGCTAAAAACGCAATTTTTCGACTCGCATCTCCCCTTAAGTTGCATTTGCCATTTTTTACACCATGCATTTATCTTGTCCAAGTCGTCTTGAACGGCACCCCGATTACTTTTGCAGTTTATTGCTCTATAAGCGATGCAGTCATCTGCAAACATTCTCATCGACGATTGTACGTCCAGGGTGATGTCATTAATATACATTAAAAACAATAATGGGCCCAGTACTGACCCCTGAGAGACCCCAGACGTCACATTGGTAGTGGATGACTATTCACCGTTCAAGACAACGTGCTGCTGCCTGGAATTTAAGTATTCTGCTATCCAGTTAATAACTTTCGGGTTAATCTTGTATTGGGTCATTTTCTGCAATAATAAATTATGGGGAACCAAATCGAACGCTGTTCTGAAATCTAAAAAAATGCAGTCAATACTGGTTCGGTTGTCCAGTGCGCATGCTACCTCATGAGTAAATTCAGTTAACTGGGTCACACAGGAATGGTCCTTGCGAAAGCCATGTTGGCGTTCATTTAACGTGGAATTGGCTTTTAAATGCTTCATTATTGATGAGTATAAGACATGCTCTAAAATTTTGCAGCAAACAGCTGTTAACAATATAGGACGATAATTTGAAACAATTTCTCGTGGTCCCGATTTGTGAATAGGTACAACAGCAGCCAATTTCCAATCACTAGGTAAGGCACAATCGCGTAAAGATTTTTCGAAGATTATTACTAAATACCGAGCCACTATGTGCGCACAAGATTTCAACAGAGCGTTAGGCAGTCCGTCAGGTCCAGAAGCTTTTGATACATCTAGGCGCTTTTTCAGGGTTTCAACTCCTTGGCTATAAAATACAATATCGTTCATCTGAGTCTCGCCCAGAGAAGGTACAGATAAACGGTGCGCATTTGTTTTCGTACCTGGTACGGAAAAAACAGAGGTAAAATACGAATTAAAGCTCTCAGTTTTTTCAGCAGCACTTTCAATGACAACGCCATTCTGTTCCAGAGCAGGCATTGAAACAGAGTCATTTTTCTTTCTTTTCCCATATTTCCATAGTTCCTTTTTATTTTGCTGAAGTCGTGATTGAAATGACTGAAAATATGCAGTTTTCGTAGCTGTCATAGCAACATTTAGTTGAGATGCAATTTGTTTAAGCTTACGAAAATTTTGAATGGACGGATTGTGCAAATGGTGGTGATAAGCCCTTTTCCGTTTCTGTGCTAAGGCATGTAACTCTTTTGTAAACGATGGCTTGCTTCTTTGATGCCTTTTAGATAGCAGCGAGGACGGCACGTGACGGTCACGTAGTTCCAAAAACTTATCTTTAAAATTTGACCAAAGCTGCTGTACTGAAAGTGATTCTGCAAGTGTCTCGAAGACAACAAAGTAATTGTCAAGCTCGGCCCCAATTTCATCAGTATTTGCCTTCGCATAATTAAATATACGCCGGTTGTTAGTAGCAGTAGTATTTTGATAGCTCATGTTCATTTTACAGACAACAGCTTCGTGGTCACTAATTCCTGGTATGACTACTGTGGACAGAACTTTATCTGGTGCACTTGTGAAAAATAAATCACGAACATGATTTTTCTTGTGGGCTTCAGAACAGTCTGCGTAAATGAAAATAAGCTAACAATACTGGCCATAGCAGTATATAGCCTGCCAGTAATTCCTAAAAAGGCAGGCTGGCTGTGCCAATTAAGATCTGGAAGGTTAAAATCTCCAGCGACAAAAATATAATCAGTTTTAATTATTTCTAATTGGCTCATAAGCTTCGATAATGTTTCTACAGAGGCCTGCGGTGGACGGTAAAAGGAGCACACAGATAACGTTTTACCATACCGAAATCTTATTTGGCACCATACTGCTTTGCATGTACTTTCCCGCACTATAGTTTGACACGACGCATCGCTTTCGTCAACCAGAACAAATACACCCCCACCACGGTTATTCCGATCTTTTCTGAAGCATACAAAGTTGGCTGGGAACACTTCACTGTCAGCTATGCTCTCATCAAGCCACGACTCTGTTCCTATTACGACTAACGGTTTAACAGTTTCTAAGAGGCTACTTAGTTCATTAACCTTATTCTTAATACTGCGCCAATTGATTACAAGAAAAGATATTTTGCCGGGCGGATCCCTGCATGGTCACTTGCTTCGTACGACTTCTTCAGTACTCTCATCATAAACATATTTGGTTTTGTTCAAGTAGAGGGTGTCGTTTTTTATTATAGCCTGTGTGTCATCAGTTTTGTGTTCCTGCGCGAATTCCAAAGCCGTCGCCTTATCGTTCGCCTTTGTGGCGAGAAACCTTCTGATAGGCTGATATGTGTTCCTGCGCGAATTCCAAAGCCGTCGCCTTATCGTTCGCCTTTGAGGCGAGAAATCTTCTGGTAGGCTGATATCAGTTCCTTTTAGATTTTTTGCACTCATCAAAAGCTCTTGTTTTTCTTTGTAAGATGCAAAGTTAGCGATCACAGGCCGATTTTTTCTCGGGATGAATTTGCCAATTCTATACGCTCGTTCAATGAACTGCGGTGTGATTTTGAGCATGCTTGTGCATATGTTTTTGACGTGCTTTTCCGACTCTGACCACGGTTCCTTGCTATTGCTGTCTGCTATGCCGTAGTAAATAAGATTACATCGCCTACTGCGATTTATCTAGGTCGTCTACTTTTGACATCAGAGACTGCATACTGCATTCTTGATGGTCGCACAGCTTTTTACATTCATCTACTGCTGCTTCTACTTTCGGAAATCCAGCAACTGCAGATTCCAAGGACGACATGTGCTTCGTCAAGTCTTCTAGAGCAGCTTTTTGTGCTGTTTGGTTTCTTTCGATGTTATTAAGCTGTATCTTACTTTCACTTTGTCCGTCCAAAATTTTCTGCAGTGTTGCCGCATCAGGCCCCAGGTTCATTTCAATATCTCCACACAACAAGAGCAAAAGTAAATAAAAACTCCATCGCTTCAACAACAGGAGCCGCCGTTTCGTGCGACAATGTACAATAGAGTGCGACCTTACACTGTCATACAACGCTTGGGGTGGAACTGGCAAGAGGAAAAGAACGAACTTCTCATGGTGTGGTAAGTGACTAACCTGCATGAGCAGCAAAAATTGCGTGACCGGCTGATCCATCGATGTGCCGGTTCCACGCCCAGTTTGTAGTCTGTCGCTTGCTCCCTTATGTACGATGTAGTTGCAACAGGCCGCCTCCGGATCATTCTATTGTTTGCAGACTGGTATTAGACACTGACTAAAATCAGAGGCTGCGCAGGTCTCCATGTATCCTCGGTCGTTGGTAGATTCAACGTTGAAACTTGAAGAATCCTGATTCCCCGAAGAATCCTGGTTCCCTTGACTGTAAATAAGTGGGTGCTCCGACGTTGCAACGCAGATAGCCTGCATGAACAGCAAAAATTGCGTGACCGGCTGATCCATCGATGTGCCGGTTCCACGCTGTTGCTCAACACCAGGAGCTCTCACAGCAACAGCCACTGCGGCACCCACCATCATTGGCTCCCATGCTCTGACATGTGGTCTAGGAGCAGATTTTCGAGGCTATGTCAGTGCCCTTGCAGCAGCCCCCGTCACCGCGCCTCTTACTTACGCTGAGGCACTAAAGCGGCCGCAGCTACACTAGCCCCCGCCGTTCCAGGGACGGCCGCATACCTCAGCCCCGACTTAGCCGTCCGCCGCCTGGGCTCCTCCCATTGCTACCGCAGCCTCAACTCACCCGTCTGCCGCATGGGCTGCTCCCTTCGTTGCCAATACTTGGAGAACGCGCGATAACCGGCCCACCTGTTTTGCGTGCGGCGGTCCTGGTCATATCGCCCGATACTGCCATCGCCGCGTGCCGGGATACACAGACACCCGGACACAAAACAGCTTCATGGACCTTCTTTCATCTCGTCTGGAAAATTCGGATCATCAGTCAAGCTTGTCCTCACGGAAATGTCAGCGTACTATGTCTGGTCGCTCACCTTCACCCCGTTGTCGCTCTCTGTCACCCATGCGTTGTCGACCAGCTCCTGAACAAAAGGGAAACTTAACCACCGCAGTTCAGGAAGCAAGAACTGCGCTCTCGAAATGCTCAAGTCCTCGGACATTGCCGTTGAATATTGTCAAAGTTTTTGTGGAAGGTACTGGAGCATATGCTCTAGTTGATACCGGTGCTGCCGTTTCCATGATAGACGCTAAACTTTGCTGCAAGCTCCGAAAAGTGACTACGCCTCTTGATATGATGTTCTTGCAAACAGGGAATGGGGACCCAGTTCAGCCTGTAGCCGCCTGTACTGTCCGACTGATCATCGCAAAGGACCACTACACTGTTGAGTTTATTGTCCTTTCGTCATGCTCACACGACATCATACTTGGATGGGATTTTTTATCGCGTAACAACGCCGTTATTGCCCCGCCGCGGTGGTCTCGTGGCTAAGGTACTCGGCTGCTGACCCGCAGGTCGCAGGTTCGAATCCCGGCTGCGGCGGCTGCATTTCCGATGGAGGCGGAAATGTTGTAGGCCCGTGTGCTCAGATTTGGGTGCACGTTAAAGAACCCCAGGTGGTCGAAATTTCCGGAGCCCTCCACTACGGCGTCTCTCACAATCATATGGTGGTTTTAAGACGTTAAACCCCACATATCAAAATCGTATTAAAACCATACCGTTATTGATTGTGCAAGATCGGAACTCTAACTCTTCTCGTTTTACGACCAACCAACCGTCATCCGCATTCAGCCTGCCTTACACAAACTCGTCAAAGAAGGCACTGAAATTCCTCCGACAGCAGCTGTGTTGCTCTCCGTGTTCTGTGATGGCATTATGGATGAAGCTTCACTCTTCGAACCATCAAGCCTCTTCCATAGTTGAAGATCACTTCTTTTGCCTTATTCAACCCTCTCCATTTCTGAAGGGTACGGTGCTCTCTGTCTCATCAATCCCCTTCTGTATCCCGTCGAACTGTTTCAAGGTGAATCTCTTGGACAGGTGCATGCCATTGATAAAGAACAAATTTTTACCATGCCGGCAGATTGTTCCGGTGACTACGATGCCATCAGTGCCCTCAACCCTTCCTATGTGCCACCTTCCGAGCTTTTCAATTCATTGATTGCCGACGGACTATTGCCATCTGAACGCTCTGAGCTTCTTCTGCTCTACCAGTTTCATGAATACTTTGACGTTGCTCAATCTAGCCTTGGCCAAACTCCCAGTTTTTTTCACTGCATCGACACAGGTTCTAACGCGCCAGTACGACAGCGGCCATACCGTGTTTCCACCACGGAACGTCAGGTTATCACCGAACAGGTTGACGATATGCTCAAGTGTGACGTTATCTGACCTTCCCAAAGTCCATGGGCATCGCCTGTCATTCTTCTTAAGAAGAAGGATGGTACAGTTTGCTTCTGCGTTGATTACAGGCGCTTAAATAAGATCACTCGTAAAGACGTATACCCTTTGCCCAGGATTGATGACGCCCTTGATTGCTTACAAGCGTCGGAGTTTTTTCGTTGTTAGATTTGCGTTCGGGGTATTGGCAGGTGCCCTTAGCAGATGCTGATCGTCCAAAAACAGCCTTCGTGACACTGGATGGGCTATATGAGTTCAATGACATGCCCTTCGGCCTCTGCAATGCGCCGGCCACATGCGAGCGCATGATGGACTCTGTTCTGCGGGGTTCGAATTGGAACATATGCCTCTGCTACCTCGATGATATCGTCGTCTTTGCACCCGATTTCGCAACGCATATTGTACGCCTGAAACATGTCCTCACGTGCCTAAAGAATGCGCAGCTCCAACTGAATCTCAAAAAATGCCACTTCGCGGTTAGGAAGCTCATCATTCTTGGTCACGTCGTATCAAAGGATGGTGTTCTTCTCGACCCAGCTAAACTACGCGTTGTGGCTGAATTCCTCAAACCGACGACTGTAAAACAGTTACGCAGCTTTGTAGGATTATGTTCTTACTTTCGTCGGTTTGTGTGCAACTTTGCCTCCATAATTGCCTCTTTGACCCAACTTTTAAGCAGTACCAAGGACATTTCGTCATGGTTTTCCCGAGTGTGATCACGCATTTACCTCTCTTCGCCGTCTCCTGACATCACCGCCTATATTGTGCCACTATGATCCCACGGCTGCAACTGAGATCCATACAGATGCCAGCGGTGTTGGTCTTGGTGCAGTTCTCGCTCAACGGAAGCATTGATTCCCTGAGTATGTCGTCGGCTACGCCAGCAGAACGCTCAAGAAGGCTGAGGTAAACTATAGTGTTACCGAAAAAGAGTGCTTAGCCATACTTTGGACGATTGTCAAGTTCTGCCCATACTTAAATGGCCGCACGTTTGCTGTAGTTACAGACCATCATGCCTTATGTTGGTTGTCGTCGCTGAAGAATCCATCAGGTCGCCTTGCTCGTTGGGCTCTGCGACTTCAAAAGTATGACATCCGCGTCATGTACTGTTCCGGCTGCTAACATGCCGATGCTGATGCGCTCTCGCGATCACCACTGTCCACTGAGGCTGCCTCTATATCTTCTATACAACACGCGCTGTCAGCTCTTGACATCGACACAATGTCCTCTGCACAGTGCGACAATCCATGGATAACTTTGCTTCTGGACATTTTATCTGAGGGACCGACACTTCCAACCACTTGAGCAATGTGACGCCAAGCTTCGCACTTCACCATTCGAGGTGGCCTCTTGTACCGGCGCAATTACTCACCAGACGGCAGGAAGTGGCTGCTCGTTATTCCCCGAAAGCTGCGCTCTACAATCTGTACATCATTTCACTCCAACCCGCAATGCGCTCACGCTGGTGTCTTCAAGACCTATGAACGTTTAAGAAAGCGGTACTATGGCGTGGGATGTTTACTTTTGTTCGACAGTTTATTTGCGGCTGCCACGAGTGTCAGCGACGGAAGCCGCCACCGAATCCAGGAGCAGCTCCACTACAGCCGCTTGTGTGCCCCGACCGCCCATTCGATCGCGTCGGAATTGACCTTTATGGACCACTGCCATTGACCACAGCAGGTAACCGGTGGGCTATCGTTGCTGTAGATCACCTGACATGGTATGCCGAAACCACTGCTCTTCCTAAGGCGACCGCTCAGGACGTTGCAGCTTTCATCCTCCATCGGTTGGTGTTGCGTCATGGCCCTCCTTGCGAGCTCCTGTCACCGGAGCCGTGTATTTCTATCGGACGTAATCCAAGCACTTCTTTGCCAGTGCCATATTGTACAATGGATGAGTACTGTTTACCACCCTTAGACGAATGGCTTGACTGAGCGGTTTAATCGGAACCTGGGTGACATGCTCGCCATGCATGTGGCATCTGACCAAACGAACTGGGACCTGGTTCTTCCATTTGCGACCTATGCATACAACCCGCTACCCAAGTCACCACCAGCCTTTCTCCGTTCTTCCTTCTATACGGACGTCAACCATTGCACTAAATTGACACTTTGCTGGCATACGCACCAGATGCATCTGAGTGCACGACCGTGTCCGAAGCTGCCCGTCACGCTGAATAATGCCATCAACTAGCGAAGCAGTTTACTACGGCTGACCAGCAATGCCAGAAAAAGGCCCGCGATGACGACCACCTTCCTGCCGCAAAGTTCGCCCCTGGAACTTTTCTATGGCTGTATGTACCACCCTGTGCACCTGGTTTGTCTACCAAGCTACTTTCAAGTTACCATGGTCCATACCGCATGGTAGAGTGCACATCGCCCGTCAATTACGCCATTGAACCGCTTACGCTCCTCGGTGACCATCGTCGGCGCGGACACGATATCGTCCACGTGGACCGCTTGAAGCCGTACTTCGGCCCGCTCATTCCTAACTGTTAGATCGCCAGGATGGCTTCATCTTTCTCGACGGGGGCAATTATAATGAAGAAATGATGACAACATCAGGGAACAACAAGCATCACCGCAGAGTCTTCACTCTTCCTTGTCCTGTGTCTATCTCAAATCTTCCACCTGCTCGCTAGGTTCGCCCAATAAACCTCTTTACACAAGCTTTAATAAGGGCGAACTTGTGCCTAAAGTCAAAGGAATGACACAGCAGCTGGGAAAAGGAACGGAACATCCGTAGTCCTTGCGAACTTCTGTCTCGAGCATTGTCATTTTCGTCTTCACGCAGGCTGGCCGCTAGGTCGAAGCTCGTGCGCATGCAGGACGAGCTCGCCCATTGTGGCTGGCTTCATCTCTTGTAGCGGTGCCATCAGCGCTTCGCTTGTTTGCGATGTCTGCCTTATACTGAGCATTGGCAGTTTCCCGTGGCAATATTATCCTCAAATGGATTGATCGTTTTTTAAGCTTAAAAGCTTGTTTTGCCAGCTTATCCACTCTAGATGTAATGAATATTGTTATGTATTTTACAGGTTATCACTTGCATCCTACTGAAAGTCAAATTCTGCTACTTCTCAAAGTTGTTTCGACTTCCTTTGAATGGAAAAAAATAAAGAAAGCTCTTGCATAGGGGCCTTGTTAAAAAAAAATATTGTGCAGGTTAGTTAGGTCATAATAAATATGCCCATTTTTTTATACATTGTATATTCTATTAGAATTCGATTTGAAACTATTCGTCCGGAATCGCTATTCGCTTCGAACCTAAAATTCACTATTCGCACAAGTCTACTGTATAGGAGATGGCAAAAGTGCACCTGAAGTGGCCATAAAATTTTTATAGTAAAACTGATTTTGTCCCTCAGACATACGATTGCTGATGTCTAAAAGGGCTCGTGCAACCAAAATCAAAACTTTGAAATGTTTGTCTTCTTTGACTGTCCTGTATACGTGGAAATTCTGACCAATTATTTGTGGTGAAGGTTGTCTTTAGGATATTTTCATATGGTTTTAAATTAAGTGAGAGTGCTTATATCGGTAGGCAGGACCTCGCAACATCGCCACAAGTGTGACGTAGATGAAGGCCTCAAGAGAAGTTTCACAAGGAAAATGAATATCATCAATGCTTAGAGTATATTTCACAGGGCACACTTGTATATGACGACTGGCACCCAACAAGTGTTATTGTTCCTCGGCCCACTCGCTCTGTTTAGGGGCTGCTCTCTAAATAGTTTTGACTGCTTAACCTTCCAGGAATGCTTTTCTCTTTTGACAGAACACTCTCTTGACAAGATTCATTCCTACGGAAGCATACACATCCTTTTATACTATACTGCATGTGAAGTCCTGATTCGAAAAATGTGCTCTGGATGTCATCAAAGCTTGAGCATGCGTGGCCTTAAGCGCTCTTCCGCTGTGCGGCGTTAGTTTCTTATAATTCAAGGCTGCCACTTTAAAGTGGCACCTAGTTGGTTTCTCATAATCATATGGTGGTTTTGGGACGTTAAACCCCACAAATCAATCAACCTAGTTGGTTACAATTAGCAGTGCTCTCATGGATTATAAAATATGTTAGAGCATTTATGATTAGAGCATTTACCAGACAAAGGGCTAACCTTACAAAGTCGCAAGCGAAAATTTCACTGTCAGGAGTGTCTTAAGTCTAAAAACTATACTGGAAATTATGCAGAATTGCCTGTGATTCTGTTGCAGCACTGAGAAACAATAATTATTGCAACTATAGTTAGTATGTTACCATAAGCCATATTTATAAGAAGTTTTGGCAAGTCAAATACAATTCCAAGATTTACTCGAGTTTGAACTATCAAGTCCACTGTATAGTATATTATGTCCGCCACCGTGGTCTAGTGGCTAAGGTACTCGGCTGCTGACCCGCAGGTCCCGGGATCGAATCCCGGCTGCAGCGGCTGCATTTTCCATGGAGGCGAAAACGCTGTAGGCCCGTGTGCTCAGATTTGGGTGCACATTGAAGAACCCCGGGTGGTCGAAATTTTTGGAGCCCTCCACTACAGCGTATCCTATCATCATGTGGTGGCTTTGGGTTGTAAACCCCACATATCAGTCAATGTATAGCATATTACATACACATTAACCACACACATGTGGGTTCTTCCCCAGAAAATGTGTGTGCTTCTACAGCAATATTTTGTGATGCTTGAATTTGAGACCTGATACTAGATGTAAAGCCATGCTGAGCTGGTGCTGGGCAGATGGGTATGTAAGGGCCATTTCTTTGCCCGCTGACAGTATTTTGAATGTACACTTATGCAATACATGGCTACACTTGCTTTCAGACCCACCCAACACAGACTGCTTTTTTGTCCAGTGTAGACCTCCACACCCACTGCAGTTACCAGCTGATGTTGCCTGAATCTGTGTCAATAGTGTGCGCTCCAAAATATGATGAGTAAGTATTACATTTTTCACAGAAAAAAAATTTTGTTGTGTACATTATCCCACATCCCTTATATTAGGAGTTCCACAAATGCTATTTATCACTATCAATTATTTATAGCTTATATGCATGGTGCCTACTTACAAACCTGTCAGTAAGGTGATGTTGCTCCCTTCATTGAATATAAAACCAGATGGTAGTTTGTTTCTTCTTTTTTTTTTTGCAATCGCACTTCAGCCGTATAGTAAAATACGTTTGGAAGCGATGTATCACTGGCATTCGTTCAGCTTAATGCACCGAGTAAACAAAATGCAGTTTGTATGGAAACAGTAGGCAGTTGTTGGGATAAGTCAATGACTAATATTTTGTGAGGTGATTACAAGAGAAGTAGTAAAACGTTGATTTAAAGAGAATGCCGAACTGAACTTGAAATGAAAAATGTTTGTATAACAAACAAAAACTTTGACAGGAACTGAACGGGAACTGAAACCAAACTGGAACCAACAACCGAAGTGTTGGTGCCCGCCGGCATCGTTTCTTTTTCATGCTCTTTCATTTGTTACAGAGGGGCTAGATACGTGTTTGTAGTGCATGATAATTTTTGTAAATTTAAACTTTGCTAAATATTGACAAAAAAAAGTGGTTTTCAGTGATTGCAAAAAAAACAAGTTTGTACATGAATGATTTTGTTAAAGGGACCAACAACCATTTTTTATGGTGCCTATTTTTCTTATCACGAAGGAAATTTGAATCGTCAGTGAGTCTGGTCCCAGAATGATAAAGTGCAAACTCTGTGAAACATTTGTAATTAGTTTTTCTATATACAGCGAATATGAAGTCATATGCTCACATGCTGCAAACAGTGAGCAGGTGGGCGGTTCGTGTTTAAGCGCGATGGGTTACTGCGCGTGCGTACTTTCTGCACGTGCATGCGCCACGGCTCGGTTCCACTGGTGGCCCCAACGGTAGTGCCGCTTTTCACCGTGCTACTCCTTTTATGTTGTAAGCAGCATAGTATTGAGCGAGGCTGGACAATAATATACATACTCTAATTTTGAAGACTGGCACGCACAACAGCATCAGACTGCTGACCACGTTCAGCAAAGTGATCGACTCCGCATTCCATAATCCAGCTTCAAGGCTCTTGAACTAAGCTGCACAACAAGATGGTTTTTGATAATTTTAAGCATGATTGAAAAGTATAAATTCTAGAAGTGTGGCGGTTTGGGCTAGTTAGTATGACATGACGGTAGATATAGTGTGAGAACAGAACTACAACAAAGGGACAAGAAGAAGACTAACGCTAACTTCCAACTGAGTTTATTGTGCAGAGCACGAAAACATATAGAGGAGACAGTAAATCATCTGACAAAAACCATGTGACACAAAGAGCAATGCATGAGTAAGGGAAAAAATTTAAGCAAAGAAAGAAGGCAAAGAAAAATCTATAACAAAACGAAACAGAAAAGCAAAACTGAAAGTAAAAGTACTATAACTATTTGCGCGCACCGATACCTTCAAGGAACCTTAGTTCTTTCTCGGACAGAAACAGGGAGGGCTTGCTAATGCATGACACCTGTTCGCGGTGCCATCTGAGTGGCCTCGACGATAACTCGGGTGCGCTCATCCCTGTGCCTATACAGCGTCACTGTGTCCTTGAAAAGGGGCACACAGTTTCACTCAGTGCAGTGCTGAGCAAGAAAACTATATTTCCCGTTTATAACATTGTTAGCGTGTTCCCTCAGTTGATCGTTGAGACACCTTCCGGTAATTCCGGCATAACTGGCACCACAGCAAAGGGGGGTCCATAGACAACTCCCCGAGAACATGCCACATACCTGTTCCTATGCTTAACTTTACATTGAGTTTATGACTGCTTTTTAGGGGGTTTGTAGATTTAGTGAGACTGATTAATTTGCATGGTGCAGAAAACAGCACACAAATGCCCTCATATTTTCTGATTTTTTTTTTTTTGAGCCAGTGTCTGTTGATTTTCTGTTTGAGCCTCACAGGCTCAAAAAAAATAGGAAAATGTGCGGGCGTTAGTGTGCGAAAAAATTGAAGAATGTGCGGGCATTTCCGGAGCCCTCCACTACGGCGTCTCTCATAATAAATCACTCAAACCCCATATATCAATCAGTCAATCGTTGTGAATTATAGGTGAGTTGCAGTTGTCTAGTTCGAAGCACGGAAAAAGCGCAGTTAGGGTGTACCAAGTACAAGGTGAAGCGGAGCACGTTGGGAACGTACGTGAAAAATGAACAACAGATTCAACAAGCCTTCGAAAGCGAGAAGTTTCATGCCTCTAGAAAACGGTTGCGAACCGCAGCTTATCCCCAGCTCGAAGAAGCTTTGCTTCGGTGAATTACTGACTGTCGCAACGCGCATCTGCCTTTGAGCGGACCTCTCATCATGGCGTAAGGTGAGAAGTACGCTGCAATGATGAACATTGAATCGTTCAAAGCGTCAGAAGGGTGGTTTGCGAGGTTTCGAGAGAGACACGAACTTGTCTTCAGGAGTGTGTGCAGCAAAAAGGCCAGTGTTGACGAAAGCGTGACCACCGAGTGGAGAAATGTGAAGCTGCTGAAGCACATCGCCGCATATGAACCACGTGACGTGTTCAATGCAGATGAAACTGCTCTATTTTTCAGAGCTCTGCCCGACAAGACGGTGACTTTCAATGGGGACGCGTGCATTGGTGGAAAGAAGTGCAAGCAAAGGATAACTGTGCTTTTTGCCGCCAATATGACTAGCACAGAGCGCTTGCCACTACTTGTCGTCGGGAAGGCGCTTAAGCCACGTTGTTTTAAGAACGTCAAAAGCCTTCCTGTCGAGTACACAGTGAACAGGAAGGCATGGATGACATGGGACATTTTTCGCGGCTGGCTGCAGCAGTTGGACTGGCACTCCACGTCAAAGGACGGCAAGATAATTATGCTTGTTGACAACTGCAGTGCCCATAACTGTACAGTCGAACTGAAGAGCATCAAAGTTGGTTTTTTTGCTGCCCAACACTACGTCTGCTCTTCAGCCGATGGACCAGGGTGCTTGCGGTACTTCACTACGTGAAGTACCGCAAGCACCTGCTAGAGCGAATGATCCTATGCTCAGAAGCTAGAAAGTTGTATCATGTGGACTTACTCGGCGCAGTGCACATCATCGCCCACGTGTGGAAAAACACTTCGCCGCAAGTCATCGCCAACTGTTTTCGGCACAGCGGTTTTGTGAGGCCCGAGCATGCAGCAGTAGCTGACGATGGCATCGAGGAGGTGTCAGCCGAGTCTACCGACGATGACTGCCACAGATGTGACCTTTCAGGACTACATCGCGATTGATCATGGTGTCGCCACGAGGGGTCTTCTGGCCGATCAAGAGATTATTAATGATGTCACGGGCGCCCATGAAGACCACGATTCCGACGAAGAATCATGCGAGGAGGTACAGCCGCGACCTCATCGCACCTCACGGGAAGTCTCGGAGGCGCTGTTAATATTAGAGGACGCTTGCCTGAACACTCCTGACAGCTTACGTGCTGTTGGCCATTTGGAACAGTTAAGAAAAATTGTGATGTCAGCCGGAATCTGCGCGAAAACGCAGACGACAGTTATAAAATACTTCAACAAATAAAGGTATGCTTCTGCAGCTTGATTTTAAATATTGTTTTCCCTGTTCATCCGTTAATTCGGCATTCGGTTAATTCGGACAGTTTTTCCGGTCCCGTGAAATCCAAATAACGAGCTTTTACTGTAGTTAGATATCATCGCTAACAAGTAACACGCAGGTATCAATGAGTTTTAGTTCATCTGTAGACTTTGCATTCACGTAAAAGTGGTAATGCCGCGTTAACCGCGAGAGGCAGTATAAGTGGGGTCATCTGGAGGTACAAAAAAGAACCTGGCAAGCAAGAAGCATTCTATTTCTCTGCTGATGCTCATTGGCAATAACTATACTGCATTGACCCCTCTGCATATACCTGAATGATTTGCACGCCAAAACACACCAATATAGCTAACTGAGACACACGAGCGAACATGGCTGAAGCGTGCATCCTTGGGCACCTCTGCAGTGCTGCTTGGAAAGGCGTCCATTTCGAAATCAGTGTTCTGCAAAAGATCTATCGAAGCAAAAATGATTTGCGACGTCGCGAATCGCGGTGATTCCAAGCTCCAGACTATTGTATAGAACCCCAGTGGACACTTTGTACGGCGACGACAGCAATGCAGGTGACAAGGCATGACTGAATGTGTCCGTCTAGCAGACGAAATGCTTGCAGAGTAGCTGAGCCTGACGTCACTCTTTTCTGTGGAGGTGTGGCGTGATCTGGAGGTGACCGTGAGGTAGCGCCACTGCTGATACTTCCAGCGCTCGAAATAGCGGGATTGCCGGCTGTTTTGAATAGTGCTAGATACCAGTACTAGATACCAGTTGCGTTTTAGGTTGCGAATCGCTGCTACGGGATCTATAGCTAATCGCTGACGCAAAAATCTTGGTATGAGTAAATTTGATGTCAGTGCTCCTTTAAGGTGCACATGTCTCGTAATTGTTGAAGTGGTTAAGGTGTTAAAATATTTTGTTAAATGGTGTTTCTAAATGCTTTTCAGTGTGCCAAAACTGCTTAATTATAGGCAATTGAGAGATTTATGTCGAAAATGTGTGAACTGGTTTTGAACAATACAGTCGAACACAAATATATCGAACTCGATGAAAATCGCGAATTGGTTCAATATTTGAAAGATTTGATATAAAAAAATTGGCCCCGTATCTGCATGTAGTTTGCAAATGTCGTCGAAAGACGATAGTCTTGCATGTGGAGAGACTGAACAAAACATTTATTTGATGTTATGTGCAAGAAAATCGGTGAATTGTATTCCGGAGGCGCAGCCTTAGAATGTCACACGTGAGACATGAGCGCCATCTGGCAGTTCTTTTTGGAAAACAAAGTGCGTGGCCCTGAGACGGGTGTTCGCGCCTGTCTCAGAGGTGATAAGGTGTAGAACGCAAGGCGACGGGTAGGTGCCACCACCGTCTCGTTTTAGCAAAGCGTTGCGCAGCGTGATAAGCGCTACGGTCCTTAAAATTAGTTATGTATGCTTTTTCCAGTAAAAGACGAACATGCAGAATATATATGTGTTGTTATGGTGCCTCAGATATGTGCAATAATTGCTTTTTAATTGACAATCGCACACGTATGAACGCTGATTCTTGGGCAACATTGGTAGGCGCTGCGGATGGGGTCGGCCATTGGGGGTGTCGTCTGGTGCTGTTTAAAGTACCCCTGTTCGCAATAACAGTGGACAAACAGACAAATGTACAGACAGACAGACCAAAGTTTTTGCGTGGAAGGTCCCCAAGAAAGACTATCGACTTTAAAAATTGAGGCTCCAAGAGCTTACCTGTAGCGGATCATCACCTACAATAGGCGCATTCAAAAATGACAACTAATTCTGAACACACGCCGCTACTGAATGATTTATTTGCGTGAAAGAAAATCGCTAATCTTTGCCTGCGTCTTCGTTTTTGAAATGTTGAAGATGCCAGTCTCAATCTTATCAAGGCTGTCCAGGTGCGACATTCGTGTTCCCACCATGTCGCCAATACAGCAGCGAATGATGCCGAACACTGCCACCACTTCAGCGGTGGAGTATGTGCGTGTAGCCAGCGCCTCGTCCGGATGATCCTCCTCGTCACATAAGCTTTGGGCCTGGACATTGCAGTCCGCTTCCACGAAGTCGTCTGCAGATACTTCGTATGGAACTGCTGCCGGGAAGCGGGACGACAACTCGCAAAACGTGTCGTCTATGTGCTTGTCATCGTCGTGTTCACCAGTTTCCGCAAGTTTCGTTGTCTTGAAGCCTGTCTTGCGGAAGCAGTTGACCACTGTGTTCGTCTTCACGTGTCGCCAGGTATTGAATATCTCCGCGGGAGAAAACTTCGCAGAGATTTCCGGCCACTGCTTCGTCGTCTACTGTTGGATGTCCTGGCTGCTGACAGCTTCACTTCCTCCAGAATTGGTTTTGCCAACGATGTTGTAGCGCTTCTTAAATCGGTGAAGCCGCCCGCTGTTGTCGGCGAAGTTGTTTCACCGAGTGCAGTGGCAAATTATTTAGCCTTGGCGATCAGCATCCGGATATCCACCGGAATGTTCTTCACGTGCACTTCTAAAAACCAAGCGTAGAGTGCCTATCTACATTCGCGTGAGCAGAAGCGCACACATGACAGGCTCCCAACGTTCGCTGCTCCGCCGCCTTTGCCTTGATATCTGCCTTGTTTTTGTTTTTCAACAAGGTTCTCAGTGTACTCCATGGTATCCTGAAGTCGTCCGCAGTGGTTGAACATTTCTCCCCCACCTCAACAGGCTGAATAGCCTTCAACTTCGTCGCAAAGTCAAGGGCCTTGCGCTTCTTGACGCTGGCCATAGTTACACGAGAAGACGACAATTCAAGGAGTCCCCAGTGGCTTTGCACACCACGCACGCAAAAGAAAAATGCTGCACATGTGGTGGTACGTAGGCGACGTGACAGCGGCAGCAGAAAAGCATTTGCAAAGTGACGCCCACCTGCGAGAGCAACAGAAAAATGAATATGTGATTGAAAGAAAGGAAAAAGGCACTATCTTCTGCAGCCCTTGAGGGAGCACGGCTCAAAAAGGCAAGAGCTGTGGTTGGGGGATCAAAACTCGCAAAAGAGCAACAAAAAAATAAAAGAAAAGGCGAAAGGAGGAGGACGTCGGCTCCTTCATTCCTGCTCTGTAAGTGATTCTTAAAAGAAAGAAAAGAAGATAGATGTGGGCCCCGTAACTGTCTGCATCATAGTGTGACACCTCTACAGTAGCTCACGAGGGATGGTGGTAAGGAGGGATTAAAAGGGATATGGAGCAATAAAAGAGATAGGGATAGAGATAGGAGCAGGGACAGAGAGACCCACATAAGGAAATAAGGAGAAAATAAGGAAGATTGACACAGTCGCAGAAGTCCGAGGATGGGGCACCACTCAGTGAGAGCTCTTGTCGGCGTCAGGAGATGGCGTCGGTATGCGAAAAAAGCATGAGAGGGAGAAACGAAAAAAAAAAAAAAGCCGTTCTGCAAGTTGGAGATTGTGCGTCCGAGCCTTCTCACCCTTTTTTCGAGCGTTCTCGGGTTTTGGGGGAGGCATGGTGCCGTGCAGAGGTCGCTGGGCGCTACAAGTGCCAAAGCGCACTTTCCAACTTGTGTGCGGAGCCATGCTGCCGCGGAAACCGCAGGCAAGGGTGGGGGTGGGGGGGCAAAGCGCACTTGCCAGCTCGCGCAGTGCTGAATATATTTGAAGGTGGGTAAAAATACTGTTTGATATAAACGTGCGAATTTCTATACTTTTGCAAAAGAATTTCAAGGGGATAACTTGCGAGTTCAATATACTTGAAAATTCGATATATGTGGGTTTGATATAACTGTGTTAGACTGTAGCTCATATACTTTCGTCTTATCTTACTATGTGAGTATATGTTTAATGTTTCTTTTCTTAAATTCTTTTGAGTTGCTTTAAGGGGCCCTGCAACACTTCTTGAGCACAGTCAGAAAGAGCTGCCGATCGATAGTAGAAAATCCCGACAACATGCGAGCCAAATATTATAGTGCAGCACACGGCTTGGAATTCACAATAAATTATAAAAGTCAGCTAAAAATTGCTTTCTTTTCTCTCGACAAGTCACGGAAAAAGCCCGAAAATCACTCCTAGTTAGCCCATCTATCAGCCGTTGGCTGATTTGAACATGGTGCGCTCGGTCGTTGCAGAGCTCGCCACGGGAGGTCGTCACTTGTTCACGCATGCGCGCGAGATCGCACTGAAAAGTCCACCTACTCGAAGAAAAAAAAAAAAGTGCTCAAGGTCACTGTCACATGTGTAGATTAACAGATGGCCAGACGGTAGTGACTACCGTGAAAAGTAGGCCATCAGGCCTGCGAAGAACATGAGAACATGTTGAGCCCTTTGCCCTGAATGAACTGTTTATTGTTTCCAAAATGGCTACCCACCGCTGTGCCAGGCTTGCACAGCTCAACACAACTATCAGCGCCGCGTGGGAGCGCTGCATTTGAGCTAACATTTTAACCCTTCTCCCCTCTTATGAGGAAGACTACGGGGAGTACCTATTCATTGGTTTCCTAGTCCTCGTGCCACGTAGCAACTTTGGCGTGCTAGGCGTAGGCACTACAGAGTCACTGTTCACATGCACACTACTGTTGAGTGCAGTCCCGTTGCTCTCCATGGCACAGCTACTCCCAGAGAAGCTAGTTCCAGGTAGCTGTTTCTGATTAGGCATTTCCGGATCAGCTGGTGCATAGAGAAGTGCGGCTCCTACTGTGGTGGAGCTAAAGCCATAGCAGTTTCACGAGAGGCCAATGTTTTTGTCTGCACAAGGCGCAAGTGGTCGCTGGGTTAGTTTCCCAAGGTGCTATCTTCAAAACGGACACTGGCTAATGATGGAGGGACGTCCACAACACTGACAGGCACCCAGGGTGTACCCCTGCGAAAGTTTTGCGCGTACATGTAATCGCCTGGCTGTAGTGGTGTAGCCTGCCGAGACCCTCTGTCAGCATACAACTTCTGCTTGAGTTGTTTTAGGAATACAGATGCCTGCAGGCTTGGCCTCAGGACATCCAATGGGGTCTTGAACATTCTACCTGTCAAGAGTTCACACGGTGGCCGACCTGTCACTTCATGTGGTGTGGTTTTATAGTGGAACAGGAACCTGGAGGTCTGCCTTTGGAAGTTCCCAGAGCCAGACTTCCTGAGTTTGTTCTTCACAGTTTGTTCAAATCGTTCAGCATTCAGCTGCATCATTTGAGGCAGGGTGATACGGCGGTACAAGCATGCGACGTATTCCATTTCGAGTTAAGAACTCAAGGTACTGGGCACTGGTGAAGGCAGGACCGTTGTCGGAAACTATGACATCAGGCAGGCCATGCTGAGCGAATGCAATTCTCAAGGGAGAAATGATAGCTTCTGCAGATGTGGAAGACACAGGAAAGACTGCTATGAACTTCGAGAACGCATCCACAATAATCAAGAATGTGTGACCTAGGAATGGTCCCCCAAAATCAATGTGAAGCCTTGACCAGGTTCGCTGTGGAAAAGGCCACGGCGTCTGCTGAACCGGCTGTGCAGCTCGATGCTGAGTCTGGCACGTAGCGCAGCTCTTCACGCTGTTGGCAATGTCATTGTCAATGCCTGGCCACCAAACATGGCTCCTGGCAATCATCTTGCTCTTCTCGATACCCGGGTGGCTGGCATGAAGAACACCAAGAACTTGGGCCTGCACTGACTTTGGGATGACTACTCTTGATCCCCAGAGTAGGCAACCCTCATGGAGACTGAGTTCTGAGCTTCTGGTATTGAAAGGGTTCCACTCTGGTCCTACTGGTAGGCTTTCTCCTTTCAGAACAGCAATAACAACATGGCCCAGAACTGGATCATTTCCTGTGGCTTGGGCCACAACACCTGGTGAAAGGAGTCTCGGATATGCCTCCTCTAGCAAGATTTCAGCAGGTCGTGGTCATGCAGCAGTGTAAGTTAGGAGAGGCAGTCTACTAAGAGCATCAGTGTGGCCGAGCTCTTTGCCAGGCTTGTATACAAGTTTGTACTTGTAAGCAGAAAGCTTCAGAGCCCACCTGACCACTCGAGGCGAAGCTTGCATGGGAATGGGCTTGTTGGCACCCAGCAGTCCAAGAAGTGGCTTGTGGTCAGTGTGTGCTTCGAATGAGATGCCCCATAAGTACTGGTGGAACCGATCCACACCAAACACTGAAGTTAGTGCCTCCTTGTCGAGTTGACTGTAGTTTTGTTCTGCTTTTGACAAGTTCCTCAAGGCAAAAGCTATGGAATTTTTCTGGCCATCAGCATCTTTGTGCGCCAGAACTGCACCAATGCCAAGAGGCGATGTGTCACAGCTTAGGCAAACAAGCCTGGCAGGATTGAAATGCACAAGAACTGGAGCTGATGTCACCAATTGCTTGCAGGCAGTGAATGCATCTTGTTGTTCTTGTCCCCACTCCCACTTCTTCCCTTCACAAAGAAGCAAGTGCAGTAGACGAAGTAGTGACGAAAGATTGTCTAAGAAGCGCCTGTAGAAGTTGACAAGTCCTAAGAAACTCTGAAGTTCCCTGACATCCTGACGCACAGGAGCATTCAGAATGGCTGCTACGTTGTCAACATTCGGGGAAAGGGCTTTCTTGCTGATGATGTGCCCGAGATACTCAACTTGTGGCACGAAGAAGTGGCATTTTTCAAGTTTCAGCTTGAGGCCAGATTCCTGAAGCTTGCTAAGCACACCACAAAGGTTACGAAGGTGCTCAGCATCATTTGCGCCAGTCACAATAATGTCGTCGAAATAGACTGCTACACGTGGCAGTCCCCTGAGAAAGTTCTCCATCTTGCGCTGAAATATGGCAGGAGCAGATGAGACGCCAAAAGGCAACAGGGTGTACTGAAATAACCCCATATGCGTCGAAATGGTGACGTTCTTCCTAGAGGCCTCGTCAAGGACAACTTGCTGGTACGCATCTCGCGAATCCAATTTTGGGAATTTCTCACCTCCAGCAAGCACAGTCCACAGGTCCTCGATCCTTGGAATGGGGTACTGCTCCACTGTTGCCACTGGATTTATGGTGACACCAAAGTCTCCACAAATTCTGATGCGTCCATCCTTTTTGGTCACAGGAACAATAGGTGCAGCTCACTTTGTTGTCTTGACTGTAACAAGAATGGACTCTTCTTAGTCTATGGACTTCTTGAGTTACTCCATCTGTCGAGGCATACGGCAGTGAACTTGGCTTGAAGAACCGAGGAAGAGCATCTGAAGGAACTTGTAGAGAAGCTTTAGCACCCTTGAGTGTACCCAGGCCTTCTTCAAGCACTTCGGCGTAGTCTTGGACAAGGTGTTTGACATCGGGAAGTGTGTGGATGTTCACTTCGGCGTCGGAAACGCCGATGCCCAGCTCGCGCATCCAGTTGCGTCCAAGAAGAGTGGGCGATCTGTCTCCGGCCAGAAAAACAGGTAGGTCGGCCTCCTTGCCATGAAGCTTGACGCTGACGTCAGCTTTGCCCTGAACCTTTTTTAGTTCCCTGGAATTGCTTCGCAGAAGCACTTGTGATGGCTGCACAGGAACCAAAGGCAAAAGCTGAAGAAGACGCAACTTGGCCATGACACAGACACTTGCCCCCGTGTCCACTTACATGCAGAGCGGCTTGCCGCAAACACCAACAGTGACGGTAAAAGGTGGAGGCGGCGTGGCGTAGTCGACTGGCCACATGTCAAAAACTTAGTAAGATAAAGTGGTAGCGGTGTCCTGCTTGCGTACAGTATTAACACGATGATGGTTACTCGATGACGGTGAACTGCAAGACGAGAACGAACGTGCTTGGGTAGGGCTGTTGCTTTGGGCTTGGCTGTCCCTTCGTCTTGAATTGCACACCTTTGCCAAATGACCTCGTTTATGGCAGTAATTGCAGATTGTCTTCACATGCTTGCATTTTGATGCAAGATGTCCGTCCCCGCAGCGGTAGCAGGTGACGCTTCCAGAACATGACAAGACACGATCAGTCGAGAAAGCGCTGCTTGTGTTCGCTTGCGCTATCTCACCTGCGTCTTTTTTTGCTGCTTTCATTGCCAAGGCATTCTGCACAGCATCGTCGAAGGTGAGGTCCGGTTTTTCCAGAAGTCTTGTCTGGACATCCACGTTGTTTATGCCACACACGACACGGTCATGGAGCATGTTTTCGACTTCAGCCCCGAAGTTTCAGTGCTCGGACAAGCTTTTTAGTGCTGCGATGGAATTGCTGACGGATTGCCCTTTCGGGGGAATGTGCGAGTTAAAATAAAAATGCTGCATGAGGGCAGAGGGCTTCGTACAATAATGGCTTCCAAGAACTTGAAGAATCTCGTCCAGCGTCTTGTCACTGGGCTTGGCGGGCTTGACCAAATTGCAGAGCAAAGCATCCATTTTCTGCCCGCAGCAGCTAATGAACATGGCAGTACGCTTGTCTGGGGCGACATCATTTGCCAGGGAAAATGCTTGGAGCTAGTTCACGTAACAGGGCCTGTCGTCTCCTCCCCCTTCGAACGGCTCGAGGTTGCCGAAACATGACATGCTGAACAGATGGCAGAGCAGTGTGGGAATAAAGACTTACATGAAACTTCCTTTCGTTCTCGTCGCCAGTTATTACATGTATAGATTAATAGATTGCCGGGCGGTAGTGACTACCATGAACAGTAGGCCATCAGGCTCGCGAAGAACATGAGAGCATGTTGAGCCCTTTGCCCTGAACAAACTGTGTTTATTGCTTCCAAAACGGCCACCCATCACTGTGCCAGGCTTGCACAGCTCAACACAACTATCAGCGCCATGTGGGGGCGCTGCATTTGAGCTAAAACAGCCACGAGGTGCGCTTAACGTTTTTTGTTTGCCCCTCCTATCCCTCCTCGCTTAGCTTCCAGCGCTTTTGTCGGGACGAGAAAAGAAAGAATGTGATTGCAGCGTGTGACAAATCTTCGTAACTCTGCTCGTACTGGACGGATTCATAAAATTTTTGTGGTGTTGGATTTGTGAGGCAATAAGCTCGTCTAGTGAATTAATTCAATGGTTACTCAAGATAGTGTTTCAGGGCCCCTTTAAATTGCAGGTCATGTCTTTCATGGCTGTAATGACCATTTAACTGGCATAAACTTTACAAATGTACCACGGTATCTAGTGACGAAATGTGATTCAATACTGTTGCTCCTTGTCTAAGCCTCATTTGTCTTTTGTGCATTTTGAGCTATATTTAGCTGATAGTGGCCTGTCAAGATTGAAATTGTAAGCTGGTGACTGTTCTATGCAAGCGGGAGCATAGCCATCCGGTCTGGCTGTAGTTATACGCCTGTAACTCTAATGTTCTTTTCGAACTTGCATAAACATATTGTGCTGGCTGTATGGAGATTGTCACTTCTGTTGGTTCTTCTTCTGGTGGGATAGATTGTGTATGCCAAGGGTATTCAGACCATTAGCCTTGACCAACCTCACGGGCTTTTCGAAAGTATCGCGGAAATAATCTCCTCTACTTTATGCTGATGCGCTCACGTGTACACTCACTAGTACTTTGTGAGGGTTCGTTGGCGCTTAAAGAGAACAAAGGGTGTGGCGGGGACCTCAACTTAAAATTTCATGTTTCACGTCAGACTGGTAATTTGTTGTAAAGAAAAGAGAATATTGGCTGTTCTTATATTTGGCTGTCAGTCTCTCTCCCTGCCCCCTTCGCTTTCTTTTTCTCATTGTTTTTAATTATACTTGTAATCCTTCATAGCTACTGTCACATTGACACAAAACAGTAGAGCAAAATATATTCCTTTTGAAATCATATCTTTTTCTCTCAGTTCTTTATGCATTATTAGTTCAAGTGTTTGCATCATTCACCAATTCTTATCAAATTCACTTTCAAGGAACAAAATCTTCAGCTTGACTTTTGATCATGGTTTGCCATTTATCTCTGGATGCCGTGCTACTGGTTTCCATCCACATCCTAAAGAGCCACCACTGTATGAGGTATGTTTTCTTCCACATTTTATTTGACAGACGGAGCCTTATGAATATTTCTTATCCTGGCGTGCTTTTATTTGCATTTACATAAAGGTGATATTGAGATGAAATTTTAGTGGCAAGTAATCTTGTCTTTTACTTGTAGGTGTCTAATTTCCACTAACATTGCTATGAATAATGCCTGGTGTCTCAGTGTAAGCATTTGGATGAGATTGACACTGTAACTGATGCCTGCTGCAACATTCCTACATGTTGCATTCTGCATTGTTTTCCTTGTAGGGCGATTTTGTTGCTTTGCTATTTATCTTGGGTGTTAATGCTTATAAGGTCTTTATTGCATTATACAGTGGAACCCCACTGTTACGTTCCTCACTGCTGCGCTTTCTTGGCTGTTACGTTGTCTTTCATCGGTCCCGGCATAGCTCTCATAGAATCCCATGTGTTGCGAACCCTGCTGTTACGGCGCAACTGTGAGAACGGTTTGTATGATGCATCGCAACCTAGTCCACCGAACACGCCCGGGCACCGCCATTTTGATTTGACATTTGACAGTCTTGGACTGGCTTGGCTACGAAACAGGCTGCAAGAAGCCGCAGGTGAGTTGGAGCGGCCGCTTCTAGATGGCCATTTGTGAAAAGTGCTATCGTCATCATCTCTGTGCTTATAACGGGAGTTTCACTACGGAGTGCCGGAAGTGTGTGACAGTCCCACCGCCGCATGTTGTGACTTGTCTTCAGTCGCTGTTATGTGTGCAAAGCCTGTTACTGTTGAACTTGTCAACGCAATCATTCTCAAGCCTTGATGGCGTCGTGTAAGCTGAAAGCGCTTTACCATTAGGAAAAGCTGGACGAACCTAAAGCAATCAACAAGCAGCTAGCGCAAAAAAGGGTCGACATTGCTAAAGACCTTTGACTGCCACCGTCAACGCTCAACGGCATTGTCTCGAAGTGTGCCGATATTGAAGGGATTGTCGCTCTTTTCGGCTTGAAAGCCAAGCAGGCCTCTGGCATCAAGCACGGGGACCTCCACGAGGCTCTTCTCACCTGGATCAAGCAAGCTTGCGCTGCCGGTATCAACTTCGACGGCAGCGTTTCATGCAAGAAGGCAATGGAAATAGCCGACAGACTGGGCATCGCTGATTTTGCAGAGTCAAATGGCAGAATCGACCGTTTACGCAAGAGGCAGGGCACGCTTACAAAACAGTAAGCAGAGAAGCGGCAAGTGTGAACGTGGAAAGAGCCAATAATTGGAAGTCCACATCATCTGCTTTAATTGAGGGGTATGAGCCTCATGACATATATACAACGCTCATGAAACAGGCCTTTTCTTTCATGTGCAGCCTGAAGGGTGAAGTGTGCCATGGAGGCAAGTGCAGCAAAGACGGGCTGACAGTGCTCTTTTGCTGCAATATGGACGGCTCCGACAAACTAAGGCAGTGGGTGATCAGCAAGTTTAAAAGCCACGGTGCTTGAAAAACATTCGCCTGCTACCATGTCACTACAGAAGTAACAGTCGCTCGTGGATGACGTGTGCTTTGTTGGAAGAGTTTCTTTCATACTTCGGTAATAAGGTGGGTTCACAGTGCTGTCACAGAAAATTTTGCTGCCTTTCGAGAGATCTGCCACTTGTACAAAACGCCAAACTTCTTTTTTCTCACCAAGTATGACAAGCCACTTGCAGCCATTGAATTCTGGAATCTTACAATGTGGGAAGCATTCGTACAGAAAAAGCATCGTCAAACGCTGACCGCGCATATTGATCGTGGACAGCAGCAGCCTACGACAATTTCGGCACTCGACACCATTACATCGCATCAGTGTGGAATGCAGTGAACGTGGCAACTGTAAAGCGCTGCTTCGCGAGGTGTTGGTTCCATGTGGGTAGCGAAGGAGAGCCTGCCATCGAAGCTCAACAATCAGAAGCAGCCTCTTGTGGGCAAGAGCTCAATGAGGCAATGAATGTGCTGGGTGCCATGGGTATCATGTAAGACGACTACATCGCTGTGGATGCTGCTGTCGTTTGTCGGAGTGCGAGATAATCGCAGAGATTGCTGGAAACTCGATCGCAACTGAAGACGGGGACATTGATGACGACGACGAGCATGAGCCACACGATTCTGAAGAGTTGGCAGTGGAGTCAGCCGATCTCAACTTTGGAGAAGCAGTCGCAGCCCTGGTCTACCTTCGCAGATATGTCGCACACCAAAGCGGCGTTGAAAGTAATGCAGCCTTCCAGATTATTGAGAAATGCCTGGTGCTTACCAGTGAGCGAAAGAAGTGGCAGTCAACTATCTTTGATTATTTAAGCTCACCTTGCTGAAATAAATTTTTTGTTGTCAAAGTGCCTGTGCTCTCATTCATTTTTAGAGCTTTCCTCTCTTTCGCGTTTTCTTGGCTGTTAGGTTTTTTCTACCCGGTCAACTGACAAACGTATGAAAGGTGTTCCACTGTAATCGATTGGACAGAAAAAAGTGAGGAGTGTGTTGATCTAACATTTGCAGTATTTTGCCTATGGGCACTCCTATGCTGACTGGAGTGTTATTTATGCAGACTATTTTTGCTTATGCATTTAAACCTGGATATAACGAAACTGACAAATTTTCAGAAAAATTAGTTATTAGTTATGAAGGGAATTTCGTTATGTGTAGGTTCGGTACGAAATTTTGAAAAATAAACCAGCAAATTAAACAAAAGAGGAACTGAAGGCAGAGCTAACCCCAAAAACTTAGTCACTAAAAAACTATTGTGATAAAAAAATAAAAACCTATTGCGAGAGCAATTATACAGGCACCTTCGGCAGGTTTTTGCTATCGCCGCCGTGTTCCATAACAAGTCGAAATTTATAAAATGCCCCCGTGAACTCTAACTTTTACGAGCGGGTAAAAGCGCTCGAGCGCTGCTGATGCAGTTGAGGTCAAATGAGCCACCCATCTCTGTCTCCTAAAGGGCGCATACGACAACATCCCCCCACGCTGTTAGAACTGTGGTCGAATGCTGAAACAGAAAGGAAACCACCTTTCTTGAATGAGCTTGAAAAAACTGGGCAAGGGGGCCGCTTGAGTAGCAACAGTGAACTTTCGAAGGGAGGGGTTGCGATCACTGGCGCGTGCGCCATCTCGGCAAGCATCAGTGCACATTGAAAGTAGGGGACTGTGAATAGAGCACTTCTCCCTGGAGCGGTCGTATTGGTTTACACCAGGGTTTTGTAATAGTTCTGCAATACTTGATTCAAAAGAGTTGGCTGCCAGTCTTCATATAGGTACCCGGTAATGCAGTTTACGAGATCCGATGGTAGCGCCAGAACACACAGCCTAGCGAGTAGGTGCAGCAAAACCTGGCCTTCCAATGCGTAGCCTAGTAGATGCAGCAAAACTACTTGCCCGTGCACTTTTTTTTTAATTTGTGAGCAGGGTAGTCACGGCTGATTATGTAAGCGCCCAGGAAGCCTTCTTTGAAAACGTGCCCCAAAAAACGAACACACTGACACTTAGCGTGTCAGTGTGTTCAGGGAGAGTTTCATTTTTTTGGTATCCCTGGCGGTTGGTACCAACAATGTTGAGACGGCCCAAAGAGCTTCGTCTCGCCCTCTGGTCCAATGTTGGGTGGCTATAGCATTACAATTTGTTGCGGTTAAATTCATTGCATTGCAATAAGCATGCCGTCGTGTTGTTGCCAAAGCTCATTGGCTAATCGTAAAGGCTACGTTCCAACGCTTCAAGACGGAAGCGCGTGACTGATCGACCTCCGAAGATCCGTTGTTTTTACCGTGGTCTCGGTGAGTCTCCATTAGCGCCTAATCTGACATCCCTTTGATAGTGAAGACCTGGCTGTCCGCATTAAAAAATAATTATAAAAAGCAAAGCGAAACGTTGTTGGAGGGCACACTACAGTCAAACCCACTTATAACGAACTCGAAAGTGTCTTGAAAAATGGTCGTTGTATCAGTAGTTCGTTGTAATTGGACTCGCCTTTTAAACGCTCGCAAATTCACGAATTAACTGTGACAAGTTAAGCCTTTTCGCTTCATTAAAGAACGCCCGCTGCTTGCTTACAAACGTACTAAACTGTGTTTGTGTCGAACCCACCGCCACTGACAGACTACACAATGTTCGCAAAAAATTCTCTCAGACGTCTTGAAAATCTCGACACACGGTAATGGCTTCCATTTCAGCGCATCAGTCGTGCCATTCTCAACGCACCGGGAGCTGCTTCGTTTCGGACGAGGAAGAGAGAAGTTCGGAAGTCATCACAATTCGTTATCAACTACTGTTCAAACGAAGTGTCGTCGAACCGCGACCTCTAGATAGCAGCTAAGCACCAATGCTCTTCTGTGCGCAGTGTATTCGCGCCAATTCGGGTGGCGTGAAGATCGGTTCCGGCAATGGCTTCACTTGAGTTGCAGTTTATATGCAGTGGCGTATAATATTCATCCTACATTCTAAACTGTTCACACTTAAGAACCTTTATCACGGCGTACAACACAGGGCTGCTAGTTGCCTCAATAAGCGCAAATAGACAACATCTCAAGGGAAAACGAGGACTGCAGAACAAAATTTTGTATTTTTATAATGAACACATGAGGTGGCATGTACCTACCTAGTAGATACCCTGAAATCACTCTTGAAATAATCTCAAAACCTAAAGGAACTCCCACACAAACTAAACCAAACAAAACTTTCAGGTTCATCGCTGCACTTTAAAGAACTGGGTGATAGATGTTTGCTTATGCCCATTTGTAGAACTTTTGATGGCCTTTTCGAAGTTCTCTAACCTACTAACATCTTGTTCTAGTAGACCCCTCGAGAATACGAAGTCCTTCAGAGCGGCAATGTACTCACTTGCCATTGCAGAGCTCATAGACGCCAACGAGGAAATGTTTTCGTCACTATCCTCATCCGAGGATGGCACCTCAGGACGGTCATCTGCTTGCACTTCATGGACGATTGCGCTGTCAAGTTTCTCAGTCACCCACACAGCATCATCCGCTCCAGCAAAGTCGTCGAGGTCGTCTGCGTCACTCACGAGTTGAGCTTCAACGGCTTCCCTTCATGCTTGCTGTGCAACCTCTAGGACATCGGAAACAACGTCCTCGACCGATGCTGCCGAAGTCGATGAACGGACAAAGCCAGCCTTTATGAAACAGTTTTGCATTGTTTCACGGGTAACATCATTCACTATTGATCATCTGCTCCGCCATTCATAAATTAAACTTGAGAGGCTTGTCCTGGCGGATGAGGATCAGCAGCCTCTCAATTACCCAATGGCGATAATTGACCTTGAAGTTTTGAATGATGCCCATATCGAGGGGCTATAGCCTTGCAGTGGCATTGGGCGGCAAAAAAAGAATTTTGATAGCTTTCAGCTCGGTTTAGCCGATGAGCGTAGCAGTTGTCGAGGATTAGGAAGATATTCCTCTTCTTGGCCACCATCTCGTCATCAAACTCTTTTAGCCAGTCACCGAAGAGCGCCTGAGTCATCCACGCTTTTTTATTGTGCCTATACCGAACAGGCACAAACTGTCGAAAACACCTGGGCTTCTTTGATTTCCCTATCACGAAAGGGTGGCAGCGGTCGCTACCATCCATATTGCAGCAAAGCAGCACCGTCGCGAGCACTTTGCTGTTTTTCCCTCCAACACATGCGTTGCCTTTGAGTGAGTGAGTTTTTTTTTGGCAGCATCTGATAGAATAAACCAGTCTCGTCCGCATTGTAGATGCCGTGTTTGCCGAACTGGAGCACATTGCTTATGTTAGCAGACAGCTTATGTTAGCAGACAGCCAGTTGTTCGCTGCGTCTTCATTGACTGCTGCTGCTTCGCCAACAACAGCTCTGTAGACAATCCCATGGCGTTTTTTGAATCGCTGCAGCCATCCTCCTCCAGGCTTGAAATTTTCATGGCCTAGAAGGAATGCAAAGTCACCTGCTTTCTTTATAAGCACGGGTCCACTGGTAGGAATGTTCTTTCCCCTAGCGTCGAAAGACCACTTCAACAGCGCATCTTCTACGTCCTTGTATGTTGCTTCACGAACGTGCTTCTCTTGGTTTTTGTCGCTGCGAAGGTTGGTCAAGGCGTGCAACTTATTTTCGTCCTTGAGAATTGTGGAAACCATCTACTTCGAAAGATCGTATTTTTTCGCAAGGTCGGCATTTTTTATACTGGAATAAATGTCACGGATGATGTCCAGCTTCGTTCCGATTAGGATGGCTTTTCTCTTCTTAGGAGCATTCTCAGCCTTTGCGCAAGTTACTACACGGGAACTCAGCGACACCGTGCTGTCACAGCACAAGCAGCTTTGCTTTTTTTTTTTTTTTTCACAAAACATGTTCAGAGGTCTGCTCCTAGAACATCGCTCCTGGAGAAGCAACACCACATGAGTGCAGAGAGCACTAGCAAAAAAACAAAAACAAAGTGAATTGATGCGAACTCCGCTCAAGCCACTCAAATTCATTCACGTGGTCCGCGAAATGACGACACAGAATACTACACAACCGCACTGAACGAAAGGAGCATAGATAAAGAAACGGCATCGGTGTGCTCAGCCTTCATACACGTGAACCACATGACCTCTCTGATTACGGTGACGATAGGTAGATAACTTTTCTTTTTTTGTTTTCCATAAAATGGATAGCGTTGTCTAAATTTCTTGTGCAAATCTTAAAGCCTATGCTTTTGTGGACAGAAGGGGGCGGATGCTGCTGTACGAGCTGGAAATACGTCATAGATGTGTTTTTTGGTTTGCTTTATTCAACGCGCTGGCAGCTAGCTTCGGTAGGCAACCTTAGATGTCCTCTGGAAACTTCGCCAACATCACCTCGATCATCTCCTTCACTGAAACACTACGGAGCTGCCGATGGTTATTTTAACATCCAAAGTGTTCGTTGTCGGTGCTTAGTCGTGATGTTAAAACAGGCGTCAGAAAAGACAATTTGAAGCTCTCTCAGCCGTGCTACCTTTGGAGAAATGCTTACAAAGCGAGCGACCTCGTTCGTAGCATCTGAAGCCTGCACGCAATGCATGCCGATCTAGGATGCTTTCGTCGTGAAAATTAGTGGGGCACGTGTGAGCATCCCTCTCGCACTTCAAGATGTCTGTTCTAACTTTTTTTTAGCTTCGTGTGCGCCATATTTTTACTGTACCCATGTCAGAAGTGTTCGTTGTAACAGTAGGAGGCTTTAAAGCATGTTGACTATATGTGGACTCAGTTTCAATGGGTAGCATAGGAAAATTGTAAGTGCACCGAAATCAAGTCATTATTTCATTTTTTTTATTTATTTAGGATTACTGCAGGCCTTGAAAAGGCCCAGGCAGGGGGGGAAGGTACAAACAAACAGTAAAGAGTATGTAGATATTAAAGATAATATACTGACTACAAAATGAATCTACCAACAAGGAAACAAGCACGGAAAAATGTAAAACAATGAAATAGAATATACAGAATGAAAGGATCATGAATACATAACTATCTAATCAATGGACAAGGGTATCTGTGCAAGGCTAGGTTTAAGATGTAATGGATGTGATAGAGTCTGTGTTGCTGAGTGCACTAAGTGGTAGGCTGTTCCAGTCTGCTACTGTTGGAGGAAAAAAAGGAATACTTAAATATGTTGGTTTTGGCATTGTAAGGCGTTAATGTGGCAGACTGGCAATGTCTTGTTCGGCGAGCAGTGAGAGGCCTAATATAAGGTTCAGGAGAAAGAGACAACTTATTATTATACAGCAGGAACAGAAATTTAAGCCTGTGAATTTTTCTTCTTAGTTGTAAGGACTGAATGTTGTGTTGGGCCATTAAGATACTTGGAGAATCACTGGTACGATATTTTGAAAAGACAAACCTTACTGCTTTACGTTGGATCCTTTCTAGCGCATCGATGTTAGTCTTATAGTATAAGGATCCCACACGATAGCTGCGTATTCTAGCTTAGGACGGACAAGAGAAGTATGGGCAGTTAAACGAGTCTCGGCAGGAGCACGTTTTAATTTGTGTCTGATGCAGCAGAGTTTTTTGAAAGCTGAGTTGCAAAGGTGAGAGATGTGGGAACTTCAACTGAGAATATTACTTATTATAACACCTAAGTACTTATATTCATTGACATCTTTAGGTGGCATGGATGCAAGATTATAAGTGAATGAAAGTTTATTGATTTTTTTCGGTGATTTTCATAATTACTGTTTTATCAATATTAAGCTGCATATCCCAGCGTTTGCACCATATTAAAATATTTTAAAGGATGGAGTTTAAGGTGACTTGATCTTGTTGGCAGGTGATTCTGTTAAAGAGTAAGCAGTCATCTGCGAATAACTTTATCTGAACAGGTTCAGAAGTACAGTCAACAATGCCGTTAATATATACATGTTAAATAATAAACGTCCAAGAACACTTCCTTGGGGAACGCCAGAAGTTACCGGAAGAATACTTGAAGAGCAGTTATCGATTGCAAGGAACTACCTACGGTTAGTAAGGTAAGCAGAAATCCAATTTACTAGTTGTGAGGGAACGTCCAAATGAATAGGTCTATTGATTAGTTTTGCGTGTGACACGAGATCAAACGCTTTTCTAAAATCTAAAAATATGATGTCAGTTTCTCCCGATTTGTCGACAACGCTAGGAAGACTATGAATAACAGTAGTTAATTGGGTTACAGTGGATAGCCGATAGATTGTTATATCTGGGATCACTATAAGTGGGTTCGACTGTATGCACGCTCAGTGAAACCATGTACGCGCACAGATTCTAAAACGAAGAGCAACGACAAGGATACTGCGGAAAACCATTCTGTAAAGTACCCTCCATATGCAGCGTGGCCCCATATGTGATGCTAACTAAAAGCGTGGCGCTGTCAAAGGAAAAGTTGTTTTATTATTATTATTTTTTTTTGTCCTTAGTTTGGAAGGAAAGGGAGTGCACATCCGCGCATGTGCCCACGGCAGCAAAAAAGGCGTAGAAGTCGCCGGGGACACAAGCGCGTCGTGCGCGCCATCACCACTTCGCTCTTCTTCAACTGCGGGGCATTCACGGAAGATGCATGGTCGTGCCAAAATGACAAAATCCGGGGCAATACTCCTGATTGTCCGTGGCAAACTTTCGTTATATCAAGGATGTCTCCCATTGTTACTTTGTTACATAGAGGTAGAAAATATATGTGTTACACTATGGGGTAACAGTGGTGAATAAAAAAAACTGTTATATTGAGAAATTTACTTTATCAAAGTTCATTATAAGCAGGTTTAACTGTAGTCCTGCTAGCTTTGATGCTGCTTAAGCAGAATTTTTATGCGAAATGGAGGATGTTTAAATTGAACACCGATGTCATATTTGGTTAACTGTATTCCATCAATGCTAAAAGCATTAATAGAACTGCAGGCATCATCTACAATGAAACTGAACAGGCTGTTTAAGCGGCATCATCAAATTCATCACTGATATTGAGGTGTGTTGCAGTTTGTGCACGTGTTTTCTTTTTGGTTGGCCATGGTTGATCCTTCATTATTAGTGCTGAAGTCCTGCCCACCGTTAGCTCTGGTGTGCATATGATGAGCTATCTGAACGTTTTCAATGGCGATAACAAAGCACCTGCACAATGCAGTCATACTTGCAACAACGTAGAAAGGAGTAAATTAGTTCCTTGTGGATTCTTAATGAGGCTGCACCTCTTGTAAAGTATGGCATCCCAGAAAGTTCCCTCATCAAGATTCTTCAAGAAAAGCACAAGCTGTAGGACACCTCTACCTGCATTGGTCTGCGAAAGAGGAGGTTGGGTTTGGCGAATGCTCTGCCGTGGTGGTCTAGTGGCCAAGGTACTCAGCTGCTGATCCGCAGGTCGCAGGATGAAATCCCTGTTGCGGCAGCAGCATTTTTGATGGAAGCGAAAATGCTTTAAGCCCATGTGCTCAGATTTGGGTGCACATTAAAGAACCCCCAGATGGTAGAAATTTTTGGACTCCTCCACTACGGCGTCTCACATAATCGTATGGTGGCTTCGGGACATTAAACCCCACATATCGATCAATTGGGTTTGATGAACCATGAGAATCTCAAAACAGTAATTGCCAATCCAGCTGAGGAGGGCCCAGAATGAGAATCGCTGTTCGATTGCCGGTACAATGCCTAGTATTCAAATCGATTGCTGGTGATCGATGCTTTGTATTGCCGATTTTGGCATGTTAGATTTTATCAGTCGTGCACTTAGCACCTTCTAGTGGTTATTGTAGACTTGCAAGTTAAATGTCAAATTATGGTGTCAGCTTAGCCATCTGATGGTGTTGAGCGGGATTAATTGCCTGAGATTTACACCAACTTTTCACTAGAGAGCTGTTGCTTGAAATCAAGGATGATTTACTCTACCAAAATTTATTTCCGAAAATCTGACGCATGTGTAATGTATAGAAGTGTCCTTTTAAACCAGTTTCTAGCAGTTTTGGGTTACATCCAATGTTGGTAATCGCTTTCATCGACATCAAACTTGATCATATCACCACTGGCACCAGTGAAAGCTCTAATTTATTGCCTCGGTTTTCTATAGTTTTAGGGGTGAAAAATTGTTTTATTGAAAGTATGGATAAACATGCTTAGTTATGTTGAGGTTAAAAGTGCTACGTGGTCTTTTATGAACACGTAGCATGATAGAACTAAGTGTTCGCAGCATTCTTACACGCTTGCTGACTGATATGATTATTGAAAAAGAACTCAGAGGTCATCTAAGACGGTAGGAAGCTTAATGCTTTCCTGTCCCTAGTGGGTATTTCAACCATCTAGTGCATACTTTTTATTGTATGATGTCACTTTAAACTAAAGCTGAGACACTTCTGTCTCTAATGATGAGGATTAGTCCACCACAGTGATATGGGTCTTGAGGCAACAGACCTTGAACACCTTGCTTTTGCTAAAAGCAGGCATGAAATCTAAAGGTATGTTAGATTTCTGCATGGTGCAAGGCACTGATGTTGCAAAAATTCAGATGGTGCTACTGGGGCACAAATGCAGTTCACATGGTATACACACATTGCCTTTGTAGCACCATCTCTCATTTTTTGTTTTTCAGTTGAGTGGTGTTGTAGGCTTCTTCGCTATGAGAACAAAAAAAAAAAAATGTGTCGGAAGGGATTTGCTTACATGTACCTTTGGTGCTACTTGTTTGCTCTCGTATCTAGTCATCTGTTGCTATAAACGCACATGTGAACTCCGTTATTGAGCTTGTCAACACGAACAACAAAGACACAAAACAAGAGATTCACTGTTGTGCTTCCATACTGTTTGTTCGCTGCTACCTAACATAATTCCTGACTATTACAACAGCTTGTGGACAGTGGCTGGGGAGCTTCAGGCAACACTGATGGCAGTGCAGTGTACTTTGCTACATATGATTGTTCTAGCCTCTGTACTAGGGCTCATCCGCTTTGTCCATTGCATGAACTTATTGCTGTTTTCGCTCGGCATTGATTGGCGTCATTGATTACTAGAAAATTATCGCCGTCTGAAAATAGCGATGAATGCGAGCTTGTCATAGTAGTTCATCTTTGATGCACTGATTGCTCTAGCCTCTGTACTAGGGCTCATCCGCTTTGTCCATTGCATTAACTTATTGCTGTTTTCGCTCGGCATTGAATTGGCATCATTGATTACTAGAAAATTATCGCCGTCTGAAAATAGCAATGAATGCGAGCTTGTCATAGTAGTTCACCTTTGATGCACTGAATGATTAATGCCCTTGCATTGAGTTCTATGCTGCTGTCCATAACTATATTGCACCGTGCTCATCCGTGAAAAATAATTCATGATCAATGCCACACTTGGGCACATTAGAAGGGCTTTGTTTATACCACAACAATAATGTCATCTATCTTGCATGCTACCTTTCCTTATTTACATGTTCCTGGCACCTCTAGGTCATGAACATTGTTTGTTATTAGTGTGACCTTGCATTTTAAATAGGAAAGTGGCGAGGGCAGAGTTTTCAAGAAAGGAAACACAAGCTAGACAGGTGACACTTCTCACCGGTAAAGAAGGCACCTTTTTTATGCCCTCTTCTTCGTGAGGTCACGTTTGCCACATGCACAATCCATCAACACTATATCCATGTTCATTGCCATGTTCATTGCCATCATTTGCTTTCCAGCTGCACCATGGCGGCATCATTCGAGAAGGTGCATAAGTTTTCCGCACCACGGCAGCAACACTGATGCACTGCACTTCTATCAAAGACTACCGTGCAGGGCAGCACAAAATCAAAGAATGCTGTGTCATGAGATATGAACAGATGCAGATGGTGCAGGTAAATCAGATAAACTTAAATTACAGGGCCAAAACTTCTCATAAGCACCATATTTAGATAGCAAATACAGATCACAGGTTAAGCTTGTTCTTGTAGAAACCGAAAATACGTCATTGGTGATGCTCCCCCACATCATGTGGCTTATCGCTTAGTCGAGCCATGACAGACCGCATGAAAATCAAGATGACCTCTTAGACCAGCTTGGAGCACCAGTCCACAATCATGCGAGAAAGCATAAACCTCACGTGCGAACTTGCATGTGAAAGCCCTGAGCATCTCAACAGTGATAAATATTGTATCGCTGTTCACCTGCAAATCAAACTTCATGCAAAGGATGCATGAAGCAACGGCTCTCCATTGTTGCTTACATGAGTGCAGCTACTGTTCACCAAAACTGGCTCAATTTTGCACATTTGCTGAAATATTATCGCTGGTTGACCAGCACACTGTAAGTTGAAAAGCACAGTCAACTTCCACTTGATAAAAAGTGGAAGAACAGTGGTGAATTATCAATTTTTTGCTGAACTGTGCATTTTCCTGTGGACTGGCATAGTTTCTACACAAAACGTTGCCTTCAAAACACTCTCTCCTGACTGATGTTTATTACTCCATCATTTGTAAGTGTGACTAGGTGTATATGTGTTATGTGTGAGAATGTAAAAAAGTCACACTTTCGCCAAAGGTTGAAGCAATAAATATGGTAGCAACATATTCGAATGTTTTACGAAGCAAGGCTAGCATTTTTAGGAGCAATATTAATTGTAGTAAATTTGCGCTTGCTAAGTAACTAAGTTCCCTGTTGCACGGCCACAGTAGACGATCACAACAAGGCTTGTGCACAGTGACGGGGTCGATGAGAAGCGCTTCTCATCAGCATAGCTGGTACTAAGGTTTATACCTTGTGCGTCGCCGCTGATGGCAATTCGTTATGTGTATAGTGTGTCTATATGTGAACGGCCCCTCCAGGTACACTTTTGGCACCGTTTTCTCAAGTCGAGAGTACAGTCCGTAGAAGCTCCCACCTGCTGCAGTGGCAAGAGCGGCGCGCTTAATGTTGCCGCGGCAACCATAAGTTTTTTACCCCCGTTGTTTGCTCACAAGATAAGCGCGCACACAGATGACCCCGGCTGGAAAGGCGATGTTCGCTCTGCAGGAAAAGAAGGTCAGCGCATTCATCTGTGTATATATATATATATATATATATATATATATATATATATATATATATATATATATATATATATATATATATATATATATATATATATATACACATACATATACATATATGTGAATGACGGCGGTGGCGGCGGCTTTGGAAAAAACTGGCCAGGACTGTTTATATAACTGCTATTGCAATAAAATTGAGGCAACCCACTATTTTCTGAATTGTTAAAACTGTGTGCGTAGCTTGCTTTAGTGCCTCAATGCTGCAACCAACAGTGGAGCTAGTGTTCGACTTAGCTTCTCAGTTTTCAATGCCATAAGGTTAAGAGCTTGTTTCACAAAAATTTCAGTGTCGGCGATGGCGTAGTTGGTCGTGAGCGAAAAATCATCTTGTGTGGGAAAATGCAAATAAAACAAATAATAAAAAGTTCCGGGCCTAAGTGAGGACTGAACCCGAGTCATTTGCGTGGCATGTGCTATTGTACCGCAGAGGCAAGGGTCTAGATAGCTTGGAAATACAGGAAAAATAACTTGCATGATTTACAAACTCCCACTTCATGTATACATACTTTACAATGCAACATTTAATATTGCAGTAATAATGCATGGAACAAGTGTAGATTTCAATCAGGCGTCAGAACATGTGATTATCATTACTTCTTGGTTTAAAGTGGGCCACCCACTATGAAAGGCTCACACGTTACTGTGCCTTTTCCCCTAAGGCCACATAGTGGCTACATAGCAAGTTAGAAAAGATTTCACGTGCACAATTGACCGTAGTTTAAAGCAGGCTACCCATTATACAATGCAGCTGTATGCGAGAGATTCACCGACACAAGCCGCTTTGAACACATTATGCACTAGGGACAGGATATCTCGATCGTGTTCAAGTCTTAAAGGTAAAGTTCAAGGGTTCCTTAATTTTTGCTGGTAATGTTTAGCTTTTGCTAGAGATTCTAAGTTATTGTTATTAGTACTAACCAAAGTCAAAACAAAAGAAGAATGACGTCATTTTGCCCACAAGTCCACAGGCTCTCAAGATAGCCTTAAGTGTCACATAACATAGGTACTATGTCATTTTAGTCACATGACTAGTATGGGATATTTAGTCACATGTGTAATTGTTTCGTGATTTTAGTCCCATGACGTCATACGATGTTATAAAATTTTCAGCCTCCCAACAGACTCGCCCATTATAGTTATTGCATTCTATGCTAATCGAATCGATGCCGGCATTTCTTTTCTTTAGTTTGAAACAATGCCTGCCTCTAGCACTGTAAACTGCTCAAGTTGACTAGGAACCAGTGCGGCACATGCTACTGAGAGGCCGGCACACTGCACGACGCACGTGAGATGCTGGTGCGTGGCACACCTGTTTTGGGCTGAAATTGGGCGTTTAAATTGCTTTTGAAAATTTTGGTGATGATCATATTGTAATAGTGACAAACACAAGCACTGCAACGAAAAAAGCATAAAGTTTAAAAAACAATTAGTGAGAGCTGCTCAACCCCACCCTGTCAACGCCCACTTCAATAGGAAGCTGACACTTCCACTTCACTACTCTTCAATGACAGATCGTGATGTTTTTACTTTACTCTTCATTCTGGTGCCCTGTCTTTTCATCATCTTACATAGAAAGGCTCATTTCTGCCTCTCAGCGCTTGCCACAACTCGACAGAGGATAGTTAATTCATGTGTTACATGTGTAGCCCAGATTCAGAACATCGATCTGGCACGTTTTATTGAAAAACATGTAACTGGGTATGTGATCTGCATTCAACTTTTCAAGTAGACTTCTATGCACGCACGCTCGAACGTACGCTAATGTGCTGTGTGCAGCGGACAAAAGTTGGCCTCGACCGAAAATGGTCATCTTTATAAAAACTCGCAATGAAGCTTTTTTATATTTCAGTCTGTTTATCTAGCTACATCTATTATACACAGTGGCAAAGGGAGCAAGTGCATCTGGTCCGAACAGTGCTCTTGATAAATGTCGGCTATTGGCCAATAATCTTTTGCGACGTCAGATGACAGAAATGTAATGTCCAGTGACAGACGCTCGCCCACTGACAAGAGTGAGAACTGGCCTCTGTTTGAAAAGAGGGCACCTAAAAATAAAGCAACTTCCCGACATGCTTGTAGCCTTTACATGGCCTGCATGGCTGCAATGTTTGACTGAACAGTACAAAGCCGTGTCTGCTTTCCCCAGAATGTGTTTTTTCAACAAGCCCGAGGGGTACTTCATGACCCCTTTTAACTAACTGCTACATTTTCGCTGAAATCTCTTTCCATTCGGCTCGCTTTTGATCATTGTTTCTTTTATGTGCACGCTGCTGTGGCTCTTACCTTTGCAACGTAACATGCACTGAGCTAAAAGTTTTTGTGAACGTTTGTCATATTTTTTATACCGTATTTGCTCGCATAATAAATCCACCCCTGACTTTAATCCTTGAAAAAAAATTGTGTTATTCAAAGTATCTGTGCATTTTATTTCGGTGTGATAGCAATGGCCATTGACTATCGGAACAATGTTAAATAACGCTATTATATCATAAAATAATGATGCAATAAAATTCAGAAGAGTTTAATAACCATACAAAACAGTTGCGAGCAGCGTGAGCGCGGACTATGTTGGTCGAAGCTTGAAAGTCGCGCCTTTTGCAACAGTGCCATCTGTCAAATGCGAAAAAACTTTCACCTTATAGCACCGCGCAAGCACATTGATGCGAAAACAAGGCAATAAACTAAGTGCAACTGCTCCCACCGTGTCGACGGCGTGACCTGCACCCTCAACGTGGGTGTTCCGCCAATCGACGCTGTTTTTCGTTTTTGTTGGTGATCTCGGTACGCTAGGAACATGGCCAGTTTTAAACTTGAAGTTGATCGAGCATGCGCTGGAGCATGGGAACCGAGCAGCTAGACAATACTGTCAGCGTTGACCTGTATACGCGCTATCCGCACAGTCGCACTGCAAGTGGTGAGACGTGCTGGGCACCCACCGCATGCAAGGGGGGGGTAAAATTACAGTCCATCTACAAAAAGTATGTCGCGCATTTCGCGGACTAAAATAAAAACAGCTTTTCTTTGTCGAGGGCGAAGTTCTCGAATAGATGCTCCGTAGTTCTGCACTGAATTTAAAGCTAGCAGCTGTTGGACAGTGAGTTTTTAATTACTCTTACGCGAAATTTCTGCTGTTATAACTCCCTTGATTTTTTTCTCTCGCATAATAAACCCTCCCTTTTAATTGGCATCAACTTTTCTGAAAATCGGTGGGTTCATTATGCGAGTAAATACGGTATAATGAGATATGTGCGGCATACCTGTTTTTCAGGCTCCTGAAAGAAAATTCTAACCTCATTTCTTGAATTTCAAGAGGTATATGCTTTTTGAGGCCTTGGTCAAAATACTCTTTTATTAGCTCAGAGATCCCACTCCTGTGCCAACTGCTCCAAAGTGCGCCAAATGAGATTTGCTGTGCCAATCTGATAAAATCAACGTAAATTGCGCCAAACCATCTATCTCGGGGGTCCGCAACCTGTGGCTCACGGTCGTGCATGCGGCTCGCAGTACAGCTTTAGCAGCTACCGGAATGACGTCAGAAATATTGAAATTGCTAGACACTGTAATTGTGGCAGTATTTAAATAACAATGATTAATGTTTTAATTACCAGAGAGAGTGGTCGAGTTTAATGAGAGAATTCTTTACCTTCCTGCAAACAGGCCGTTGCCGCTTTAAAAAATTGGCCGCTAGTACTTCTGCAGAGCAATGAAATTCAACCTTATTCAGCGGTAGTACCGTAACCTAAGCTCCGATGAGCACAACTATTGCAGAAGGCTAGAGATATGCCCCTGTTTACGACGGTTATTGCAGTGGTGTTAGTTCTGCATTGGTTTACTCACGTGCACCAACACCATATATATGTACTCTAAACGTAAACGAAACCCATTTGCAAAAGTAACCTGGTTGCAGCAAAGAATATCGTATTTACTTTTGTTACGAATGCACTTTTTTCCTAGAAAAATCGGAGCAAAGTTGGGGTTGCACTTATTAAGCGAGGCAGAGTTTATGAAAACTTTTTTGGATTGAGCGAAAAATGCTGTAATGCAAAAAAAAAAGTTAGGTCGCTTAGCTTTTTACAAACGGGTTGACTGTTTGGAAACAAGTTTTTTGTTGCTTTTTACTCTTCTTTGGTGGTTGACAGCGCTATGTTCTGCAAGCTGTTCCCACCCCGCCCATGCATGCCATAAAAGCGTCTAGCGGCTATCTTTTTTCGCAATCGTTTAACCGCACTAGTGGTATCTGCTGTGATTTCGAGGGGCGCCCAGAAACCTGCGCTACGAAGCACTTTGCCAACTTCGCGGCAACCTCGCACGATGACGCCGTTGTCATTGTAGCAAGTAACCAACATTGCAGCACGCTACCCCAAAACATCAAAACAAACCGCTGATAACAAGATTAATGACAAAATACGGCCACTGCCTCACTTCCACATCTCAAGTTTATCTACGCTCGGCAAACAAGTGCAGCGAGCATCGGGGGTGCTACAATGTTGTGAAAATCGGCACAATTTTTTCTGGGCAACGAGTTATTTTTTTATGGTTTTTTCAGAAACCTGAGAGACAATAGAATTAATCACCGTAGCAGCAAATCCTGTCATCGTTGCTCGGAAACAGCTTGAATGTCATTTCGCCTTAAAGTTTTGTATTTGCAGAAAGCGATCGTCGGTCGTCACAGGCAGATTCGTGACCTTCGCTCTCTCTCGCTCGCTGGGAGCTTATCAACTGTGATGTCTCTACATTAGCATTCGTGAACCCCGCTGTGGCGCACAAATAAAAAAAACGGGGGCGCGTGCCACACACAGATGGAAAGAAAAACAATATGGCACGCGGCAATACGGCACGCGACACGCGGAAGGGGGTCGGCATAATAATGCCGACCCCCTTTGCGAGATTCAAACGGTAAGTAGGTGCAAGGTGACTGCAGTGGATGAATGTAGGGGTGGCGTTTATTACGCAGGGAAAGAAATCTAAATTTCGACAACTGAAGTTGGGGGTGCGTTTATTATGCGAGGGCACTCAGTACATAAGTAAATACGGTAATACATGTAGGATTTAAAACCAACATGCAACAAGTACGACATATTGTTCATTTTGTAAAATAAAAGGGCGAGAGATTGCAAAAGGCCTCAAGTACTGGTTTGATAACCAGATTTTTGCGATCCAAGGACATCACGCTGCTGCTAGACCCCCTACTTCCCGTTAGACCCCCTACTAGCCTATGGCTATGGGTCTAATCAGTGTTGTGTATTTCATGAAATGTAATCAAAACAACCTCAATAAAATCCTAAAATCCTAAAGTTGGAATCCCATAAAATGATGATATCCAGGGCATCCAATCAAGTGCACATGCGCGTGCACTTGATTTCATGATAGGAGTGCCACTGTCAAGCAGCAGTAGAGCCGACGTTCATTTCTCGCACTGCTTCGTAGAAACGAACCTCATTATAACGAAGTGGGATATACTCAACTAATGGATATAATGAAGCAATTGTAGTTCCCTTTAAATTCCCATAGATGCCCATATATTTAAAACCACATTTTAATCAAGTGGAAATTTCTTCACAATAGATATAACGAACCATCCTTTGTCCGCAACAAGCATTTACTGATCATTTTTGTATATGTCGATGTAATATCTTATAGGTCGCGACGGTTTAGGTATCATCACGGCTGTAGTTATTCAAAATTCGCACCTTGCGCTTGCCGGGAGCTGCTTGCCAGCGCGCACGTGGATGTGTCTCCCTGCCCTCCTTTCCTCGCGAGCTATGGGACTTGCCCGCGCAGCAACTCGCATGAGCGTGCACGTCAGCCGGCCTCCCCTCTTCTGTAGAACTCATTGACCCACCCGCGCATCTGACCTTCTCCTCCCCAGTCAGCCCCGCATTGGGACGGTGGGGATTGTGGCTTTGTTTTTTGTCATTCGCTGTGGAAGGGCAACACCACCTCTATTAGTTCCGCCGCCCGACATGATATGTACAACAGCAGCAGCAAACGTCAGCACAAAAATATAACAATCGAACAGGCGTCAGGAACGTTAAAAGCCGTTAAGTCCATGCCGAGAAAAAAAAAAGTAGTGGAAGATTTCGGCGATGTTGCCAGTGAGGGTGTTGTGGGCGACAAGGCCCAGACGTGGGATGCTCTCCTTGACGCTGGCGTTGGGCCTAACTTTCTGCATGTACATTGTTGCTGATGCTGACACGGTGACAACGAACGAATTGTCAGATGCGGAAATTATGCGCATGGTGACGGGAGTGCATGACGGCAGTAATGAATGTGTCGACATTCCGGAGCCTAATGTTAGCAAACTCGACGTACCGACACCTGCACAAGCGCTGGATGCGACAGATTTGCTGCGCCGCTTTTTTGGTGCTTACGGTGACGATGAAGACGGGCTCGAAATAGCTGCTGAAGCTTAAAAAGCAGTCATCCGTATGAAGAATAGTCAGTAAAAGTCTGTTATGAACTATTTTTCTTCAAAGTGATCTTCCAGATGGTGTGCTGAATTTGGTGGAAATAAAGGTGCATTGTTCTTTATTATATTGCTAGTTTTTTGCTTTTTATCGGCCGTTTTTTTCTGCCTGATGGGCTGCTGTGATATTAGGTAGTGAGTATATTCTCTCTTGCTGTCTAATTTTCGGGGGAAATGGATATTGGCTATAACGAATGAATGGTTATAATGTAATAATTACGACTCTTCTTTCAACTTCTTTATAACGAGGTTTGACTATACCTATGCCAAAGTGCTCCTAATATTGATTACCTGCTGCAAAACTAAACTTTACTGCTGTAAAATCCTTTCAATAGCAAGATTACCTGCTCTAAAATTCTCCAGAACTAAAGTTTTACTGCCCCAAGGTGCTCCTAAATGCAAGATTACCTGCTCCAAAATGCCCCAAAAGTAAAATTTTAGTGCTCCAATATGCTCATAACGGAAAGTATACTTGCTCCAAAATGCTCCAAATCTAAAATTTTACTGCTCCAAAGAGCTCCAATACTAATATTTGACTGCTCCAAAGTGCTCCAAGACTGAAATTTGATGGCTCCGAAAATTTCTCCAAATCGATAGTCCTCAGTGGGCTGTTAGCTTCATAAAGAAGTTGCTCTGTTTTAAGTGTTTTTAAAAATTTCTCTCAAGGAAAAGAATGAGGTGCTGCAAAAAAGAATTTTAGCAAAAGCATTACCTCACTCTCAAAGCATTGCTATATGCGCAGTTGCTGCAGAATTGGTGTCATATTAATCTGACGAGTCATGGTGCAATCTGTTCTATGGCTCCACTTAGTTCTGCATCTCTCCGTAAGCCTACACATACGTGTTCTAATATGTACTGATGGGATCAGAAGAAATGAAGCGTGGTGCCTGCCTGCTCTGCTGTTCGCATTTGTTCTCATTGTGCTCTCACCCACTTTGCAATCATCCTTGATTGCATCATGCTCAAATTTAATGAGGTTCTAATGACAGATAGGTTACAAGCACTATAAGGAATGTTGTCAGGGCAAGTGCCGTACTGTTCCCATTTCTGTAATTGCACTAGTACGCCCATGCAGGCATGTATGCAAGCGAAAAATGCAGTGATTTCTAGCTCTATCAGTAAAAAACACGGCAGTATTTATTTGTGGCTGTGAAAGCACTCACAACTTGTAAAACGTGAGTTATTCCAAATAAAATCAACACCCTGCCACTGCAGCTGCACTGGACCAAATATGGTGGCGGGCAGGACGGTCACGGTATTTTTCTCATTCCAGTGACTTTAGTAACAACTGTATACCAGTGCCACCATCTGTGCACGTAGCCTTTGTGATTTGCAGTTCCTCGTGCTGTCTTTAGTTCAAAATATCATCGCTCTTCATGAAGAACTTATATGTATAGACAACTCATTCAAAATTTTTTCAAGCTGTTTTGTTTTCAAGCTGCAACTCAACTCAAGCGCACTCCTACCATATAGCTGCCCTGTTAGGCACTGCATGGCATCAATTTGACTTCATGAAAACAAAGTGTTTAATGTGCTAAAGCTTAATAATTTAGTTCCAAAAATTTTAAAAATTGTTGCATCTCTGTGATGTGAATGTGCACGTTTGAAAAGTGCGCAACGCCATCAGCCTGAACCAAAGACGACGAAGATGATGCTCGGTTGTGGCATGTGTGGACGTGATCATTTTATGCGAATAAGGTGCCTCCATGGAGATTTAGGACAGCCATGGGAGAAGAACAGCGAAGCCAGACAGATCGGACTGAGTCGGGATCGAATGAAGAAGGTGGGACGCGGGGGTGGCGGCCAGCAGAGCTCCTGCATCAAGGTCGCTGCGGGATCAACCTGGACACAGAACTTCTTCTTGTCGCCTGGCGTGGGCCAGGTTTGTTGTGATCTTCTGGCATTGACCAAGAAACGCCTCCGGCTTCGTGTGCCAGCTGCGGCTGCCGAACGCCGAAAGGTCACTGACTTCTAGTGGCCCGATGCTTTTCTCACTCCAAGACAAGGATGTGAACGTCTCAACCTATTCACTAGACTTCCCCTGCTGCATGACTGCGTCTTCATCGTTATTGCGCCACATCAGCTGCAAGCAACGCGTTGCCAGTATATAATGATATGTTTTTTTTCCTGTGACCATTTATTTTCACGCGCTGCTGGAATCTTTTAGCTATCTGTTTTTCCTGTTAACCTCTTTCTACTTTTGCATGTTTCGTTCTTTGTCTGTCATTTACTATATTTTGGCAGTTTTGTAAATATATTCAGTTTTGGGGATTTGTTGGGAACAAATGGTCTCGTCGGCTCATTTCTCGATGAAGGTCATGTTATTGGCTTTGGGTTTACACATACCTACACAAGAGCTTGCCCATTAAAATAGCCTCATGACAATGTCCAAGCTTTCTGAAGTGTTCTTGTTGCATGTTTTATTACAAAACTGACATGGGGTGGAGGCAAACAGGATGCATAGAAACCAAGCCATGTGAACATTAACACGTTATGGGCCACAGTTTGTGACCTTGTTTCTCATGTACCCATTATAAAACACTGTTTGAACAGCCAGTCTCGTCATCAGTTGGCAAGAAGAGTTGACCTGGCAGAAAAGTGGTTATCAGCTTTCTTTACATGTCGGTTAAACTATGTGGCATCGAAGCCACGTCACAATGGTCTAGTGGCTAAAGTACTCGGCTGCTGACCCGCAGGTCGTGGGATGGAATCCCGGCTGCGGCGGCTGCATTTTTGGTGGAGGTGAAAATGCTGTAGGCCGTTATGCTTAGATTTGGGTGCATATTAAAGAACCCCAAGTGGTCGATATTTCCGGAGCCCTTCACTATGCCGTGTCGCATAACTATATGGTTGTTTTCGGACTTTAAACCCCACATATCAATTATATGTGGTGCAGAAAGAGCACGTCTGTTGATTCATGCTGGCTTGGTGCATTATATGTACTTGGCTGTGTTGTCATGGTTGGTACCTTGCAATTAGATATTATTCTGAGTTAGAAGATACTGCAAAATGTTTTAGTTGAATTTGTCATTCTGATATATGCATGCTGCAAACATTAAAGCATTGCTTCTTTTGTACTCCAAGCTTCTTCGATATTGTGCCTAAAACTTAAGTTGTAAATTATTGATGTGGTGTCATGTTCTTGTGTTCGTGTCAAGGTATTACTGTGAAAGTTGAGGATAATAAGAAACGTTCAGGCTGTCGTGGAAAAGAAATATCCATTACACGATTTCTCTATTAACCTTATTATGCCTTTAACATTGTTGTGTTAAGGATTGTTATATTAAGGTATATGGTAAGACCGCACAAACATTTTAGCTCCAAAATGATTTCTTGAGATTTTCAGAAATGATTTCTGTTGGTTAGAAATTCTTTTTCTTGGCTCTTTTACAGGAATCTAGGCATGTCAAGGTGGATGACAACGCAGCGATCACAGTGGTGGATTTTCGAGGATGAAAATGAGCATTCAGGTGAATGTGGAAGTGTGCATCCAGTGTAAAAGAACAAGAACACAAGAGAGACTGTACATTTTTTTGTATTTTCTGTCTCTGGAAAGAGGGGTTGTTTAGGACACTCACTGTTTTGTTAATCTCAGTGCTAGTCATAACTGCATACTTTGTCCTCTTGTTGTGCCTGCATCGTTATTGACGTCAACATCAATTGTGAATAAAAGCTTTGCAAAGAAGCCATAGCCTAGGAATATTAACAAAACAAAACAAAAAATGCTTAGGAGATACTGGTGATTTAAATTCTGTGAAGGTGGTGCCATATTCTGTACTGATTATTTTCAGTGCTATTATTTCCAGCATGTGCCACTTGGCTGTAGGAGCAGCTATGACAATCGAGGATTGTAAGCATGTACACACACCTACAAATGGCGTTGTTTTTGCAGTGATGTTCTTCAAATGCTCTGAAAAGGGGTCAACGAGTAAAGCAAGTGCCTCTTGCTTATCTCTTCCCAGTTGGACGTAGGTCTCTTTACTTATGAAACTCATTTTCGGCGTATTAGTCGCACCTACAGCCTGTATGCCAACCTTTGATAAACTTTGTTAAGTTAAATTTTTTGTATGACTCTCCTCTTGACTTGCTGACTGTGCAGTGCCAATTAGAGTACTCAAAATTGCTTAAAGGGGCCCTGAGCTGCCTTTATTTAATATCTCGAAAATGTTGTGGAAGGAGCAAGTTTACTCTCAAAAGCGTGTGACCGAGAATATTTTTTGAAAACCTGGTATGAACAAAGCTATTATTGACACAGTGTTTTTTTATTTAGCATCCTCCCGCAGTGTTCTTCAGTCCGAAGGAGTGCTTGCCCACCTGTGGTGTTGTCTTATTCTTCTTGGATTAGTGTGACTGAGCTTGGGTTTTAGATGTGAGGGTGTAACACTTACGAAAGTTTTAAATGCTAATGTTTGGATGTTTGACTACTGCAGCCTGTTTAGTTGAAGATGTCAATATATGCAGTAACACTAGGAAGGAGGGCACTCACGTAAGCATCCTGCCTGTTTAATGCCATGCATTGGCCAGTGGGACTGACAAAAGAGCCGTGACAAAACAAGCCGCTTGCGTTGAGCGACTGTATTCGAGCCAATGATTTTGTTTTTTGGTCAGCTGAGCTTTCAATGGAGCTGCAAGAGTTTGCTTGAGTTCAGCATTGAAAACTGAACGATTTGCAGTGGCTGAAGCTTGGGTAAATGATGACGGTTGCAATCTACGAAGCACGTGAAGTCACACATGCCTTTCAAAATGGCAGTCACCGATTGTGGGTTGGGTTTAAAGCTGGTAACTTCTAGGGCTCATTTAGTGCCGTAATATTTCACAGTCCATTTTCTATATTTCTGCAGGCACAATGGACCTTTTACTTCTTTTTTTTTTTTGGTAAAAACCACAATTCAGCGGCTTACCGTGTCTTGGCCCCTTTAATTATTCAAATCCGAGCGTTTGCTCGTTCATCCCGACGAGAGTGGACGTCCATGCCTCTTGCCGAAATCTAGGGCGTGATTTAAATTTCAATTGAGTGTCAGCATTGAATTCTGCTATTCAACCCTTTCAGACGCCACCTATGAAGAACTGTTTGTAAACGTATCGAATCGTTACAACATTATTGCAAGGCACTCAATATGCTATTATGACTAGAATAATGAGATAATTTTTGAAGTTAGGGGTGTTATAACTCATCTTAATTAAATTTTAATTGAATATCTCTTTGCCTTAAAATCGTAGACGCTTACTTTTCGCATAAATAAAATAAGCTTTCAAGCAAGGAATGTAGTGCAAATTTATTTCATGTTATGTTCATTTTGGGCACAGAATAATTCTTTTCACATTGCTTGAAGGAAGGGGCACGTCGCACAACTCGTCAAACGTGGTAGTGCCTTCAGAAAAGTGACCATATGTACCTCTAAACTACAAAATGAGGTTAGATAAAGACTAATTTAGTATGCAGGAGGTTCAATTCATTCAAAGTATAAGATACCTTGCTTTTTCCTAGCATCTACTTGATGCAAATAGTGAAGACGAGTAATGTACACAATTGTGTACATAGCATTTCAAAGGGTTAATGCTCTGGTTCATACTGGTGGGTATTCTCAGCACCCTGCATATCCCCACCTGTAGAATGGAGTTGCTGTCCATCTGGTTCGTGACATCATTCTAGAGTGCTTGCTCATTTGTGCAGGCTCATGTTCATCTTTTCTTTTTTTTAATTCAAGTACCCTAAAGACCTGAGCAGGCATTATATAAGGGATTTGCAATCAATCGGTTACAGTCACAAAGTGCATATTCAAACCGGTAAAACATGAACACAATAAAAAAAGTAATACTACATGTATTCAAACTAGTAGTTCAGCAACAAAGCACATATTTAGTTGGAACAAGAAATAATCGGAACATACACGTATACGTACATATATCCACATAACACATACAATTTATGATAGTTTATTTGCACCGCAGTGGATAAATGAAAGTAAAGCAGCATAAGAAAGAAAAGAAAAAAAGAGAATAGAGTTCCCAAGGAACTAATCGTTAAATTACAAAAGCTTCGCTTTGTATAGCGATTGGATGTACAAAAACATTCTAACTTTACGTGAAAATAACCTTTAAGCTTTTTTAAAAAATCATAATTATAGAAGAAACTGCTATATCTGCAGGTAACTTGTTCAATGATATATTGTGAGGAAGAAGGGGGATTTACTTCAATTGTTTCTGCGTGCAAGAACGAGTTGCACTTTAAAGGGGTGGTCAAGGTGTGGGAAGATGCGATGGGCAGGTCTAATTTGGCATGCGCTGAGAGATAAACTTGAGGGATAAAGTTTGTGGAATGGAGGTAGAAGTGCTACCAGTCTCCTATTTTCTAGTGGGGTTAGATGGAGAGATCTTTTTAGGTTGGTTATTCTACATGTTCGTGAGCAATCTTTTGCAATGAAAAGGGTGCCCTATTTGGACTGTCTCGAGTTTGTCGATCAGGTAAGAGGAATGCGGGTGCCAAATAAAGGATGCATATTTTATTTTTGCACGATCCGATGTCGTGTAAGCTTATAATGCAGTAGACGTTTTTGTCAAGTAAATGTTACGCTTGATGAAACCTAGGGTTTAGCATGCAGTGCTGCAGTCTGCTTTAATATGATCATTCCATGAAACATTAGATGATAAATGAACACGCAAGCATTTTATTGTATCCACATGTGCAATTGTAGTTGCAATACTCGAGGCATTGCCAAGTTAAACTTTAATGCATTCTTTCAAATAGTATTGCTTTTAACTTTGAAGTTTAGAAGTTTGACAACATCAGGTCGAGTGTGATCGGGTTCACGTTGGCCGATTCAGTGGGCTTGCTCAATTTTACCTGGTTGAATTTCTAAGATTTCAGAACGAATTTATGAATCAGTTTTTCTGTATCACACTTTTTTTTAGCTGCTTGCTCAGGAACACTCTTGAACACAAGATTATTGTGCCTCGTTCTATTATTTAAGTCATCCTCAACAAGGTTGCCTTGTTGAGTCTGTTTTAGCTCAGTACTTTTCAGCTGCCCTTGTGATTCTTGCAGAATAGAGCCGACAGCCATCATGTTTTCATATAAGTTGTCAACACTCACAACGCGCTCCTCAATTTTGGAGAGACATCTTTTGATGTCTGTCACAGTAGTGCGGATGTCTTTTAGCTTGTTCATCACTTCATTTTGAAAATGTTCATTTGAAGCATTGAGTTTCTTTAGTAGAGAAAGGGAAAAAACACAAGCAGTAAATGTCCACCCACGAAGTATCGGCGACTAAATGAGCACGAACAGAGCCACACACAACTACATATTTCCGTAATTTTTCTTCGCTTATTGAAACAGCCGATTCGAGCGTGGTATGTGCACACATTAATATACCTATACTTAGTTACTTATTCGTGCATTGACATTGTGCAATGGGAGATATGCAGCCAGTTACAAACTACAAAAAGTAAGCAAGTTGCTACACACTCGCCTAGAAAACACTTTATTAGCTTGAGGTTTTGGGCTACAAATCTCCACTTGGGTGGCTTGAATGATCTTTTTGAGAGCTGGGCTTATCTGAGGGCGCTTAAAGTAATGAGTAGTTCAAGCGGTGGGCAGTGGCAGCACTGGTATGAAGCTGATTGCCTCAGATGAAATGGTGATTGCAAGTCATGGCGCAAGGTATATGGGCATGCCACATCTCCAGGTGGCACCCTGCAAGACCAACGCAACTCAGCCGGTAGCATTAATCCAACGCAGCCTTTGAGGAGGGAATACCACAGCTTTCTAAACTTGTATTCAACACAGAGCAGGGAAGTGCTTTATCCAGAAAAGTTTTCAATTTTTTTCAGCTTTTTAGCTTGGCATTCATGATAAAGTTTTGCACAAATACTTTTTGTTATCTTTTTGTTTTCACGGTCTCTTTGATTGACTGAATTTTTCTGTAGACACCTGCAAAATGGATCAAGGTTGAGGATAAGTAAAATTATTATTTACCCAACTCTAGCACGAAGCTGCAAAGAAAACTCCTACTGGCTTTCTGGATCTCACTTGCTTGGGAATTGTAAGTGCAATGTTTTAGCGAAATGTTGCCAAGTAGATGTTCCTTTATTTAGCTCTGAGTCTTGGGGCTATTAAGGGCATAATGGCTGGTATGTGTGAGCACAGTACTTGTCTGATAGCATCTATTATATGATGTTGTACAAAGCTAGCCGTTTTTCTTCCTACAGTCAGTGGTTTCTATACCCAAATAAAACTTTTAGCAGGTTTTTTGCGAAAACTAAAAAGCAATATGAAGTGTACTCATGTCGCTGAAAGTGATCATTTCAGAGTATGGCTTCTGCTATGTGATGTTTTTAGCTTCAACACCTGGGGAAGAATTGTCTGCATCTCATGGGAGGTCTTATAGAGCAAATATTTATAATATATTTCACGTTCAATTTTTGTGAAACTATCTTTTAATGCTAGATTATAAGGAGTAAGGTGCCACTGGACCATGGGGTTGGCTACCAGTAACGTTCACTATAAACTGCTCATTTTCAAGGCCATCTTTCTATGCCTTTATGCCACCTTTGGGCCGTCGTGAGTTTTGCTACGTGTGTATATTTGCAAGGGTGCGTGAAATATGATTTGGACAGGTTCACTTTATAAAATTGTTGCTGTGTAAATGGCTCAAGTTTGTGGGCCTTCGAAAGCTGTGAGGACTGAGGATTTCAATTTAGTGGAAATATTTCATTCATGTGAAAATACTCTTCTGAGCATTATAGTTTATAGGTGGTAATCAAGTGCTTCGATTGATTTTTTATGTTAAAGACTTCAGTGGGGTACTGTACTGACAGAATGAAATGCGACAGGAAAACAAGCATAGATTCTGGTGACTAACTATGCTGCAAACTCGTATCTAGGCGTGCAAGCCAAAATTTTTCTCAATTGCAGTAGTATGTAGATAATAGAAACCAAAATAAGCGTAATATTTAACCGTTGACTGCCACATTTTATTCCTTGAACCTAGTAAACATTGCAATAAAATAAATATCTAATCTAGACTCTATTGTGTGCTATCCAATAACTTTTTCCAACCAGCACATTGTCTTATAGATTGGGCTGTTTTTTTATTTTTTATTTTACTGCACCTTTGTTTACTGGCACAACATAATTATACTTATTTCATGGCTGAGGTAATCATTGCGTAGAATGGTCATGTGAGGTTGTACCATGGGGAAGAAGTTCTCTCTCTCTCTCTCTCTCTGTGAATGTAATGTGTGTGTCTCAAAGTGATATTTTTGGTGAAAAGTCAGAGGAAAAGTGGCATTTTTTTTATTGAAGCTCAACTGCAACTATATTTTAGACTTCGAAGAAAGCTTAGTAGTAGTATAGATATAGAGAAGCTTCCATGCAAAATTGTATGCTTGAAATAAAAGTAAGTATTGTGAAAAGGCTGCAAGAACAGCTATTTCGGGTTCTGAAACTGATAAAAAAAAAAAAAAGACATGGGTTCAGGAATAACTAATCTTCCATGGGGCACTCAAACACATTAGAGGTGGCTGGCCGAAACTAGCACTATTAGTGAAAACCACGATGTGTACACAGCATCACCTAGGAATGAGAAACATACGATGCCATTAACAGCCCCATGGTTTTGCTAGGATTGCTTCAGGGAATCTATATCATGTGTGCGTAATAAAGTTCACCAAAGGGAAATTTGGTTGCAGTCAGCCTTTAAGATTAGGCATTTTAAGGATTTGAATGACTTTAAGAGCATAGCATTTTAAGGATTTGAATGGCTTTAGGAGCATAACATCTTAAGGATTTGAATGGCTTTAGGAGCATAACTTAATTAAATTAGTGTGTACAGTTATCTTGTTTTCACAAATGCTTTTGTTTATTCTCAAACCAAACACCTTCTTGTTTGGAAAGCTGGCATTACTGCTGGTTGGCAAAGACGTACAACCTTAATTAGGATGTAGAAACTTTCTTCGCCTAATGACTGCGCTTATGTTGTGCTTTGCCTGACTTCTTGCCGTGTATGCTTAGTAAGGCAAAAGTATTGTTGCAAAAATATTTTAGAGGCTGATTTGTGAGACTTTGGTTGATAGAATGTAATATAGGTGCTATAGGCTTCTGTGAAACGTAGATTCAATTGTTTTATGGAATGCATTGTGGGAAAGCTGAGACTGATTTAGTGCAGTAAAACATGGTGCAAATAATATAAAGGAGCCATTAAGCAACACCACCATGATGCGGGTAATATCTACGAGTTACACAAGGTTCATTGATAGCTTGAGTGTGGTTTGTTTTTAAACATGTTACCAAGGCTGAGTGGAATATTAATGGTAGATCATCATATTCATACCCTATGTGAATATTTTTCTGTGCATTGCATTTGAATGATTGGTGCATTCGAGCAGGTTTCCTCATGAAAAAGTTAGACAGGTAATTACTTTAAAGTAAAAGTTATTAATATAAGTATAAGCAGTTTATTGTGAACTTGCACACATTTTTTATGCAGAATTTTGTGTGAATACATTCCTGTCAACCTCGATATAATAAACACACGTGTTTTTGACAAACTGTTCAATTTTTTGTGCCTCCAATGCCATGTTTTTGCGGTAATCCATGTGCTGAAGCACACAACATGAAGGTGTGTGCGATGTCAGCAGCTAGTGGTGTAGGGCTGGCATTTACAGTGCAGGAATAGTGCAAGGATAACAGGGGCCAACCAATGGTGTTGCAAAGTATGTGTATTGGTACATGCTCTCTTTGGGCAGTAAGACACTATAAACTGTTGCCTTTTTAGGAATATCAATAATGTTTGTTTAATGCATTTATCCATGACTGCTCACGCAGGTTTTCTCTTTTTTTTTTCAAATAATTTTGTTTTTTGTGACGTATCGACAGTCCTTACGTAGGGTGAAAAGTAGATTTTTAGACGACATTCTATGACTGCTTGCACAGGTACCATTTGTCTCTATTTTCCAGAGCAATAAACTCGCTGCAGGAGTTTATTTCGCAAATTTTTTGCCGTTGTTTTTTGTTTGTTTTTGCATCCACCGATTATAAGTAGAGTTACCGGGATCTGTCGCAGGCTTTGAGGACTTAGTCTTCTTTCATCCCAACAACCAGGGCCGCAACTAGGGAGTTGGAGGGTGGTGGTGGTTGTGACACCCCCCAAAGTTTTTTCATGCTTTAACTTTTTGAGTTGCACTAGAGTATTTATGTACCTTCAAAGTGAACACCAGTGGGGGTAAAGTTAGACATAAACACCTCCCCCCAAGAAAAAAGCGAAAACATTCCTGGGTACTGCCCTGCTAACAAGCATAGCGGAAGCTACGCGTGGAGTGGTGTGAGAATAAGGTAAGTGGTTCATGACCTTTGAGTAGTTTCCCTCGATCGTTCTTTTTTTTTTTTGAACATGTTCGGACCCTTCTGGTTCGGACGAGCGTTGTCCCGCACAGGCGTAGTGGTTGGAATTTCAATACTATTCCTCACCGCTCTCCCACAGCGCAAAATAGTCCAGACGAATGAACTTGTTTGTGCTGCTTTTACCTTTTACCACGTTTGACCAACTAGCCCTCCAACGACCCCCCCCCCCCCCTCCCTTTAGAATGAGCGCGCTTACGTGCGCTTCACGTGGGCGACAACAGTGGACCTCCTCGAAATGAGGCTTGGGACTTCGCGATCAGCTGCGTACCTGCCAACTCTTCTGATTTGCCCGGGTGACTCGCTTTCTGACCTCCTGATAACCTCGGATACTGCCCTAACCCAATTTCAAAAACTCCCAAGCATTTCCCCGAGGGTGAACATGGTTAAGTGCGAATGCACGGGGTGATGCTATGAGGGGTATTTATTAATTCGCATTCCGAACTCGTTCCAAAGAACCCGCAACGCGTTCAACCTGTTCGTCTCGTTCCTCACGCCGGAAATGCAGCTCAGGTTGTTATCGAACCACAGCCGGTCACACACGGCGCAGCTGTGACCGAAGCTGCGATCCACTAAGTCGCGTTTGAAACGCGCGTCCGGACGAGCAAAGTCCAGGGCTCGCACCATCTCCCGCGCGGCACGTTCACTGGCTCGAACGGCTTCGGGAACGTCCACTCGCCGTTGACGATTGCGAGCGGCGTCTTGATGCCGGCCTTCATCGCCCTTCTCCGCCTGACGTTTGCGTTGCCGTTCCGCTTCTTGGGCCGCGTTCGCGGCTCGATGCTGACGCCTCATCTCGGCCTCGCGAGCGCGCAGTTCACCATCCGCTGCACGCTTTGCCCGCTTGTCCTCGGCCTCGCGAGCGCGAAGTTCGGCATCCTCTGCACGCTTCGCCCGCTTGTCCTCGGCCTCGCGAGCGCGCAGTTCGGCATCCGCTGCACGCTTCGCCCGCTTGCACTCGGCCTCGCGAGCACGCAGTTCGGCATCCGCTGCACGCTTCGCCCGCTTACGTTCGGTCTCACGAGCCCTTCGCAGCGCCGCCTTGTCTTCCAACGTCGGCAAAACCACCGCGGTACCGTCACCTCCAACGACGGGTGCAGTGCTGGCATTCGGTTGTACTGCATTCGTTGTTGATGGTAGCGTTGCCTCCGGGACATCCATCGCACGACCCGCCAGGGTTACCAGATGGTGCGAGCCTCAAACCGCCAAATTGGACTCCGAGGTAGCCCAAACATAGCCAAACGCGAAAATTTGAAGTAGCCCAAAAATAGCCAAAATCAGCAAATGTATGCGTGAATACGTCGTATTGCGTAATATTTTTTTTTGCTATTCAATCCACAATGATTGAGCGATGGCTGCAGAATCTAGACAAAAGTTTATTGTCACTTAATAACAAACAAATGAATGGAATCACAAAGAAATATAGAAGCATATTTACAAAAAGTAGAAATAGGTAGGGTTTACAAAAAAGTAGATATATACAAAAACTCATGAAATAGAAAATACAACAAAAGAGATGAAAGTGGAGAAGCGAAATAACTTAAACATGATAACTTAAACACTTGATTTGGATGCCGAGGCACTGCTCGGCCCATACAAAACGGTGGAGTTAAAACGCGACAAAAATTCTCTTCCCGGTTTGAAATCTTTGCAGCAGCCAGCGTTCCTCCCCAGACCAAATTTTACATGGAGCAGCGCTTCTAAGGTCTCGTTAGACATCCTGTTTCGAATGTCAGTTTTAGTAAGCGAGACCTGGCTGAACACTCGTTCAACAGCAGCGTTTGACACTGGTAGTGACAGCAAAGAGAGCGCCAGCTTTGACATCAGTGGAAACATCGAGTTCCCGGCAACATTTTTTGCATTGTGTACGGTTACCCAGAATTCGGTTATGGAGTGGGTACCCTCTGCCAGATCGTCGACTCTGGTTTGGAGTAGGTGATACTCAGATTCCATTGTTGAAATACAACTTGGCTCTACAAAAGCATTGAATGAACGATGCACGAAATCGAAAAAGTATTTCTTAATGCTCTTTGGCTCGAGAAGCTTGAGGTCACTGAGAAGCTTCATGTTCGCGGGAAGCCGCTTGAGCACACTCCGTATAGATGCTATCACAAACTTGCGGCACCTTTCCAACAAACAAACTTTTTCACCTTCGCTGAGTGAAGACTTCTCAAAACTGTCGAGAAAAATAACACCCAAGCTGCATGCCCTCACATGCAATATGTGCTGCTCCCACTCCGCATTGTCAGGTTCTGCATAGCCAGGCATAACAACTCTTGTCATTAAAGCTTTAACAAAAGAAATCAATTCTTCATTGAGTCTCACAGGGTCCGGGGCCTCGCACTGAAAGAGCTTATTCATTCGCTCGAATTCATCGATTATTGGGCTTAGAAAACGGAGAAAAAGTAAATTTTGCTCATCAGCGTACATTTCGCTGAGTAATCTTGCTGCGTAGCAGCGTTCCTTACTTTTCATCGCATCAAAGTGAGATCGCAGGGCCGCCCACTGATTCAAGACTGATCTCAAGGCAGGCGCAATGCTAAGCCATCTCGTGGCACAAACGCCTATGAGCTTATTCGGGACATCGCCCGAAGTAATGGCGGCGTATGTTACTCTATATTCTTGCTGCCTTTTCGGTGAATGGGCGAACCAGTTGAAGGTTTCGCGTACTAGGTAGTCAATGTGCGTGGGAAGTACATCTATTGCCTCACTACAGGCAAGCTGTAAAGAATGGCACACACACTTCACAAGAACAAGCCGTGCATTTTCTGCCTTCATTTTTGTGTAAAGGCTGTTGTGCTGCCCACACATGACGCTCGCTCCATCTGTCCCGATACCCACACAACATTTGATGTTCAGTTTGCAAGCATCTAACAGCGCCTTCAACTCAGAAAATAGCCCTTCCGTGGATGCATCGGTCACTGGCACCAAGCTGAGAAAGGCTCTAAGAAAATCCCTTTTGCTGCGAGAAAAAAAGCGCGCCACGACGGCTAGCTCCTTCGTGCACGAGACGTCCGTGCTCTCATCCACAATCAATGAATATTGTGCAGCAGTCATGTCCTTCTAGAGCTCTTCTCTAAATGTTGGCCCCAGTACCTTTGCCACTAGCGCAGCGCACTTCGTTCTCCCCAAGGTGACGGCCGACGCCAACACCGAATCGCTGAAGCACCTACTGATCACGAGCGTCAAGTGGTCCGCCGTCAGGAAGCTTCCGTGAACAGCCAAATGAGCAGCCAAGCGCAGCTCTGCTACCTTGAGGTCGTCAGAAGAACTGGAACATGGCTCCCTGGGTCTTCTGTCCACAAACGATGCCAGAGGCCCCGCTGCTGGACCAGCGGAACGCTTCATGTTGTTTGCATGCTTGACCCTAGTGGAGTGCAGCTTTAGGTCTTGAACGTGGGGCCGCAATTCCACCTTGCATGCTCGGCAATAGGCCATATCGCCTGGATTGGTGGCGATAGCCAGTCTGCACGTTCAGAAACAAACAAAAAATAGTACTGTACTCACTGCACATATGCATATGCCTCAAATTTCAATTTTGCGTATGAATGGAACATTTTTTTTTCTAAACAGGGCATTAAATTACATACAAAAGCATTCTGACACAATTTGTGCCGAGGATAGAAAATATATTACCTTTGAAGTCCGGCTCCTTCTCCCATTCCTTTTTGTAGTTGCGCGCGTACTTGGCCCATTTGCCCATCCTGGAGGTCGTCTCTTCAAGCTCAGAGCCTCAGACCCGAGACGCACTGCTAGCACTCGGCAAGAAGCGCGAATTTATACCTCCAAATACAATGATCGAAGAGTGTTCAGACGTGTAATGACACGAAGAGCTGTAGTCAACAAGCCCCGCATTCAGTGGTGTATCCAAGGAAGCGGGGGGGGGGGGGGTCTGTTCGCCCCCTCAGACCCGAAGCGCAATGAAATTTAAGTGGACGAAATGACAAACTGCTACCGGCAGGGTCACTGAACCTGCAACCTTCGGATGGGTGCTCCCCACGTGTCATAGCTTTCACAATCATGTACCCCCTTCCCCTTTTCGGGAGACTTGAATATATGCGCCAATGACTGACCAAGCGCCACCCCCCCCCCCCTCGACGTTTTTTTTTTTAAATCTGTTCTCCGCCTCATAATCCTGCAGCAGCGGTTCCTGCGAGTCTTGTGCACGATTTCTTAGTACTTGTACATTGTGATGTCTGAGGGTCACATTCCGGGTTGTCGCAAATTGTTGGGGTATTTGAAGAACGTCTTTCCACTCCTGTCATAACACGTGCAATGTCAGACGGACACCCTCCGATTCAGTAAAAACTGTAAATGCTCGCGTATTCAACAAAGCATTTCATAAGAAGCACAGGCACTTCCTCTGCTATCTTGGATTTTGGTCTCGGACTGAGCAAGAAGGCCCCCTCCACATTTTTCTTATTATCTTTCACTGTGTGGTGCGGGGAAGGGGAGGGGGTGCTTGCTCGGCATTTTACGGTAGTAGAAGTCAAGAAAGTCTAGAGAAAACGTAGCCATCAACACGGTTTCAAACTGAAGACATGTGAAGCCTTTTCTTGGGCTACGTACTCCAGGTGCAGGGATCGTTCAACACATTGGAATGTTTTGATGGCGGGATACGCATGTAAGCCTTGGCGTTCTTTGTATAGAGCTTTTTAACAGAGAGAACCATCACCACCTTTCTTAGCTTTTGCAGGGGAGTACAAAAGCTGACATGGGGCCACGGTACTGCATTTTTGGGGGGTCACGCATGTTAACAGCCAAAAGGGGCTTATGGCGGCGGCCAGGGGGCCGTCGTTGACAAGGTGCATTAGAGTTCCTAGAGAGTTTTAGTGCCGGGGACCCCCAGACGCTCGCGTACGCATGCTCCTGTTTTCCTTTGTATTCTCCGTGGTTGCAGCTGCTGGGGGTGCCCGGCGGCTGGAGGTACAAACGAACGCAAGAGCGTGCGTGCGTAAACTGTTTGGGTCCCCGATACTAAAATTATCTACAGTTTGTAGCTTTTTGGAATTTTTGCCTAGTCGAGAGCAATGTAGCCCAAAAATAGCCACATAGCCAAACAGAAAAATTCGACGCCAACTCGAACAAAAAGTAGCCCAATTTGGCTATTAATAGCCCAATCTGGTAACCCTGCGACCCGCTCTCGACGGGAGACTGAGAGAGAAGGCGGGCGCGCGAGAGAGAGGGGTGCGCGCGCAGCTGCAGCGAGCGAGGAGAGCGGAGGAGCGAGCGAAGGGAGAGGGGGACGCGCGCAGCGGCGTTAAAGATATAAGGCGCTGTTACCGACACCGGATTCGCTCGCAGGAGTTCAAGCTGGACGGTTGTGCCCTCGCGATCTCCGACGCCAGCGAAGCTCCCGCCGACTGGTTCGCCCTCCGCGGTCTCCTGACGCCGTGTAGCTCTCGCATTGTGGCACCCCGCCCTTGGACTGCTTCGACCGGATCCCCACTTTCCTATCTCCTTCTTTTTCTGTCGCTTGCCTGTCTTCTTCTTCGTCTATTTTCCTTCTATTCTTTTTATCCCTCCTTCCCCCTACCCCTATAAGGCACTGCGCCGTGTCGCCTGAAGGCAGACAGAAGTTAGGTGCCTTTTTCCTCTTTCTTCTAACCACTACCACCACCACTGACACCGATATCAGCGTCGCGTCCGTGGCTTATTCGGTAGAGCGTCGCGCTGCGGCCCGCCAAGTCCTCTTTCTTTTAAAGATAGAGAGAAGACTGCGTACGCCGCCGACGGCGGTGGATGGTTTGGGGTCGCTAATAAAGTGTATTCACACTTAAAATAAATAAAAAATAAAAATAGACTTTAAGGCAATGGCTATCATGAGAAAACTAAACCATGGCGCTACCGTGCTGCTGTTATACTTACTTCTGGCTGAGCTTTGCGAGTTCCTATTCTTCGGATGTTCATGGCCGCTGTCCTTACACGCCGTACCATGGCTGCTAAAACTTGACTAATGCATAAAAACATAATGCAGGAAAAACTACAGAGAGAAAAAAAGGAAAATAGAGAAGTTTTTAGAGGTTTTGATATTTCAAATTTTTAGATGACCGCACAGGTGCATTTACTTCACCTAACCATTCAGAATCTAGATTGAAACGCTTTTTGATGAGACACATCAGTACTTATTAGATTGGGAATAATAATGGGATAAGCTTGGATGCCTGAATAAAATCGCAAACTGAATTGAAAGCATCCCTGTGGCAATGTCCCAAAACTGAGGCACCATAGTTAAGTGCAGTTTCCGCCGTCAACCTAACACCTATCTTCGGAAAGGGAATAAGTAGAAGCCTCTTTCTAAGTAAAGAGTATGGGCGACAACATTAAAAAAATGTTCTAATGTTTCTATTTATCCGCAGAATCCACAGAGGGGTGATATCACCGGAACAGCTCTGTGTAAATGTAGATTTAGAGGGGGACACGACATTTAAATATAGTAATCAAAACTTCGAGCTTTCTGGACTGACTCCACTGGTACGCCATGGAAGCTTGAAGTGATATTCTGTCCATGTGGTTATTGTTTCTATCGTATCAGTGCAGATTTCGGATTCTATATATATCTTATTGCGGTTATATATCCTACTTCTGGCAGTATGGACGTTATCGGGACATCAAGCGCGGCCCGTGCTAAGGAATCGGCCAGTTCATTCAATCTTAATCCTCAGTGACCTGGAACCCACAGCAACCTCAGGTGTCTGAACTGCGGTGGCACTAATGTTCAGAATGTTCTTAGAGTTCGATAGTTCTCAGAAGCTGTCAGAGCTGCAGAAACTGACAGGGAATCTGTCATTATGACTGCGCTGTTTTCGTTTGAGGGAAGTTTTTGAAGTGCTAAAATAACCGCCACGAGCTCAGCTTCAAAAACTGGAGTAAAATCAGGCAGTCTGACTGAGAAGGACGAGCCAAGTAAATCAGAGGCAATGCCTACGCTTGCCTTTTGATTATTCACTGAAGCATCTGTGTATGCACCAGGTAATCTATTATTATTTTGTTTAAAAATATGAGAGACTGGAACTTAGCTTTTTTTTGGGGGGGGGGGCTAATATCATGTTCAATCATTAGCTTCAGGCATAATTCTTCATATTCGCCACAGCATAAAAAATTGCGCAGAATTTCTTGAAAGTGGCGGCTACCTTGATTCTCCGAAGAATAATGAAGGATGGCGCAGTGAATGCCTCCCGACCACAGGAAAATTATGATAATTTATGGCTGTGATGCAAATTCTTACTGATTTGTCTCTCCTGGGCGGAGCCTCGGAGATATATTAATACGGACAAAGCCGTCCGCTTCACAAGCAACAACCAGACATTTAATCAATAATTAAAGCGAAAACCCAACAAAACTACCAGAAGATGAATACTTGGCTAAAAGTTGGCTTTAGAAGAAGGAAAAAAAAAAAACATCTGAAGTCCCCAGTTGAAATCAACACTACACGATCCAGTTCTGACGCGGTGATTCGGCGGAGCGGGGAATAGCGCAAGTTCTGTCTCACAAAAGCGTTGCGGCTTGAATGGTGGCGTGGACTGATGCTCGCTGGCGGCGACGATGGAACGGGGTTGGCTCGGTGACGCTTTTGGTGTCCCAGATTCGTCCGACGAGGCGACTGGATGCAAGCTCAGGCCCGTGGCCCAGCTGCCATTGCTGCACCTGCATCGGAATCTGAAGGCGTTATTCTGGAACACTGTGGCAGCTCGCGCTCCCCGGAAGGCGCTGTCTGGAGGCCCAAGCCGGGTGAAATCCAGAAGACTCGGGTCCACCACCCGACTGCCCGTCTTCAGCTCCCAGCTACGCCCCCCCCCCCTTTTTTTTTGCCTGGGTCATCTGGAACTACCACCTCTTTTGCACTCCAGGCTTGGCTTGCCCTGGCGCACACTCTCGTTCCGAATACCTTTTTACAACTGCGTGGTGAACAGCTATTGGCTCTTGCTTCTTTTATGATTCTGATTCTTGCGCTCCGCGCTCTCACGCGCGCCGGTCCTCGACGTCGTCGTTGTTGTTTTGGTGACACGGCACGTGCACTCGGTCTTCTTTTCATTTCGCGCACTTTTCAAACATTCACATAACGTGCACCACTCGCATCGCAATTGACCCTTTCCGAAGAAGTTTTTCCGGTTTAAAAACTATCGCTCAATGCGCAACACGCAAGCTGTAAGCACCGCACTGTTTCTTCCTTGACATGGCTCACGTCGAAACACCGAGCCCACAACATGTAGCATTCAACCAACAACGATAAAAGAAGTTTTTGGCACCAACGAAGAAGAGTACAAATACAGCATTATATGACTCCAGTTACACACTAATGCACTAACATCATATTATAACAACAACACACAAAACATATTTACTGCAACCTACTCGTGTAGTCTGCCCCAACATTTTCGGTTCCCGTTATCTGTTTATGTGAGAGCTGTACTCCTGCAGTACTAAGCTCCACCGTAAACTCTGCTGTTGAGGTGTTTTGCCCGAGATAAATACTGCAACGGTTGGTGATCTGTTAGAAAAGTGAAAGATGTCCCGTAAAAAATTATGTAAAACTTTTTCATTGCCCAAACCAACTCGAGGCACTCCCGCTCGATTGCCGAGGACTGCTTTCGAGGCAGTAGCTGACGACTTGCGTATTTTACCGGGTGTAAGACACCGTTGTGCTCTTGCATGAGGACTGCACCGATGCAAGAATCAGAGGCGTCATCGCGGAGTACAAATACACGTTTGAGATCCGGACCCTTTGAAATGGGTCCAGATGCCAGAGCTTGCTTCAGTGTTTCCAACGCTGCCTGTCTTTGAATATTCCAACTGATCTTGATATTCTCCCTTTTCGTTGTCATGTCTGTCGGAGGCAGTGACTCCTCGGCGTAGGGAGGGATGAGATCACGATAGTATCCTGCCAAGCTAAGAAACGAACGCAGTTGTTTTCGTCACGGGTAAGGGGGCTTTTGCAGTCTTTCTAATCGTTACCTCTACTGGCTGAATCGTTCCATCTTCCAGTTGATAACCCAAGAACACCATCCGTGTCACTCCAATCTCTGATTTCTGGAGCTTAGTTGTAAGTCTAGCCTCCCGAATTTCATTCGAGAGGCTAGACGCTGTTTTGATACCGAATGGCATATAGGGGAAATGGTCCTGATTGGGCGGAGAATGCCATTTTTAGCCGTGACTCTTTGTCCTAGGGCACCTGCCAATAGCCTTCTGTAATGTCAAGCTTGGAGAATTTTCTGGTGCCGATCTCCGTAAACAATATATCCGTTCTCGTAATAGGTTCTGCGTCGGATACCAACACATCATTGATGCGACGAAAGTTGATGCAAGTACGGAAACTCTTATCGGGCTTCTTCACCAGCACCAAAAGTGAGTTGTAAGGCGAGTTAGACCTTTCGATCACTCGAGTCGCAGCATTGCTCCGACTTCTTTCTCAACTACCTCTTTTACTGCGAAAGGTAACGGATATTACTGAGTGTGGATATTACTGAGGTCAGATGTTGTCAGTTGAAGATGGCACTCGTTAAAGTTTGTCTTGCCGGGAAGTTCGGAAAATATCTCTTTGTAAATGGCTAGGAGCTCGTCAATTTTTTTGCTTTGACTCTCCCTAAGGTTAGGACCAAGCTAGATTGCTTCAGTACCAAAACCCTCAGTAGCTTTAAAGGTAGGCACAGGCGTGTTTGTGTCCTCCTCCTCCTTCACACACACACGCAAAAGATGCTGACTGGGGCAATAATTCTGGAGGACGCTCATCGTAGCGTTTTAACACATTTATATGGAACAGCTTAGTCGCATGTCCCATATCTAGCCAGTAGTTCCCCTTCTTTCCTGTGACCACGAAAGGCCCCTTCCAATGCATTAGAAGTTTGTTTTCCGTCGTGGGAAGCAGTATATGGGCGCTGTCACAAACCTTTAGCAGACGCATCAGACTTTCTCGGTCGTAGTATTTCTGCTGAATTGTTTTAACTCGTGTCAGGTTCTCTTGCGTCTACTGTAATGTTTTCTCTAGGTGATCTCTGAGACCCAGGACATATCCATATGTTGTCTTTGTCATAATATGTGCTGCGCGGGCGCGAAACAGAAACTAAAAAAACGACAATAGTGTGCCGTGCGGTGGCGAAGAGGATGTGATGTGTGCGTGTATGTGCCGGGCGGTGCCTACGAGGAAGACGACAACTCGTGAGGCGCGGCCTCGAGCGTGCGTGACCCGGGCCTTCGGCAGTGCGCGAGGTACGTCGTTCGAGGCAGGACTACCTCGTTGGGCGTCTGGCCCATAGGTACGACCCAGGCCACGTCGCGACACTCGTACTAGCCGAGTGGACAGCTCAGCCTCCGCTAGACGACCGGTCTAGGAGAGCTGGCGCCAGGTTCCTGAACCTGTCCTTGTCCCGCTGGTCGTGGAGAGCTGGCGCCGGGTGCCTGAACCTGCCCTTGCGCCGCTGTTCCAGGAGGGCTGGCGCGGGTTTCCGAGGCGGACTACAGGTGCTCAAGGGCACAACTCCCTGCCGCCGGAACACGTGGGTCGTCGGCTCCAGTTCGTCGACAGTGGCGCTGAGCCACTGGAGCTCGACGCGGCGACCCTGCGTCTCCCGACTTCGTCACTGCAGGTGACGACGCCGCCCAACGTCGACTTCGCCACTGAATGTTGCCGACGGGCATCAACGACGGCCCAGGCTACCACCCCGACGACCTGAACTGTAGGCCGAACGTTCTACTTATTCATTTAGTTTAGCCGCGTGTTTTTGTGTTAGGAACTTCGTAATGTGTGGGTTGTCCATGTGTGAAGGGTACAATAGAAGTTGGACGTGTGTTTGTGCACTGGCGTGCTGTCTGATTCTTTCTGGAGCGGTCCTGCCCCGATAACATCACAAACTGGCGAGCCTGCCAGGATCCGCTCGTTAAACCAGGGAAAGAAGACAGTTTCGCTCGGGACAGACACACGTTCAGACTGCACCATGGACTTGGAAAAACTCGCCGCTATAGGGCTCCAACTAGGGTTCTCGGGTGCAGAGCTAAACAAGTGGATTGAGGCCCAACAGGCTAAGCTAAGGGATGAGAGAGCTGCAGAGCGAGAGGCAGCCAAAGAAGCTGACGAGAGGCAGCGTGAAATTCTGCAGCTTAAGCTAAAGCTTCAGGAAGGAGCTCAGAATATGCCTGTAGCAGCTAATGACGCTTTGACTGCGCCCAGCACCTCCTCACCCCTCAATCCGCAGAAGTTACTGCCTGTATTTGACGAGAAACGCGATGATCTGCACGCGTATCTGCAGCGATTCGAGCGCGTAGCCACAGGACAGGATTGGCCGCAAGAAAAATGGGGTCTCGCTGTTAGCCTGTGCCTAACGGGTGACGCGTTAACCGTGATAGGCCGAATGACTGCCGCTGATTCGCTGGACTACCAAAAAGTAAAGAAAGCTCTACTGCAGAGATTTCAGTTTACGGCTCAAGGCTACCAAGATAAGTTTCGGAAAGCACGAGCAGCAGATGGTGAAACTGGACGACAGTTAGCAGCAAGAATTACCAGTTATTTCGACCATTGGATAGACATGGCAAACGTATCCCAAACCTATGAAGGTCTAAGGGATCACGTAATCTCTGAGCAATTCTTGCGTTGTTGCCATCCAAAGCTGGTTGTTTTCTTAAAAGAGCGAGAGTGCAAGTCACTAGATGAACTCGCTAATTTGACGGATCGCTTCCTTGAGGCGCAGAATTTGACTAATATAGGAAAAGGTCCTCACCCCGCGAAAGAATCCAGTGGAAAGCCTACCGAAGCGTCGCGGAAACCGCAACTCAAGTGTATCCTGTGTCATCGTTTCGGACATTTGGCTCCTGACTGCCGCAATCCACCTAAGCAGATGCTGAAATGCAAGTTGTGCGGTAAAACGGGACATGTCACAGAAACTTGCCGAAACCAGCATGGGAACAACAAACCGAGTTCTTCGTGCGCATTTAGCGAACCTGACTCTGCCCGGGCTGGTGCTAGAAAAACAGCCAAGTGTCCAGGAGGGAAGATTCCTTGCTCAAGTCACCACGACGACAAGAACGTGCAGGGTACAATACGTTTCCTGGCCGACGGGATGCCAGTGGTCGAAGGTCTGCTGCTAGGAAGAGAGGTTCGAGTCTTACGCGATACGGGATGCAACACGGCAATCGTCCGACGGGAGCTCGTTCCTGATGTGTGCCTGACAGGCAAGAAAATCAGTGTCGTTCTCCTAGACAGGTCAACTAGCCATCTCCCGGAAGCTATTGTACAAGTCAACACGCCGTACTTCACAGGGATGCTGAAAGTGGCTTGTATGGATCAACCCCTCTATGACCTTGTGCTGGGAAATCTTCCAGGCGTCAGAGGACCATACGATCCAGATTCTGACTGGAAGCAGGCGACTCATACCCAGGTGGATGAGTTACCTGCGCAAGCACACCCGACCAAGTCACCTGTCACCTCAAGATCTGCTTCTTCAAGCGTGGCAAAAACCAAAGCCAATCAACAAGGTCAAGAAAATATCAGGCCTTTGTACGTGTCAACAACGCTCTTACCTGACGTTACCAGAGCCCAACTCGCCGAGGAACAGCGAAATGACCCGACACTCAAAGCTGTCTTTGCTAAAGTGAATAAAGAGTTCAAATCGGGAAAGGGCCACTGTTACGATTTCATCGAAGATAAAGGATTGCTTTATCGACGCTACCGCCTTGCCACTGGCAGGACGTTTAAACAGCTGGTCACTCCGAAAGCGTTCCGGGTAGGCATACTGGACATTGCTCATGGCAGTATCATGGCGGGACACCAAGGCATCAAAAGAACTACTGATCGTGTCCTAGAAGAATTTTATTGGCCTGACCTGAACGGAGACGTAAAGCGCTTTGTCAAGTCTTGCGACAAGTGCCAGAGAACTACCCCTAAAGGAAAAGTTGGAGTCGCACCACTAGGCAACATGCCTCTTATCCGGACACCTTTTGAAAGGGTCGCGGTTGATTTAATCGGCCCATTTTCACCAAGATCGGACCGTGGGAACCGATATGTTCTGACACTTATCGATTTTGCGACTCGCTACCCTGACGCTGTAGCATTGCCCGCAATCGATGCAGTTCACATTGCGGAAGCACTCATCGAGATGTTTTCCCACATCGGCTTACCAAAGGAAATCGTCACCGACCAAGGGGCAAGTTTTACCTCAGAATTAATGAACGAGGTTAGCAGGCTTCTCTCCGTGAAGATGCTAAAGACAACCCCATATCATGCGATGGCGAACGGTCTCGTGGAGAAATTTAATGGCACCCTGAAGACAATGCTAAAGAGAATGTGCCAAGAGAGACCTCGATCTTGGGACAGGTACCTAGCTCCGCTACTCTTTGCATATAGGGAAGTTCCACAGACAAGCCTCGGGTTCTCTCCGTTTCAGCTCATTTACGGCCGCCACGTCCGAGGACCGCTAACCGTGCTGAGAGAACTGTGGACAAATGAGGGGCTAGACGCAGAAACGCGGACGACTTACACCTACGTCTTTGATTTGCGCAATCGCCTAGAGGAGACTTGCAAGATAGCCCATGAACAGCTGGAGAAGGCTCGTGTGAAGCAGAAAACCTATTATGACAGGAAAAGTCGCCCTAGAAAATTATGCCCAGGCAACAAGGTTTTAATTCTGCTCCCGACTGACTCCAACAAGCTGTTAATGCAGTGGAAAGGGCCGTTCCAAGTCATCGAACGGAAAAATGATGTCGACTACGTCATCGATGTGTTTGGGAAAAACAAGATTTTTCATATCAACATGCTCAAAAAATACGAAGAGCGCGAAGTGACGGAACCACAACAGGTGTCAGTTGTTGCAGAGCTCCACGAAAATCTCCCCGAAGAAGAAGACGAAGTCAAACAAATGCCCATATTGAGCTTGTATCGCACGCAGTTCAGCACGGATGTCAAGCTATCACCACACCTCACTGCTGAACAAGTTCAGAATGTGCAAGCACTTTTTCAAGAGTATGCGGACATTTTTTCTGACTTACCAGGGAAAACAGCACTCGTGGAGTGTTCGCTACGTCTGACCTCCAATAAGCCTGTGCATGTTCCGCAGTACCCCATCCCCCTTGCCTTGCAAGAAAGAGTAGAAAAGGAAGTGCAAGAGATGCTGAAACTCGGTATTATTGAGCGGTCTCAGTCGCCGTACCACGCTCCCATTGTCGTGGTGAAGAAACCGGACAACACGATTAGGTTGTGCATAGACTTCAGAGAATTGAACAAGATTCTGGTCCCCGACTGCGAGCCAATACCACGCATCGATGTAGTTCTTGCACTTGTTGGACAAAAGCAGTTTTTCTCCAAATTTGATTTCACGAAAGGATACTGGCAAGTACCGATGGATCCAAACAGTCGTGAAAAAACTGCTTTCTCCAGCATGTCTGGGCTCTATCACTTCCTCTACATGCCTTTTGGCATTAAAACGGCGCCAGCAGTATTCGCGCGCCTTATGAGATCAGTACTGGGTGGTGTCGACAACGTTCACCATTATTTCGACGATGTCATCATTGCGACCGATACTTGGCAAGAGCACATCGACACCCTCAGACAAGTTTTTGAACGAATTAACCAAGCTCACCTCACCATAAAACCAAGTAAATGTGAGATAGGAGAGCGAAGCATATCCTTCTTGGGACATCGAATCGGGGAGACTACAGTTGAACCGCTTCTCAAAACGCTAGACAAGATTCTTGCCGCAAAACGACCTACAACCAAGAAAGCAGTGCAGTCGTTTCTTGGCTTGACCGGCTATTACAGGAAGTTTATACCTAACTACGCCGAACTGACCAAGCCGCTGACGGACCTTACAAGAAAGGGACAAAGCCACACTGTTTCATGGGGCGCACATCAAGAGGAAGCGTTTACGGCCCTCAAGAAGAAGCTCGGTGATGCTCCCATCCTCCTTGCTCCCGACCTCTCGAAGGAGTTCGTTCTTCGTACGGATGCCTCCAATACAAGCCTGGGCGCAGTATTGCTCCAGATGAGAAAGGGCCAGGTGCTGCATCCAGTTGCTTACGCAAGTCGTAATTTATTGCCCCGAGAAACCCACTATTCAACAATAGAACGGGAATGCCTTGCACTTGTTTGGGCAGTGCAAAAATTTCATATTTACCTCCATGGCAAACCTTTTGTCATTCAGTCAGACCACCAACCATTACAGTATTTAAATTCCGCCAAACACGTGAACAACAGAGTGTTGAGGTGGAGTCTCCTTATGCAGGAGTACTCATTCACAGTTCATTACATCAAAGGTTGTGACAATGTTGGAGCCGACTACTTGAGTCGCGCATAACTGCCGTTTAGGTAGCAACGTGGTTTTTAATACTACTAGCCCTCAGTCGTGAATAGTTGACTCCTAGTTGCGACATAGCAACCCTACTTGTACGGTAGTTTTCCAACCGAACTGTAAGCAGCCTTCTGTGAACATTCTGCTACTATGTACATGCGACCCCTAAGACAATGCAGTGCAGTGCAGGGACCGTGCAGTGACCGTGCAGTGCAGTGACCATTCGTTCGCCCCGCGCCCTTGTAGTAGAATAGTTGCAAACAACTTTCTCGGAAAAGGGGGTGATGTCATAATATGTGCTGCGCGGGCGCGAAACAGAAACTAAAAAAACGACAATAGTGTGCCGTGCGGTGGCGAAGAGGATGTGATGTGTGCGTGTATGTGCCGGGCGGTGCCTACGAGGAAGACGACAGCTCGTGAGGCGCGGCCTCGAGCGTGCGTGACCCGGGCCTTCGGCAGTGCGCGAGGTACGTCGTTCGAGGCAGGACTACCTCGTTGGGCGTCTGGCCCATAGGTACGACCCAGGCCACGTCGCGACACTCGTACTAGCCGAGTGGACAGCTCAGCCTCCGCTAGACGACCGGTCTAGGAGAGCTGGCGCCAGGTTCCTGAACCTGTCCTTGTCCCGCTGGTCGTGGAGAGCTGGCGCCGGGTGCCTGAACCTGCCCTTGCGCCGCTGTTCCAGGAGGGCTGGCGTGGGTTTCCGAGGCGGACTACAGGTGCTCAAGGGCACAACTCCCTGCCGCCGGAACACGTGGGTCGTCGGCTCCAGTTCGTCGACAGTGGCGCTGAGCCACTGGAGTTCGACGCGGCGACCCTGCGTCTCCCGACTTCGTCACTGCAGGTGACGACGCCGCCCAACGTCGACTTCGCCACTGAATGTTGCCGACGGGCATCAACGACGGCCCAGGCTACTACCCCGACGACCTGAACTGTAGGCCGAACGTTCTACTTATTCATTTAGTTTAGCCGCGTGTTTTTGTGTTAGGAACTTCGTAATGTGTGGGTTGTCCATGTGTGAAGGGTACAATAGAAGTTGGACGTGTGTTTGTGCACTGGCGTGCTGTCTGATTCTTTCTGGAGCGGTCCTGCCCCGATAACATCACAGTCTTAACCTCTTCGCTTTGATTGTCTCCCGTCCATAATTCCTTGAGCAGACTGAGATGCCCTCGAACATTTCCACCGTAGAAGCTCGAAAGGTGAAAATCCCAAGCTGGCTTGCAGTACTTCCCGGTAGGCAAACAGGAGTGGTGCTAATAACCGGTCCCATGACTTGGTTTTCTCTTCGCACAATTTACGTAACATTTGCTTTAGTGCGCCATTAAATCTCTCCACTAAACTGTTACATATGGGATGATAGGGTGTTGAGCTGAGATGCTTGATCGCCAAGTCATTGACCTCTCATTAGCTTCGATTTGAAGCATGATGTCTAATAAGACAGTACTTCATGCGGGAACCCGATTCGAGAAAACATACCTACCAGTCCCTCGGCTACTGTGGCCAACTGATCGACGGCAGGGCTATCGCATCTGCGCATCTATTGTGGCTAAGTCCACTAGTGTTAATATGTATCGGTTACCTATATGTGATATTGGCTTTAAGGGACCGATAATATCCACTGCCACTCGTTCGAATGGGGTGTCGATTAAAGGCATTTGGCCTAGTGGTGCCTCGCCAACTTTGCTCTTGGGGTAGGTTCGTTGACATATGTCACAATAGCGTACGTATCGTCCCACTGTCTCGTGAACTCCTGGCCAGTAAAATGATTGTAGGGCACGATCAATCGTTCTCCTTATTCCTTGATGCCCCGACATCAGGGTTTCGTGCGCCGAAGTAAGCACTTTGGCACGAAATCTTTGGGGTCCTACTACTTGTTGGATCATCTTATCGGACAGTGGGCGATAATAGCGGTACAGCAGCCCCTTTTCTATCTCGAACAAGTAGGACTCTGATCTTCCCTAGCTGTAGCCCTTGAACTATTTTGTTTCTGCAAGAATCTAGGGTCTTGTCCTCTTTTTGGGTGGCGCCAAGATCCTTTCTGGTTATATTCAAGGTGCACACATCCCTCTTGGATGCCCCGCCGCGGTGGTCTAGTGGCTAAGGTACTCGGCTGCTGACCCGCAGGGCGCGGGTTCGAATCCCGGCTGCGGCGGCTGCATTTCCGATGGAGGCGGAAATGTTGTAGGCCCGTGTGCTCAGATTTGGGTGCACGTTAAAGAACCCCAGGTGGTCGAAATTTCCGGAGCCCTCCACTACGGCGTCTCTCATAATCATATCGTGGTTTTGGGACGTTAAACCCCACAAATCAATCATCCCTCTTGGATAAAACTGGCGTCGCTGTCGGCTCTTTATATCGACTACCCAAGGCTTTGGGAAACCGTCTTCTCCCTCTGCTCCTTTTCCAGTTCCGATATAGTTGGAGCTGGTCTTTCCCAGAATTCTTTCCTTCCACTTGTCATTGGGGTCATGGACGTCACGTGAACCTGGTACCTCTCTGACGATAATGTCGTAGAGTGGGTTTGTCATGCATGTGACAATTGATGCACCAGAAAAATAAGGTGAGTGAATCTTCACCTTTGCCACAGGAATGGGGATGCTACAGCCATGGGCTGAGAAGAGCGTAGCGGTAGTACCTATGAGGGCTTCATCAGGTACCAAAGAACGACGCACCACCAGCGTATTTCTGCCCGTATCTCGCAATACTGAGCCGGTTCGGCCAAAGTTTCTACACTGTAACACGGGCATCTTGTGAGTGGCGAACTTCGACGGAGTATTCATGGCGCCAGGCATATCTTTTTGCTTATCCGGAAAAAGCTTCATTTCCCTTGAGTGCTCTTCTGACGACAAAAAAAAAACATGATATCTTGTTGGCTGGCTCATTCTTCGTGCAAGTTTTGGAACCATGCCTTGTCTTGTGACAATATCCGCAAAAAGGCTGTTTCCGCCTTGATCGGCTCTACGACGCCCTGTGACCCCTTTTGGCCACATACAAAGCAGCGCACTGCTTCTCTCTGAGTAACTACCGCTTTTTTCCGTATTGCTTTTAGCCTCCATTTTCTCTCGGAAAACTAGCAGGTTGGGTTGCCCCTGAGCTTCTAAAAAATGTCGGAGGCCTCGGCCATGTCCTCCAGCTTGCTGTAGCTCTTTTCCCTCAAGAAAAGTGCCAAACGGTGATGGCAGTTGCTTAAGAACTGTTCCGTTACTATTAGGTTACGAAGAGCTGAGTACTTTTTTTCGGTTTTCAAATTTTCGACACAACGATCGAAAAAAACTCAGTGGCCTAGTTGCGCACTGCTTGCTCGTTTCGCCGTCCTGTGGCTTGCTTTTTTCAGAACTTTTCCCGATAACCTTGTGCCGTAAAACGGAAACGCTGGAGCAACGCCAACTCGGCTTTATCATAATCGAGAGAATCCTCCGTGAACGCCTTCCAAACACCTTTAAGACTTCTTCGCTCAAGCATAAACTAAAGAAGGGCCCATTTGTCTCTATCCGATTCTTGACCGATGACGACTCTCTCAAACTTTTTAAATAGGTGTCCAAGTTGACCCAGCTTTCATTGAATCCCTGTATTAAATTATGAGTATACACGTACAATAAAACACGTCTTCGTTATGCTGAGTCAACAGTTCTTGTCTCTACGCGGCTACTCTGAGCTTAGGCAAGTCTGAGACGCAGTTGCAGGTTTTGATTCTCCATTTCCAGCTGCTCCTTTTTTGCGCATGTCTGCAGTTCAAGCTGTTTTTCTTTTTCGCGTGTCTCCACTTCGAGCTCTTTTTTTTTTCCTGTCGCGTCTCGTGCTCAAGCAGCTCTTCCTTGGCCTACCTTTCTTGTTCCAACTGTTCCTTTCGAGCTTAGAGTTCCGCAGCACGTTTCTTTCGTGCTTATGCCTCCTTTTCGTCGTACAATGCTTGAAAATCCGCCCCATACATCCCCATGCGGTCGGCCAAGGCTGTTAGCTATCGCGTATTCGACATGATTTCAACCGCGTCAACAAATGAATGTGTTCTTCGTCTCGTCCCTACGGACGTCTATTTGTCATGCAGGTTCTTCTTACTGATTTGTCTTTCCTGGGCTGAGCCTTGGAGAGGTTTATAGTAAGGACAGAGCTGTTCGCTTCACAAACAACACTCACACATTTAAGCAAGAATTAAAGCGAAAACCCAACACAAACTACTAGAAAATGAATACTTGGCTAAAAGTTGGCTTTAGAAGGAGGAAAAAACAAACATCTGAAATCCAAAATGTCGGCTGAAAGTCAAAGCTACATGATCCAGTTCATGCCACACTGAAAAAATGTTGCAGGGCCCCTTTAAGATGAAAAAGCCACTAGAATAAGTTTGCTGAACGCCCATCTTCACGTGAAATCCCTTTACCGCGTCGTGGGCTACGCCATTTCCATTAATGGGCTCGAATACAATTTGGTAAAATTTTAAGATTCTTGCGAGAAAAATGGAAACAAAGAAAAAAAAAGCATTCATTCGTTCAGAACGTTCGCTTCTGATATACCTAGTGTTCGACCATCGTGGCGTCATGGCATTGAAAGAGTCGAGCCCCTTGGATGTAGCACCTATGACTATGAAGCGTATTAGGTGTACATGTATGGTACGCACCGTCAGAGCGGTAGCCTAGATATCATTCAAATACGAAGATAATTTTATCACATCTGCTAAGCGTCAAAACAGCTTGAAAGAAATAACCGTCACATTTTTCTTCGGCGGACAAGGTAGATGATTCATAGTCAGTTACAAAAAGGGTAGGTGCTTAGTCTCTTCTCATCCCCCCCCCCCCCCCCATCGAACTCGAGCATGGGTAGGCCTCGCCCTTCCTTGGTGACGCACCTTAGCAGCCTTAATTAGCGGTTGAATTTTATTCCACACATGCAGCATAACGCTTGAATGGCCCTTGCACAACATGACCACAACAATGAAAGTTCATTATATATTCCTAGAGCATTCGGTTGCCCGGAGACAGCTGCTGGCTTATACGTACCCCAATCTCAGTCTTCCGAGCAAAATATATCCGTCAATATATACCAAATAATGCCCAATATGCAGAGAACACCCAACACTTTATCACGTGACATGAGCCTGCCAACATTCACAGGAAAGACCAAGAAACCGCATTCCAACACTGGAGCAGTGGGAGGCTGCGCTGTCCTAATCGAAGCCTGAAGAACAAACAAGACAAGAGCTCGCAAATGGCAAAAGCCACAGGGGCCCTAGATAAGGGCTCCACTAGCGACGGAAAAATTTTTTTGAAGTTCTATTATTTCTGAATGTACAGTTTGTGCGGCTTCACCACTCGTAGCGACGCCAGTTCTATCGGTTCGCGGGTAATATATCGCATAGTCCTTTAATATTTTTTACTGTTCATGAAACTCCCGCATCACTCAATGGGAGAGCTTCATACGCCGCCTTCACTTTCCGTGCCGCGGCACTGGCATAGATAGAGGGGCGAGTAAGCCGGCTCGGCCGGCTGCTTTCCTGGACGCCATTAGCGGAGGGCTGGCGCGGATGGGTGGTGGCTGTGCGGACCACCCTCATTTTTTTTTCTTTTAGCGGTCGCATCGGGTTGACAGTGATGCCCAACACCTGCTGCGTGCCGGGATGTCACTATGGCTACAAGGGCACCGTCGAAAAAGTTTCGTTGTTCTGTCTACCAGCCAACGCGGAAGAACGCGACAGGTGGAAACCTGTGATCCCGTGACAGGAAACTGCCAGATTTTCATTCGGCACAAAGAACGCTGGCGTGTGAATGATTCTTAAAAGAGGGAAAAGAAGGTAAAAGTGAGCCCCGTCACTGTCTGCATCATAGTGCGACACCTCAACTGTGCCTCACGAAGGATGGGTGTAAGGAGGGATTAAAAGGGATAGGAAGGATTAAAAGGGATTGGGATAGAGATGAGGACACCTTAATACAGAAGCAAGGAGAAGATAGGAAAGATGGACATGGTCGCAGGAGTCCGAGGACGGGGCACCACTCAGCGAGAGCTTCACGGCGTCTGGAGATGGCGGAGGGCGAGCCGGTCGGCCAGTGATGCGCTGTCGTCGGAGATCGCGGGGCACAACCGGCCGGCACAAAATCTAGCGAGCGTGTGAAAAGCGTTTCGACGCCAGTGACATTGTACGTGTGGACGTGTGCACACTGAACGGAGTCATCGTTTCGCTGCCTCGAAAACGACCGACACTGGAAGCGCCGCACCAAGGATTCTCGAAGGTTTGCCTTCTTACATCTCCAAACCAAAACAGCGTTCGCGTGGAACGAAGCGCCCACCTCTAAAAGGGTGGACGTCGTTTATCCTGCCCGGCCAAAGGAGGGAAGAAATCAGGGGCATAATTTTTTTCTTTAATTTTTGTTGTGTCGTTCATTCCATCTCCCAACATTCAACCACTGTTTATGAAATATAGATTTGAATAAACTGTGTGCCTGTGCTCATGGCAGTTTGGTGGAATTCTCGACGAGTGCCAGTAATTTCGTGAAGAGAACGCCGACATGTTTGCCTACATATGCTTGCAAGGCATAGCGTAGTTGCCAAATTCTAAATGTTACGCACTGCTAAGTAAGTCGTGCACTGATTTGTTTCCATTAGGCAGAAATGTCTCGCACATGAGCATCTAAAGTGTGATTGAAAGAGATATCTTAGTGCATAAAGAAAATCTCTAGAAATTGGCTGCTTCGTGATGCCCAATAGAGTAAAGTGACAATTATTCCGAAAATGAACGTTTTGTGCAACCACAGCACGGCTACTCCGCAATCTCTAGCGCAAACTATGTTAACCTTTCAGTCATCTAGAACCAGTCAGTGTTCAGTTTAAACCCGGAAGCGACTATTCAGGAATCGAGAAATTTAAGAATGCTATACGAATGCGCGTCACTTGACAGACGGACTCATTTAAAACATTGCCAACAATCAAAGACTTAGGCAATTTGACAACGCGAATTATGGGCCACTTTGGCCATACTATTAGCTGCTATAATTTGTAAGCGAGAACACCGAGAGGGAAAATATCTAAAGAAGTGTATTTGATGGCAAACGCTTCCGCGAACGAGCTACATTGCCAAGCGCGACCGATCGATGCCCTCCTGCTTACGGTGGCACCTCTGGTGTCCACTTTTGTCCCTATAGGAAGCTTTCGCGAGAGTTTCATGACCAGAAAATAAAGTATTAAAGGACCATATATATAGATTCAGTGAGACATTTGAAGATGCTCACACAAAGGAACACACACACACACAAATGTTGGTTGCGTTTTAATTACATGGATGAAATTTTTTTTATCGGTACTGTAAATGGTGAATTAGGGGCATTTATGGGCCCGATATCGAACCATCTTCAACTTGTACACCTGTAATTCAAAAAAATTGAAGTAAAGACGAGAATGCGTTGTTTCCCAACCAACACGTTTGCCGTCGCGCTCGACTTACGGAGTGCATCTGGCAACGCTTTCCAGAATCTCACACTTTGCAGATTCGGTAACTATACCTGCAAAATGCTTAGCGTACATCATCGTTCATCACTGTGCCGGTTGTGTGCACTGAGTTTTTCGAATGTTCAATTCCGTTCGAATATTGGTCTCTTTTAGCTTGGTGCTGTGCGATGATTGGTGCTGTGCGATGTAATTTGTAAGAAGAACTCATATATCAAGATCGTGAACGATCCCGCGTGGTTATAGACGCAGCGCAATGAATAGGGGACGTGCAAAACTCAAGAAATATTTGTGGCACTGTGCCTGTAGCATAAGTGTGAACAGAAAAAGGTAAGAGTTCACCCCTCCCCCAGGTGAAAATTTAGTTTGTATTTGTATACGCGCATTTACAAACACACATGAATGCATGCATGTAGAGATTTAAATACAAGAAAATCACTTTCTAAGGTAATCCATGGGATCAGCTGCAATAGCTATTGGCGCAAACGTAATGTGTGGCATTTTACTAAAATTATTAAAAGAAAATAAAAGAAATTGAGAAAAATTAGCTTTCGCAATATTATTTAATGTTTTATGTATAATGAAGATTGCTATCAGAATTTTTCTGAATGTTAATATTATGGCATATGTAACTATTTTCTTATAAATTGATTGGTATGGCACAAAATTTTGGATGCATCACTTTTATTCCGGATGTGGCAGCGCTTGTAGTTTGGGACGCAAATCGCACAGAGAGAGAACCACGCATCCTTGGGTGTATTGCGCTCCATAATCCTATTAGCAGCTGAAGAGTGAGAAAATGAAAGTTGAATTGGTAGATATCAGTGAGTATTCATGTTCTCAACTCATTTACGTATACGATGACAGCATGGCACACCAGCGTATGCCGCTGCTTTTCAAGAGCAAGTTTATTTGAAGCACACAATGGTCTTTGTCAGGCGCAGTATACGGCCTCCTAAGTACGTATAAAACTGCTGGTTTCAGTATCGTTCGTTGCGTGCTTGATAAATGATCGCTAATGACGAGTCGCTTTTATATAATGAAGTGTTGATAATAATAATAATAATAATAATAATAATAATAATAATAATAATAATAATAATAATAATAATAATAATAATAATAATAATAATGATACCATGGTAAGTAACAATTAATGCCAGTCTGTCAACTGTGCTTGGTATAGGGAAAGCCTGTGTGCACAAGAAGCTCTTATTTTTCTATGTGCACTCTCGGACGTGTTTTGTTTTTCTTTCGTGACATACGACATTACTTGATACTGTAAAATATCAAAATCCTGCAACGCTAAGTGGAACCAGTGGGAACACCGGTGACCGCAAGGTACAGCCGACATTGTCTAAATTTCACTTAGTCAAGCTCTTTCTTACAAATATTTCTGCGCGTATACAATGACATTCTTCTATAGATTAGACACTAGGACAGTAGTGATTAAAGCATATATATAATTTGCAATGTTTTGATGTTTTCCACTTGTTCACTTGTTTTGAGAAGTCCAAATCAATATATCGTCCTGAAATTGAAAGCGCAACAATTACTCTTGACTACCAAGGGCACAAGGTTTGCTTGGTCTTGCATTATTACCTCACGGACCAAAGTAGGTCAAATTTGTCGGTCAAGGCTAACGAACGCTTCCGGCAATAACTACTTGCTTGATAAAAGCCAGATTGTTTACGCCGGAACTGTACGTGGAAGTGCTAACGGGATCGCCTTGTTTTTTTTATGTCGGTCTATTATCATTATGACTACGAACAGATATTGCGGGGAGCCTGCGGTGTGCATCGATTGCGGCTAGAGGAGACCATATGTGATTGATTTGCGTGTGGTGACATCTTTTCAGAGAAACACGCTCGGGGATTCTTTGTGTTCTCAGCTAACAAGATGCACTAAACACGCAGCTGGCCAGTTTCCCTTACGTAGAATAAAAAAAAAAGGATATGTATTTCAGGGATTGAGAAAAACTGAATAGGGCGGTGCGGCGCAATGTGCGTGCGACGCTTGTTTATAGGATAGAGCCGCGAGAATAGAAGAAGGAAGAAGTGGCGTTCCATCAAGAAACCGTTACCGAGCGCACGTCTGTCTCTCTGTCCTCTACAAGGATCATGATTATATGTTGTTTTTATTGGCGCAAGGGCCATTCTTGGCCAAAGAGCGCCATGAAAAATCGCATTAAATAGCAATGATGCATTGTTCCCTGAAGCGTTGAACTGCCCTTGGTTGTATTATGTATTAGTCGACTATGTCAACTGTTCATTTCTGCATGCTGTCAGCGGCGCCGACAATGTTAACAGCGCGCTGCTTTTTGCCGCGCGATCGCACCGACGGGCGGGACGCCGTCGAAGCATGCTTCCCACTAGTGTGCGCGTACCTTGCCCACCTGTCACCGGCGTTGCGGTGGTTAGCGAAGCTGATCGTGTTCACCAATGGCGACGTCCATACCGATGAGATGCGAGCCAGGGAAGCCGAACGCAAGCGTACGCAGTGAAAGACGAGCGACACCGACGAGATGCGAGTGAAGGACGCCGAACGCAAGCGTCTTCAACGCGTCCCGCCTGCCGTGTCTTCGCGTTTCACACAAACGTTTTCTCGAGTAAACACTAAATCCGTATTTCCAGCAGCCGCATCGACGCCCGTTTCCACCGGGTCAACGCCGTGTGCACCGCTGCTGCTTCGCACCCCATCAGGGTTTACCTTCGGGCAGATGGTTCATAGTTTTACAGCGAAATCAGGTACGAGATCACAACTCGGGTCCTGCGTGGCGCCGTGGTCGTCCGCTGCCGCCGCCACCACCGGTGTCCGTAACCACATCACACGAACATAAAAAAAGTCTAATACCAATGACACAGTGGGGCTCGAACCCGGGTCCGCTGGTTGCCAGCCCAGTATTCCACCACTGAGCCACACCGGTTTTTTTTTCTTTAATGAATGACATTATCACCAGTAAAGTACACAGAAAATACTTCATCAGAAGTCAGGCAAACACACACAAGCGTCAAGAACGGGAAGCCACTCCGGAACGGGGTCAAAAGTCTCGACAACACTGCGCACTTGAGCAGCTGCTTCTCGGAAGACAGATCTCGTCGACCGTGGTGGCTCGGCGTGTCTATCGATCATGCGACTTTTCCATAATCAATAAAGTCCCAACAACATAAACAAGTCGTAAGGAGTACTATCAGTCAGACTCTTTTTGAACGGAAGGAACCTAATACCATGGGCTGTAATTGGAAGTTCTTTTCTTAACGTTCTTTTTAGAATGTCCCAAAAATAAAAAGCATCACGACAATGAATAAAACTATGCTCTATAGTCTCAGGTTGGTTGCAGAGTCTACAATTCACTGTCCAGGGTACGTATATTGATTTTTCATTCAGCCACGTTTTCACTGGCAGCATGGAAGTGTGCAGTTTAAAGAAAAATGTTTTCGCTGAAGGAGATATACACATTCTACGTACACGAAATAATACATCGTGACCAGACAGAAGCGAATATGGCTTTCGATAAACAGGTTCGGGGAAAAGGTTATTCACAAGTGCAGCGGTTAAATTTGTTCTGTCAATAGTATACAAATACTCTAAGGTAAACCTGGCTTTCAAAAAACTGAAAGTATCAACAATTTCTTTTAGGAATCCCCGCAATGGCAATTCCTTAGCAACGCTTGTTGTGGCATGAATAAAAGGAAGGTGGTAACATAGACGGTTACGAAGAACCGCTAATAGAAATGGGTGGCACACATCCTTGAGGTAGAAAAATCGCAACACCAACTGTCGCACGAACAAATGCACAAGGCCGAGGCCACCCTTTTCGAGTGGAAGAAAAAGGTTGTCTCTTCTCATGGGTTCCCAGGAAGAGCTGCAAACAAAGCAGGCAAATATCCTATGAAAGGCTTGAATGTGTACCCGAGAGCAATGCAACACCTGCAGAATATAAATAAGCTGAGCCACACCGGTTTTTTTTTTCTTTAATGAACTGAGCCACACCGGTGCTTGAGACTTGTTGGTGAACTTGCCTTAAGCAGGCTTGATGTCGGGAAAGTAATCGCGTTAATACGACTTATAAATCTTTTAAAAGAGCGATAGAACGACCAGCCGTCACACAATCTGAATAGTGTATAGAGTGCGTCGTCCAATGCTCAAACCCATTACAAAAGGTTGTTCTTGTTCACCTATTAACTGTGGCACATAACCGCTTCAGGCATAATTCCTCATCATTGTCAGCCACTGCAAGAACAGCTGGCACAAAATTATTTGCAAGTGCTTAGCGAATACAACGCTTCTCAGAAGAATGACGAAAAAAAAAAGCGCAGCGAATGCCAGCCTATACTACCAATAAATTTTTAATATTGATGCCGTAGTGGGTATCAAACAAGTGTGCTTGCAGGAGTTTCCCAATGAGTGCTTAGAAAGACACTGAGATACCACTCTTCTATGCTCTGTTTCACCACTTTGGTTCTGCACTAACAAAGCTATATACGGGGTGAAAGAAAGTCAGACGCTTGCGCAGCGCAACGTAGTTCCCCATACAACTGCCTTTAAATCGACAAGATTGGCTATATAATTGGCGTTTTTTGTGTCTTTTATGCACATCGTTACAAGACATGTTCATTTTTCGTTCGCATTTATTTTGTAGGCATTTAAATATTTGTGTTAGTTACCACCGATAATTATGTTTACAAATACACCTGGCAGCACCCATGCAGAAGTGACCGACCGCTTCGTTCCGGACTTGCTCTTGCTACGCGCCCACTGCGCTGACCGCAGTTAAGAAACCGTGAAATCAGCAATCGATTTGTTTCATCACGCTCTGGCACTAAATCATCATGTAGGCTTTGTCGGTATTAGCGAGATATGCTTCTTGCTTAGTCACACCTGCTATGCCTAACGCGCCGAGGCAGTGTTCGGACTGCGTCGTCAGCCCAAGAACGCTGCACCTCCAAATATCAGACATGCAACCTTGCACAGCATTCTGTGCGCGTCGGATTCTTCTTTGATGGAAACAGAAAAGAAAAAAAAGGAGCTTTGCAGTGGGAGGCCCGAAGGAGCGCGTCGACGGAGAAACACACATATGAGAGCCACGAACGGCGTCGTAGAAAAACAGATGAAGTGAAGTTATCTGGCATGAGATTCTACCAATCGATCTTCAGCAGAGGAACAAACTCACGCTTCTTTAAGCTCCCGCTGTATTTGCTTGTTTAGTAGCATTACTGCATTTAAAAAGTTAATAAACTAGCCATAATAACTGCAATTCGGTGAGCAGACGGCAGGACGCGAATCAATAGCGTGTGACGGGCCTAAGCATCCTTGCTATTGGCTGAGGAGCCTGTAGCCTCCACGCTTCTGGAGGGAACTTCTGAAACAGAGTTTGACTTTCGCTGTGACTGTGCGGCGCCTTCCACGCAGGCCTGGCGTTCTTCTCTTTTTTTGTTTGGAAATGTGTTTAACAATTTGGAGTACTTCATACTCAATTATGGGAGAGCAATGAGCTGTCCCGCTGGCCAGTGCGGGAAACGACAAATCTAGTTTATAGTGCCGCACTCACGTCCGTAGGCGAGTTGTTCTCTTCATCTCACTACACAAATCCACTATTGTGTCACTGGTCCTATTTTGAAAACTTGAGCATGGTGGTGAATTTTGTACCGTATTCTGACAATTCCGCCAAACCAGACAGAACAATGTTAACAGCAACGTGGAACCTTTAATTGATCATCCGAGTAGCTCTTATATTTGCCCGCAAACAGTGTTTGCAGTTTGAGCTAAAACTCACATACGCGACTGTCCCAGAGAAAGCGCAGGCGTGCCGGCAAGCGAGGCCACGGCCACGGTGTTGCCCCCAACGTTTATAGATACTTATGGCATAACTAGGCATGACTAGGCTTCATTTATTTCTCAAATTATGGTCAAAGTTATAGTATGACTAGGCGTCATTTATTTCTAGTTAGAATTCAAACACAAACAATCTACACTTTGTGGCACGTCCGTATGTGTGAAACAAATAAGCTACGCTGCAAATATGCAAGGTACGCTGCTTCTTGTTTTAGTGCAGCTGCAAAAAATGTCATGAATGCAGAACAAAAGTTCAAACAGACTGGCTATATACTTCAAGAACCAGACACTCATAAGTGTCGGCTCTTCTATTCAATAAGCGCAGGTTGAAATAGACTGCCCATTTATAGATGACCGTTACAGAATGCCAGCCCTAGTTGCTTCGAAAGTACGAGTGTGTGAACAGTGAACTTTAGGCATGAATCGAATGGGGATTGATCTTAACAAATTGAATACGAATAGGAATCGAATAAGGTTCGAATAGTGTCCGAATTGTCAGGCAACCACTTTCCAGACAGGCCTACAATTATACAACTTTTTATTTCAAACAAATATTCACAAACGTTAATACAGTAACATTACCGGTACATGTTTAACCCACAGAAGCTACTACATTCGCGTAAACTGATACAATCTTGTCCACAGTATGGAGTGGAACCTTCGAGGTAGCTGTTAACTGTAGAATGAACACAGCATTTCTTTGAGTATTCGAGGTGGCACTTGGTCACCTGCTTTTATACAACACTAAGACCTAAAAGATAATCACTGTTTTGTGAATTAACATAACGAATCTCAAGATAAACATAGTGGATTGAGAACACATTAAATTAGGTGACACTGTAGTTTGAAGCAAAAATTCATACAACTGATGATTAGTAAACTTCGATAGTCCCTTAGAAGCATCAGCTAAATGCATCATGGCAACAGGGTTGCCGTTGGTAGATTTGAAAACTAGCCAGCATTCAAGCTGAAAATAGCTAAAGTAGCCACACCATGCCTTTAAATTTATCGCGAGATTTGTAGCTGAATAGAACAAAAGTGGTAATATGACTACAGGTTTTAATATTATAGAATGAAGACATTTTGCACATGAAGAAACATAGAAGTAAGGGCACAAATTTTTTCCTCTTGCTTGTTATTTAAACCAGAAATGAGTTGCGAAAAATGAAGTTTATTTATTTATTTATTTTTATTTATTCATTCATTTTTCTGAAAGCCAAGGGCATTACAGAGAAGAGTGGAAAAAACACAAACTAACGGGATACAGTAAGTAAAAAGAACAATGAAGTAGCTTGCTACAGCTATTGATTCAATTATGATTACTGTCTCGCGTAAACGATGATTTGCCCCACTTGGTTGAGTAGGAAGGTGATTCCACTTCTTTGCTCGGCGCGGTCGTAAAGGCTTCGTAGAATGCCTCGGCATTACGAAATGGGATTCGTACCTTAAAGCGACAAACAAAGTGATAGGACATATGCAGTGTGGTAATAAAATAAATGTGCCGTGAAGGCCGCTAACGTGTTACATTCTAATAAATAAGGTCGAGCGGCAAAGCATTAAATGCGCGGATGTAGACGGAAGCGAAAGGCCGTATGTTATGGCTCTTATGCTAGCAGTGCTATTGTAGTTCGAAGGAATAAGACAAAGCAGAATTATTCTGGACAAGCCACGGGAAGGAGATCAGTTTCACGCACACCACTAAAATCCCATACCCCCCCCCCCCCCCCCGGCCTCACACGACAGCTTATCTATCGCAGGCGTAATGAAATGGTTACGAGAAAGCGCCCCACTATTCTCACCTTACAGAAATGATGCTTGCCTAACACGGAACTGATGCGCGCTCCTGCATGGGAAGGTGAACTTCGTTTGCACACTGCGGGTGGCGTGGTCACCGGAAGGCCCCAACCCGAGGTTCTGGTAGTGGACAAAAGCAGTTCCACGGCAACAACACACCCGGAGAATGAAAGGGTTTGAACTAGCTCCGCTGGGTCCTTATAGTCGTATACGTATCTTCGCCGTAACTGCTCTCGCAAGCATTAGCAGTAATAAAGGCGTTGCGTAAACCAGGCACGAAAGCGTTTAGGGTAAATACGTTAGAAACGCGTCTGCAGCGTATCCGTCCCGACAGTTGTGCCTACAAGGCAGGAGATGTATACTCCTCCATTGTACTGCACAACACGCCTATCATTATAGGCGTGACGCAACGGGAGAATCTTTCGCCATATCATGGGGTTGCATTGCAGGTAGAGGTGGCATTATCGTAATTATTGAGGTCTGCGATTCCTTCGCCGGAGCGTTTCTTGCAGCACGCACTGGGACATTGTTCGCAAGTCCAAAAAATAAGTATTTCAGGAGCTTAACGTGCTATTAGGTGCGAGGCATACTTTCGATGAATAACGAAATCTTCTGGGAAAACGATACGTTGCAAGCAGGTTAACATACAGAACAGACGGCTTTTGTCCTGTTGGTTCACAAGGAAACTCATCAAGGTAGCATGGACACGACCACAGAAAGTGTTCCATGTCTTCTGTTTCTTCACATAAAGCTCGGGGAGCGTAACACAAATACTCCCGTTTTGAGCAGTCGTGTTATCGTGAATCGGCAAGCCATACCTTTATCCGATTCAGTAAAGCCTCCCTCTCGACTAAACCTCTTATATATAAGAACAACACATGCCTCCAATATCAAAAGCGACCGAAAGTGAGCCCGGGTGTGCTATTTCGTACTTCGATCGGCTTATGCACGACTTTCGCTGAACATATATAGATAAGCTCGGACCTGTCTGTATCCCGACCACCATATCTATCTCACAAGTAAATACCATATCGATACATTAGCTTACTTTTGTCTTCTTACAGGGACTCCAGGGAATACCTGTTCTCGAAATCCATCCCTGAGCAGAATAGCAAGCACGCACACATACGCCGGCAAATGTCTAATTTGAAATTCATTCTTTCTGGGCGTTTGCCTGCCAACGCAATGATTTGGTCACGGGACGCGCCATGGTGAGAGACTCGGGCTCAATTTCGCCCACCTGGTGTCCGTTAACGTGCATCTACGCACACCGACATTTTATAGATTCGTCCACAGCGAGACCTGTATCACATCCGCTACGTCAAGTTCCACAGGACATGAGAAAAGCCGAGGTTGTTTCAGTACAGCCGTGGCCACGTCTGTGTAGAGCACGCGAGTAGCCGGCTTTCGCTCTGCGGGGCGAAACCTCGAGGCAGTTTCGGGCTCTGGTGTGGTCAGCCTGACCGCTAGGCCGCACATGCTTCTGACCCAGCACAGCGAAAACCGGCTCCTCGCGTGCTCTACACAGACGTGGCCACGGCTGTACATTAGGAAAGTGGCATAGTGAATATGTTTAACTACTGCCTCATTTTTAGTTATTTTTGTGATCATGTAAACTTGTGGAGAAATAATTTTGTAAATGCCTAAACAATTGTGTGGATAAAATTTAATCTACTAGGTTTCTTCAAATTTGGTTTCCGCATTGGTACTTCTTGCAACAACAAGAGCTTAATTTGGGCGAGTTGGTTCATCGTGGTTGTGTTTTAGTAGAAGCGTGACAACTTCAAGAAGAGTAAAAAATGACAGGAAAGAGCTACTCATTCTTTACCCTTTTTGTCACTAACCGACTACATTCGTCCATTTATTGATATTAGTTGCTTCAATGGCTCGGTTGAGCGTTAAAGAGCTTGTTTTGTGGAAATTCTGGCGTCAGCGTCAGTGGCTGCGAGCGAAAAATCATATTTTTCGGAGAGTAAGAAATTGCGAAAGATGCAAATAAAATATATAAAATAAAACCTTCGGTTTCAGTCAGAATCAGACCCAGGCTTTTTGCGTGGCAAGTACAAATTTTCAACCACAGAGCCATGCCATTTCTTGAAATTTCTTAGAAAAAAAAAACACTGTGTGAACGTAATGTAGTGGTAGTAGGAGTCTAACGCACGTAATAAAGCATGGCAGAAGCGTAAAGTGGTGCCAGGCTTCAGAACATGCGAATTCCTCAGCAAATCACTGTTTTAAAGGTCCACCCATTCGAAGCCATATTTCATCGTCGCCAGCAGCAGCAGAAGCATTAATAAATTGAGCAGCTGCATAGGCTCGCGAGTTGCCTTACGGACGCGTCTAGTGGGCCCTTTCTCCTATCCGCAAAAAGCAAGAGTTATGCCGTAGATAGAACCTCGCAACTTCACTCGCAGCAGGCATTCTACGCAAGACAATCTGAAAGGGCCAATGTTAGGCACACAGACGTCCATCTCTTTGAGGCTCAATTGAGGCACCACCGACAACGGGAGCGAGGTTAGCGATGCGCTCAGTGATGTGCATGAAGCCCAATTATGCCTTGGCATTCTGCTCTTAAAGCCGAAGCTGAAGTGTCCTCCTAGTTCTAACTGCGCGACACTTCAGGTGGCCACGCTGTCGTACGCTGTCGCCTTCACATGGCGTAACGCAGGCGAAAGCACATACAGCATAACAGGCACTCGCGTAAAAAAAAGTCTTCTTTATCTTGTTCTTTGGGCGCCTTGACGATGATATCAGGTGCAAATATTACTACTATGGCTCGGAAAACACGTCGAAACACACCACGTATGAAAATTGAAATATTAGGCAAGAGGGACATACAAAGAAACAAAGAAAGAATAAAATAAAGAGAGAAAGAAAGAAATAGAGAGAAAAACTGAAACAAAACATGAGGAGAAAAAAACAGCCATAGCTGCAAAAGAGAACAAGAAGAAAGAAGGGGCAAAAAACATGAAAAGAACACAGAAGTTGTGCAGCTCCACACTTACTCAACGTTTGGCACCACTTGGGCAAAGTTGCATCAATTTTTTTCTACATTCTACAAAAGCATTTCATACTATCAATCAGAATATTCTCTTTTTCAGTCTAAAAGTAGTGGATTCTTTTTCGGTGTAAACGTAGTGGATTCTACTTGTTTACACCAACACTGCAACTGCGGTCACAAGAGCAGTTATTACCTTTTTAGAAACAACTGGACTATGTGCGCGGCTATAAAATGTGTCTCAGCTAGAAAGAACACTACATACTCACCTCTCTATCTCACCATCGTCATCCACTAATCTTTTTTTTCCCCTTTCCCTTCCCCCAGTGTAGAGTAGCAGGCTAGAGTAAGCTATCGCTCTGGCCGACCTCTCTGCCTTTCTGTAAATAAACTTACCTCCTCCTACCTCCTACTTGTCTGGCCCTAAAGTTTCTAAATTGCTACATGCTAACTAGAAGACGAACAGTCAGGGGGGTGGGGGATTAAGGTTAACAATCATTGTTTTCTGCAGGGCTAAATACTAAAACATTTATCATCTTGTTTTTATATTAATAATTTACCAGAATGTCCTAATTTCTCTGGTTAAATCCTGTAAGCCGACATTTATTTTTGGTGGTTTACGAATCCACAGAAACCTTGAACTTTTATCTGAGTACAGAAATTGCAAAAGTGGATAATTTTCGAAGTTCTAATCAATCAGTTGAGGAGCTCTTCTAAGTGAAATTGATTTTTCGGGCAGTTTCCGGGTTCGCGAAGTCACCGGTTCGACTCCCAGTCAAGGTGTCCGCATTTCTCTTCGTGCGAAGTGTACTTTGTATATATATATATATATATATATATATATATATATATATATATATATATATATATATATATATATATATATATATATATATATATATATATATATATATATATATATGCAATGGTATTGCTTCATCCGCAACGCATACCCCATCTGCGTAGAGCGTACCCACTTGATGTACAGTCTAGTCATTGCACGGAAGTTTGCAGCTGTATATGCATACTAGGAATAGTGTGGTTGGCAGCGAGCTTTCCGCTTTGTATGTATTCTGATATGACCATACAAATCCGTTATTCACAGATGGCAAGGAGGGGAGCAGCACTTTACACGGGAAACTTATGGAGCATGTAATTTATTCCCACGTGTTAATTTTTTAGTGTCTTGTCATTTCTTCATTAATAACCAGCACGATTCTCTAAAGGAGATGTCTTGCGAAACTGAACTCGCTCTTTTCATCCATGACACATTCTCTCCCCTCGACAAAAACATACCTGTTGATTCCCTCTTCCTAGACTTTAAGAAGGCATTCGACAAGGTTCCGTTTGTGGTGACTTGTTGAAGATGTGAACTGTGGTACTGTTACGTGGCTGTATAGGGGCCCAAGACTCCACGATCTAAGGTGGGTAAAACATATAAATATTTAAAATCATGAAGGTGATAACAAATGCGTGTAACACGAATAAATGACAGCGGCCCTTGAATTTAAAATGGAGAATACGGCATAAGCACGAACGCCTCATTGATAGCCCTTGTGCCCAAGAGTCGTGAGGCAGGTGCTATTTCAATGTTTCAACGCAGCAGCAACCTCTAGTCAGAGAGGTCGTGCTATGGGGACGCCTGGATATATGATGTGAAAACTATTTACATCCTTTAAAAATGTGATTAATGATTGATAACTCAAAAGCGATTTCCTACCTTGGAACACCGATAGGTGCAAGGGTATTTGAAGGCGGAAGGCAAACCGAAAGTATATTGTTTTCTAATTGTATCTAATTACTTGCACTGTAATAAAACATGAAGCACGCTGAGTGTTTAACCGCCCTTATCACAGAGAGGGGGATCGCCACCGGGCAAAATGTGCGAGTGTGTGCTGGGTGTACGCCCTATTCTTGATCTGGTAAATGTTACTTCTGGGTAGTGTGACTTGGATATTGGCGGCTGATTCGCGAGATGCGGCTTGATGAGGTGGAGTTTATTTTGTGCTTGCCTATTTCATATACGCTGCCATTAACCCCTGATCTTTTGTTTAAGGGAAGGTTTGTGGTCAAGTGCAGGGACAGCTATGGATGCATTGGCTGTGGCATTCTCGTGAGCGGAAACACCTAGTTGATCCGCTAACATGTTTCCTTGAATCTCGTGGTGTCCTGGCACCCAGAAGACTACGACATACTGTTTCTGTGCGTAGATCGTGCATAAAAATGAGTGCACAAAGACATCAATAAGATTCGTGTGTTTTTTAAGGGCTTTCAGAGATGTTCCCACGCTTATGAAATCATTATATATCACAGCTTTCGACACTTTTGATTCTTTGATATATTTTATGGCCGGCAATATAGCATATGCCTCTGCGGTGAAGATGCTCGTATTGGGGTGCAGAACGCCTACATCAGAAAAGAATAGACCGACTGCTGCGTAAGACACAGAAGTACAAGTTTTTGATAGACCAGTAAAAAAATTCCGGACATAAATATTTAGGATGGAGTTCAAGGAAGTGTGTATGAATATGTGCAATGTAGGCACGCTTTTAGTAACTTCAGCAAAGGACATATCACAATCTATGATCTGCTACTGCCATGGCGAGAGGTATACAGCGGGAGCAGCCAAACGGTGTTCACAAAGTGGCACACCCATTTCTTCGGCTAGACTCCTCATACGAAGGGCGTAGGGCTGTCTCATGGCAAGGCGGTTGTCAAACAGGACGGAGCTGGACAAGTCATTGATGGTAGGGTCTAAAGGGTTTTCGTTCTTTGCATTTATTTAAGAAAGTATAGAAATATATCTAGGATCTCTGTAGATGTAGTGACCACTTGTTCGAGTCAACGTACATGCTTTCTATGCGGCTTGTGCGAAAAGCTCCTGCAGACAGACGAATTCACTATGGTGAATAGGGTCGAGCATATCTAAGGCCATTGTTGTTGCAGACTGGTATATACTATTGCCCCGTATTGTAGACGCGTACGTGTCAAGCTTTTGTGTGGATTCATGAGACATTTCTTGTCGCCACCCCATAAAGTGTGTGACAATACTTTTAGAATATTTATTGTTCTTAGGCACTTGTTTTTTATGTATTTCATATGTGGTATGAATGTTAGTTTGGTGTTCAAGTTTAGACCAAGTACCTTATGCTCACTTTTTACAGGCAGACGTTCACCATGCAGGTGAACGTCCGGATTTGGATGAACGCCTCTGTTTCTAGGAAAGAAGACACAAGTGATTTTTTGTGGGTTCAGTTTAAACCCATTTTGGTCTGCCCATTTGTTGGAACCTTGTTTGTCCATTTGTTGGAAACCTTGTTGGAACCCTATTGAACGTATCGTTCACACATTGTAAAGTTGCAGGATTTAAAGCCGACCTGTACGTCGTTAACACACGTGCAATAAAATATATTTCGCGGATAAAGGGCCGTGAGGAGCTCATTCTGTCTATAAGAAGTGTACGACTCAATACACCTCCTTGCGGCACTCTTGTCTCCTGGACCAATGTTGGGACAGAAGAGTGCCCACTCTAACACGGAATGTCCGATTGGACAGATAACTTTCACTTATGAAAAGCATTATACCCCACACACCTAAGCGGCACAGGTCTCGGAGTATGCCAAAGCGTTATGTAGTGTCGTAAGCCTGTTCCATATCGAGGAACATAAAAAGAAAAAAAATGGTTATGGACGAAAGCCTCACGGATTTGTGTCTCGATACGTATAAGGTGGTTCGTGGTGGATTTTTCGTTTTTAAAACCGTACTCTCGTGGGTCAAGTTCACTGTTTCAAGAAAATGCATTAGTCTTCTAGATATCATCTTTTCGAAGACCTGAGACAGACAGCTGGTAAGGGCGATATGCCTGTAATGGAAACCTATATGAATGGGTCTTTGTCTTGTTTTAAAACTGGAACAATAATGGTTTATTTCCAAGCATTGGGGATTTCGCCGGAAAAGCAAACAGCGTTATACAAAGAAAGGAGACTATTTTGAGTTTCATGTGACAGATGTTTTAGCATTTCATACACGAGTAACTTAGCAATGCCTGTAGCTCTGCTAAACGAAAGGGTTCATTGTATACCTCGTGTTTGTGGATTTCCGCTCTAGTTTGTTTTTATAATTTCAATTTGTATCATTCGAAAGCTTCAGAATAGTACGACGAACTGGACACTTGTTCGAAGTAGGTGCCTAGAAAGTTCGCCTGGTCTTCCAAGCTGTCGGCTTGTGTGTTTACTAGAGGGAGTGACTGTGGGTGTTTTCCTGCTACCCTGCTAACCATGTTCCAGACTTTGCCCTCATGTTTATACGAATTGATGCCTGATAAAAACTGCTGCCAACTTTTTCTCCTGACGGGCCGGCGCATTCTACTGCCTTGAGACTCCATTAGCTTAATGTTTTCAAGATACTCAGCGGTCAGTGACTCCCGAAGCAGCCTCTATGCTTTGTTTTGCTAATTGCGCACATTGCGACTCTTAGAGTTTTACCATGGCACACATAGTTTTCCAGGGTGTCCATTCGTTTGTGGGATGCATTTTGTTGCAGCATCAAAAAAAAAGCTGTGAAGTAGTTGACAGCAGCATCAATGCTGAAAGTACACATGTCTGTCCAACTTAAACGAGTAATGGTAGAAAACTTTTCCTAGTCGGCTTTGAGTGATTCGGGAATCTGTGGCGGGCATTCAGTTAATGTATGTGTGCTCAAAACAACTGGAAAACGGTCACTTCCACAGGAATCAGCGATGACTTTCCAGTGGAATAGGTGATGTTGGGACTCCGGGTCCTGCCGGTCTCGTTTTCGGTAGCTGGCCCCGTAGCAGGATCCATCGTCCGACAATTCAGTGAGAAGAAGCGCCCGAACGAACGACAGAGATTTATTTACATGTTGAGAAGTGATCAACTGATCCAAAGAGAGAAGAGAGCGAGATATACAAAACGTCTTCGGCATTTTATAGCGCCGCGTTGCCGACACTGGGCGCATTGTCCGCATCGTCAGCCAATACGGTGGCCCCGGCACCTCGGCCACGAGGGAGGGGGAAACACACCTCACAACACATGGAGTGGCACAACCTAACACGATGTCCATATATGGTCACGGCGCCCTAAAAAATGCCCAAACATGGTCACGAACGCACAGCAGATTCCGGAATTCTCCCGGCGAGAGGGAGGAGCCTGAATGGGGAGGTGGGGGTCGACGACACAGTCGGTCAAGAACCGGTTCTCCCCGCAACTCCTCTTGCTTGGTTCCCTAGGGCCGGTCGTAACAGTGAACAATTGATGGAAATACTTTGTTTAGGTCTGTGAAAAAATAGGTGGGTGATTCAAGCTGGATAGTTTTTAATATTGCCCTTTGTCTCGGACTTCAATGAGGAGGTCTCCACTGGCCATTTTAGATGCTGTGTAACCTGTTCCGAGTATGTCCATTACTATTAGGCACCTTGAAACTAGGAGCCGCGAGAGTTTTCTGACTGGTTTTGTTACTGTGGATAACACGATAGCATGGAAAGATGTCTTTGTTCAGTTGAAAAAGTTGAAAGCTTGCTTCGGTGCGCGGAGTAATTGACTGGACGCTGAGCTGTGTGGACGCGCCGCCGCGTCGCTCTAGTCTTTTGCATCTGTGTGATCTCTGATGTGCCAACTTTCATCCGGATTTTTGTTTCATCGAGTGCGTTTCGGCCTCCTGATCATGAGGAAGTACGGATTGTCGTCTCTGAGAGAGTTTTTGACATTTTTCGGCACTTTCATCTTTGCGCCACTGAAGCCATGTCTGACCTAGCTGGGAACGCCGGCCGCTCCGAGCGGCGTCGGCACGGCTACGCTTGCAATGGAAGGGAGCGCTTCGACAGCACTTCAATGAACGCCGAGCGTCTGCAACCCTGTCGAAGGGGGCGAAGAAGATGAAATGGAAGCAGTGGAAGAAGCTGAATGGCAAGTGGTTCATTCTAAATTGGCCAAGAAGAGGCAAGCAGCGGAGAGCGGCTTGTCCCAGCCCAATGCTTCAGGACGCTTTCAAGACAGCAGCAAGGTTGGCGTCCAAAGCAGCCGCCGGGCGGCTGCCTTAAGGAAGAGAGTGATCACAGCCTCGCGTATGCTAGAGGTACCTTCTACGCATCGGAAGATTATCGTCGGACCCGAAGATGGTCTGGATTTACGCAAAACCAGTTGCTACGGTATCTCCACCGCCATCTTCACGGTGACCGGTATCACCGCCATTCAAGCCTGCATCGATTTAGTCTGCCCCAAAGTCGTGAAAAACGTCGTTGTTGTGTGCACCGAAAATGAAGACAACGCTCGCAAAATCTTGGCTCTCAAGAACATTCGCGTCAACGGGAAAGAGCACGAAGTAGCGGTGTACGCTGCTACCGAAGGCAACTATGTCAAGGGAGTGATCCGCAACGTCGAGCGCGACATCGGCGACGCCGAGCTCGCAAGGCTCATCGTACACCAGGGAAATCCCACGGTTCGTGGAGTGAAACGCATCAAAGATACCGGCTTCGTCGTCGTACTTCTTCATGGAGGAGACGTGCCAATCTTCTTCAAAGTTGGCCAGACAATAGTCCGGCGCTAGCTACCTCTACAAGAAGCTGATCGAGGTGTGCAGCAAATGCACCCGCGTTGGTAATCGTGCGGACGTCTGCCCACACTCCATTGATCAGTGTTTGCCATAACTGTGGGGCCAAGGACCCGAAGCAAGGACACTCGTGCCAAGTGAGGTGCAAACTCTGCGGCAAGGGCCACTCTACCGGAAGCAAAGCCTGTAAACAAAAGTACCAGACACCTTTTGTTATTCAGCAGAGACGAAAGGAAAAAGAAGAAAGCAGTGTTAGCTCAATACCTTTTACCGTGTGCATCAAAACTACAAGTAATTTTGTTACAAGAGATGCCCACGTCCGGCACCATGTTTAGTAGTTACGAGTCCTTTGAACGCGTAAAGAACGGTGACAGAGGCGTCGTTGGTCAAAAATGGCTTAACAGTCATTGGTCACGAAAACATAGATAAGTGCTCTAGTGCCGAATACGTCTGCACAGAACTTTTACCGGGAAAGCACATGCGCAGAGGTTTGCTTATCCTCAACGTATACAGTTCGCCAAAACGACGCGACGAGCGCTTCTATGGCCTCATAGGTAAAGCAGTAAATATGGCTACCGACGCCGGCATACCCCTCAGTAGCCGGCGACTTTAACGCGCCTCACTCCACGTGGGGCTACGTTGGAGACTCACCCAAAGGTGCTTTGATATGCAAGGCTATACAGGACTTCAATCTCACGCTACTAACGGACCCCGGCTTCTCCACTCGTTTAGGCAATTTGGTAACAAGACCCTCGACCCCAGATTTCTGTCTGGTCGCGTATGGTGGCAAGTCGTCATGGCGAAACTTGGGAGAAGATCTGGGACCATCTCATCCTTGAAATGACGCTGCATGCTGAATGCAAAAGCACCAAAATACAGCGCATCGTCGATTGGGACCGCTTCCATTCCACCCGAATTGAGAAAGCCCCTCTTAGTGACTATGCAGAGTGGATACAAACCCTCTTTTCTGATGTCTCTGCCTCCACTAATGAGATAGAAACAAAAGAGAATTTTCCAACCATGGACAGCCATTTAGAGCACCTTTTTGAAGCCAAAATGACTCTCAAAAAGCGCTGGCTAAAGAACAAACTGAACAGATCACTAAGGAAACGCATTGCCAAGATCAATGCTGAAATTGCGTCATACTCTAAAGTGTTAGAACAAAAACACTGGATCGAAACGTGTGACAAGGTCGACGGTCAGATGAGGGTAGGCGGCAAGTGAAACTTGAGACGAAGGGGTGCACGCGATAGTGTGTCAGCGTCTTCATGCTTACGGCCGGACTTATAAACGATGGTGGCGTCAAATTCCTGCAGCCGCAAGTTCCACTGTGCTAGTGTTACAAGCTGCCACTCTAGCGTCGCCAGCGCGAAGTCGGCGACGGGAATGACAGCAGGTTGGTTCGTTCCGTACGCAAGCAGAGACAGTGAAGAGATCAAAGACGTGAGAAAACAAAACAACTTTACTCTAGTGATATTGCAGCACACGGGATCTAATACAACACTTTAATACAACTAACAAAATACATCGACACTTGATACAACTAAAGAAATATAAAACAGAAACAATAAATCAGCTTACGAGAGAGAACTATTACAAACTACACGAACTAACAAGAATAGAACGACGGAGTAGAAAGTTCGAAGATATAAACAGGTGAAGGCATACGTGTGATGACCGGCAGCGTTGTGTCCCCGACGATCGGATGCGAGAAGTCGAAGAGAGTTCTGGCACGACTGCGATGTCGGTGGTGTTGCAACGCTGGTGGCTCCGGGAGGCTAGTGCTTGCAGGTGACTTCGAGCAGGTTGAGCTAACTCGAGGCGAAGTCCCGATGTCTACGTTGCAGACGTTTATATCGCGTCACAACTAGACGAACGGCTAAGTTTAGGTGGCCAGCTGATACAGAGCCACACTAAAAACTTCTAGAAGAGATGCTTGTTGATCTGTTTCTACACCATGTTGGTCAGCGACTAGTCTGCCTAGCAGGGCAAAATCCTGCGCTTAAATCCCCCTCGTGTCTCCTCGCTCTCTTCCTTGGGGACAAGAGACCTCTACATGGGTCCAATCATGTGCGCTTAATTGATGAAAACTCCGCCCCAAAAATATTTTGACCCCACCCCTTTTTAGTTGGGAGAGGGCCCTCAACTAGCGAGAGTGACAACCTGTCGGGTTGTTGTCATACGGTTTGGCCACCAGAGCGTTTCTCACGCTTTTCCCCGTGGGAACGGTCAAACGTTTGGCTCTCAGCCGGTGCGTCTCGTAGTCTAATCCTTGTTCGGGGTATACCGCGGCCTTCTACGACCTTGCAGACGCCGCCACAGTTACAAAAGGATTAACCGTCGGCGGCGACGTTCTAAGAAGAGCACCCCATTCTGCCCTTCTCGGCTCCCTTTCATGCGCCCGCCGCTCTCACGGTCAGTGGGGGAGTACGGCGCCCGTTAATTGCCGTGACGCGGTGTCGCCAAAAATGGCCGTCCGTGACAGCTAGTCGTACTGAAAGTTCGCGCATGTTAGCCAACAAACATGGGGCATGGTGGTCCGTCACTATCTTGAAGAGACGACCATAAAGGTATACAAGGGCGAAACTTAGTGATTGCCCACACTACTGCGAGGCACTGTTTCTCCGCAGTGGAATAATTCGCCTCGGCAAGAGATAAGGAGTGGCTGGCATAAGATATGACTTTTTCGATGTCATCTTGATGCTGAACGAGCGCTGCACCGAGACAAATGTGACTAGCGTCAGTATGCACCTCCGTGTCAGCATCATCCTCAAAATGAGCGAGAACGGACGCTGATTCAATGCGCTGTCGTCGTTCAGCAAATGCTGCTGGTTGCTTGTTTTCCCGCACAAATGGTGTGTCATTTCTTGTGAGGCGAGTCAGGGGTTCCGCTATACGTGAAAAGCCGTGAATGAACCTTTGATATTAGACACAGAAATCAGGAAAGCACCAGACGGCCTTCTTATCAATAGGAACTGGTGATTCGGCAACGGCGGCAATCTTGTCTGCATCGGGCCGGACCCCTTTGGCGCTAGCTACATGTCCAAAAAATTTGAGTTCCTCATAACCGAAGTGGCACTTCTCTGGCTTTAGTGCGAGGTTTGTCGATCGAATAGCCTCCAGCATACTGCGCAAGCGGTGAGGATGCTGCTCAAACCTGGCAAAAAAAGACAATCACAACATCTACGTACACAAGACAAGTCTGCCACTTCAGCCCTGTGAGGACAGTGTCTATCATTCGCTGGAAGGTTGCCGGCGCCGAACAGAAGCCAAAAGGAAGCACTCAAAATTGGTAGAGGCCATCTGGAGTCACGAAGGCTGTTTTCTCGCGGTATCACTCATCTAGCTCAACTTGTCAATACCCATCTTTTCAGATCCAGAGAAAAAAATTATTGGGCGTGGCGAAGTCTATCCAACGATTCGTCGATACGTGGCAGCGGGTACACGTGCTTTTTGGTCAGCTTGTTAAGCTTCCGGTAATCGACGCGAAAGCTTAGTGTTTCGTCTTTCTTTTTGAGAAGGGCGACCGGAGACGACCACGGACTGTTGAATGGTTCGATGACATTGTCAAGCATCTCTCGGACTTCCGTATGTATCGCTTCTGGTTCTTTTATTGCTATAGAAATTACATGGATAGTCTGGGCTGGTTTTTGCCGTCGCCACCACCACCTCCGTCATTCACCGTATCTATCTATCTATCTATCTATCTATCTATCTATCTATCTATCTATCTATCTATCTATCTATCTATCTATCTATCTATCTATCTATCTATCTATCTATCTATCTATCTATCTATCTATCTATCTATCTATCTATCTATCTATATATATATATATATAATCAAGATATAAAAAAAAAAGCTGCCCGCGCTCGGCACCTAGCGCTCGTCGCGATGCGCCGATGCGCGCTTACCTCCCACGCGTACTTTGCCCCGCAGTGTAGGGCGGGGGGGGGGGGGGGTAGATGATTGTGCGCGCGCGCTTATCCTTTGGTGAGGAGAATCGTGTGCTTTCGGCTTTTACTGGTACGATTGCGTTAGTTTCCGGGACCACAAAGTTCACTTCGTTGGCTGCTCAAGCCCCGTTTGCGAAAAGAGCGCGCTTTTCATACACAGCGGAGAATAACAGCTGGGGCGCTTGTTAGTTCGCACTCATCTGTAGCTGTGATTACGTTTCGTGTGTAGTTTTTGTTTACGTATATAGCGCGTTAAGTGTCAAGCAGTAAACGTTGTTAGTTCGCTCTCGTCTTGTGTATGTTTTTTGTGCGTCGTTCGTGTGTGAGCAGCGCACTGCACGTTTCGATCTCCTTGCCTTTCTCAGCGTAATAATCCACGTTATTTCTATGACATTCATTGCTTCACCTTTGCGGTGACACTGTGATTATTGTCGACACGCGGTAAGGATGCTGGTTGATCAGGCGTGCGTCGTCGTTTGTGGTTATCATGTGCTGAGTGATGGATGTCTGGCGCACCCTTGAGGAACTTGCGAAGCCGGACTGGAATTCGAACACAAGCGCGCGCAGTGCCATCTGATTATCGGTCGACAGAGCAAGATTGATGTCAATATGACTGAGTGTCGTATATTTATGGTATCGGCAGCCTCCGACGTGAAACGGTTGCTAGCCTCTTCTATTTCGGTGGCAAAAGTGATCGAAGGGCCACTTGAAGAGATGTCGATGCTCGTTTCTAAAGTTGGTAACAAGCATGCGACCGGCCACCGCGAAGCTGTATGACACTTTTGGCTAGACAAATGTCTTTTTCCTTACGTGATCTAAGTTTGTTTCGGTCACCGCTTCACCATCGCCCAAATTGCAGCATGTAACGTCGAGCATGACGCTTGCTGGATAAGGAAGCGTGACGCTGTTAGCAGAAACACGAAGTACGTCGAGACACCGTTCGTCGTCTTGTACATCGATTGCTCGGTCGGCTGAAAGCGTGACAAAACGGTTTTGCAGGTCCATAATAGCGCCATATTCTTGCAGAAAGTCAACTCCAAGAATAACGTCACGGGAGCACTCGCGTAAGACAAGGCAGCTTGCGACGAACGTATATCCTTGGATCTGAACTCTAGTAGCGCAGGCGCCTATAGAGTATCATGGCCGCCAGCCGCCCGAGTCTGCTAGTTGTGCCACGGCGTGATTACCTTTTTCTTTAGCTGCGAGGCCAGGTTCCCACTCAACATATAGTAGTCGGCGCCGGTGTTCACTAACGCGTCGACCGCGTAACCATCAATCATCACTGGTATGTCAAAGGAAAGCTGGTCGTATTGTGCAACATCAGGAGGTGTCGGATCAGTATCGTTGCGTCTCTGCGTAGATCGGAGGTTTTCAGCACTTCGATGTTCAGTGACCCCACCCTCAGAGGTTGGTTTTCCTGGTGGGCACTGAAAGACTGTGCGGTAGAATACAACTGGGGCAGCGATGAAAATTGCCTCGGTGACAGCGAACGCGACTGACACCCGGCGGACGGTGGTGCAGAATGCTGGTCGAGGTAGTTTAAAATATCGTGGGGTCGCTAGCCGTACAGGGGTGGCGGAGAGTACGCAGAGACGCCGCGAAGCCCAATGAGGCGGTATGGGCACTGGTGGTATAAGTGATCCGCTTTACCCCGGTTAAAGCACAGAGGCCGGTGGTAGGGTGTAAGCCAAATATCTGACTTCCGAGGGGACGAGTGCATGCCATAGGTGTAATGGACTGTGCTGGCCTGCAGGTCGCGGGATTGAATCCCGGCTGTGGCGGCTGCATTTCCGATGGAAGCAGAAATGTGTGCTCAGACTTAGGTGTACGTTAAAGAACCCCAGGTGGTTGAAATTTCCGGAGCCCTCCACTACGGCGTCTCTCATAATCATATGGCGGTTTTGGGACGTTACACCCCACATATCTATCAATCATGTAATGAAACTTCTTTTGGGCCTAGTTGGTTCATAGCCATAGAATTCAACTGACCCGGGGACCACGATTTAAGTGCTGATTAAGCACTTAAAGTGCTGATTTAAGGCGTCTACGCGTGCTCGCAGCGCTGGTGTGTGTCGTCGCTTTCTTTGTGGATCGTTTTATGTTTGCGCTGTAAAAGTATATTCTATAATCATGTAATGGACTGGCTGCTCCGAATGATGGCTGACTGGAGCGGCACAGACAAAGGGTGGCGAAGTATATCTATCGTCGTAATACTCTATTGACTGCGCCGACTGGAGTGACATGGTGGGAGGAGCGCGAACGAATAGTGGCGGAGAGGCCGCAGGCTAATTTAAGGCTTCAATATAGGTCATATCAGGGTGGTATTCAGGGGGGGGGGGCTGAAGCAGAGCTGTCAGGAGACGAGGGGCCCGTAAGGCCTGGTGCAGCTCCTCTCTGACAACTGCTGCAATTGAGCCAGACGCAGGATGAGGCGTCGTGCCGGCCTTCTGCAACTCTTCGCGTACCGCGCAATGAATGAGTTCTCGTAGGCTGTTGTTGGTTCCAGTTGTGGTGAAAATGTGTACAGTGCACATGCCATTTATTTTTCTTTCATACATGCTGGGACGTCGCTGCAGCATCTTTTTCATGGTCACAGCCTCGGCCACAACTCCACGACACTCTTAGTAGGGCTTCGCACGAGGGTGGCAAAGAGTTGCTCTTTAACTCCGCGCATCAGATGGCGCAACTTCTTATCCTCTGCCATTCTTGGGTCAGCTCATCGGAAGAGGCGTGTCATATGTCTTCGACGTAAGTGGTAACCATTTCATTTGACAACTGGACCCGGGCCTGGGTCGCTTGTTCCACTCGTTTTTTACGATTTGCACTTGTGTAGGTCTCTAGAAGTACCAGAAGCTTACGACGTAACTTGCGCCACGATGTCAGGTGCTCCTCGTGGTTCTGGTACCACGTGCGCGCTCTGTCCTACAGATAAAAGTAAACACGTCCCTGTTTTGCCACGTCGTCCTATTGATTTAAGGCGTCTACGCGTGCTCGAAGTCGGCCATGCAGTCTTCGACGTCTTCACACTCCGTGACATGGAACGTGGTCGGAACTCGGGAGTTTTCCAACGTATACCGGTTCGGCAGGCATCGTGGTCCCCGGGTCAGTTGAAGCAGTTTGAACCAAAGCGCTCGTCATACCTGTCGAAGTGGTGTGAGCCGTATCGTTGACTTCCAGAGGCAATCCCCGCATTCGGCGGCTGGCCCGACAGACGGGGGTGTTAACTGGGATGGGACTCGTAGGGCGAATCTCTGGAGGGGTCTGCAACATCCGTAAGGACTACCGAGCACCTCCACCAGTTTGTCAAAAGACTTCAGAAGTGGAGGGGTCTTTTATTAAACCAAGATGTAGCCAGCTTTCGAAAAGTGCATGCGTCGTGGCTCGCCTTTGAATGAAGAAGGAAACACGTGATCTTTTCTTTTTTTTAGGGCGAGAGCCGCTCTGGCTCTCAAGCCATTGTATACATGCAGGTGGCAATATGTTATGACAGATATCATGGATAAAGCGGGTGTTAGTAGCCTATAGTTCTTTCATTCTTGCCGCGCCACCGTTCATATCGACGGCTACGTTAAAGGTGCCCTGCAACACTTTTCGAGGATGGTCAGAAAACGCTGCCGATCGGTAGTAGAGGCTCCCGACAACACGCAAGCCAAATATTATAGCGCAGCATGTGGCCTCGAATTCACTATAAATTATCATAGTCAGCTAAAAATTGGTTTCTCTTCTCTTCAAAAATGAGAGAAGAAGCTCAAAAATAACACGTAGCAAACCCATCTATCAGCCATTGACTGATTTAAACACTGCGCGCTTGGTCGATACAGAGATCATCGTGGGAGGCTGTGACTTGTCCACGCGTGCGCAAGTGAGCACATTGAAAAAGCCGCACATTCAAATAAAGAAGAAGAAAAAAAGTGCTCAAGGTCACGAGCCACGCGTGACTTATTTTCTTCGCCCCTGCCATTTCTCCCTGCTTAACTTACAGCGCTTTCTTTGGGACGAGAGAAGAGAGAATGAAATTGCAGCATGCGACAAATCTTTGTATTTCAACTGGAACTGGACAGATTCTTAAAATTTTTGCGGCATTGAATTCCTGAGAAAATAAGCTCTTCCAGTTAATTCATTCCATAGTTACTTGAAAACGTGTTTCAGGGCCCCTTTAGGAACACCTGCTATTACGGCCGACTTTTTATTACACTCAGCTATTGCTAATTTTGCAGAGTATCGCACTTTCTATTTTTTATGGCTCTTACCACCCAGAATCAATTTTACTTGCTGTTTTTACGCCGAAGACATATTGTGCCTTACAAATAAACATATGCCGATGAAAGTCTGTTAATATGCACCTAAATAGCCTAGAGCATCTAGTTCCTTTCGTTTTTAATGATAGCTCATTTGAAGCCCTTCGCGGCGCGTCACGCGGAGGCTCGAGCCCAACTCGCGCGATAGCTTACAACAACGAACACCTATCACAAGACGCGCGCAGTCAGACAATTTTCTGACGGAACATCTTGCATAACTTATACAGCGTTCGCGGCTGCTGAACTGGATTCGATGCCGGCCGCGGAGGCCGGATTTCGAAGGAGGCGAAATTCGAGGCTCGTGTACTGTGCGATGTCAGTGCCCTTTAAAAAAATACCAGTTGGTTAAAATTTCCGAAGGCCTCCATGACAGCGTGCGTCATATTCATATGGTGGTTCCAACACGCGAAACCTTAGCTTTACGTGTCAGCGCTGTGAATAATAATAACTTTAGGTTTTGCATTATCCAAAGCGTTGTTCCTGATGTGTAAACAGGCGTATAGGAGCCCTGTCACTGGTTAGCGTATGCAAAACCAAACATCGTAAAACTAACGTTAGGAAATGTTATGCGCATTTTCAGTTTCTTAAATTAGTTCTTGCTCTGAACTTGAGCACTGTAATAAGGGCTCATATCTCACGGCACTGAATAATTTCTAATATCTTCAATGCAATTTTAAAAGAGCATCTTGTGGGACTAAGTGGTATTTTAATATTTCGTTTTAAAAAAAGATTAGTTACGTACATGTTATAAAAGAAAAGCTTTGAGTTCTTTGATATTTCAAGTAGTGTCAACGGTGCTTTACCAATGGTGGCTTGGTGTCACTATCACCAAATATTCTGCCTTATGAATCGGCACAAAAACATTGCTGTTTGCAACAAATGTGGCAGCCAAGAAACTAAAACACGCCCTTTGTCGTTATCTTTGCTACAGCGGGTACAGGCAATAGTCGGTGTTGGTACAAGCTACCGCTAAATCGGGCGTTTACCTGCCTTGACGACAAGCCACTGTTGGAAAAGACAGTGTTAGAATGTCGACATAAACTGTCGTCTTACCGGGAATCTAATAAGGTTTTATCGATTTTCTTTAATGCAAAGCATTTCTTATCAACTTCGGCGACGTTGACTGCATCTGTGTATCTATCTAGCCGCCTACGACGTTTAGCTCTTCTGGCCGTTTTTTCAATAATTGGATCTATCCCAAAATCGGTATGGCATAACATGACTGCATGACGAGCATAAGTGACTAGTCACAACATAAAAATCCTGACGTGGGTCGCGAATGTCATGATTTAAATGTCATGGTTCGGCTGCTCTTGTGGTAGTTTCGTTCACATGACATATTGCATAACTGGTATGGTATGACATGACTGCATGGCGAACATAAGTGACAGGCCCTAACGTGGAAATCGTGCCATGCATGTCATATAAGTCATGACTACACGCCACGCTTAATGTACGCTCGCGGTCGTTTCACTAACCTCACCTACACCGAATTCGGTATTACGTGACGTGAATAGACGACAAAAGTAAATGACATGTCCAAACATGACAATCATGACATGGATGTCGTGTACGGCGTAGTTTACGTCCGCCTCGCATTGTTGTGCTGATTTTAAAGCGACATATCAACCTTCCTCATTCGTGCTTCGCATATCATTCATTCCCTCTGTACGCAGGATCTGCCAAATTTTTTTGGTGTGGAAATTTATCGTGTAATACTCTGAATCCTCACCTTTCAGGTCCTTTTTTATTTTCCGCGTGCCTGCTTTTTCCTGGGCTCTTGTATCCATCTTTTTTCCCTCTTCGTCCTAGTGAAGGTTATCAAACCGGATGTTTCAATTCTGAAAATCTCCCAGGCTTCCCTCACTTCTATGGGTGTCTCTTGCTCTCCCTCTTGTACTTTGATTCTACCACAGATGCCGCGCAAATTCTAGATTGCACTGAGTGCCTTCAGATTTCTTCAGGTTGTTGGTGTGTCCCCAGTGGTCAACCACTAGAAAAACAGACGCGTATTACGGGCAAACCTGAGGAGAGTAACTTGGATTTTTTTTATCTTGTTTGTCCTAGGCAAATGTACGCGAGTTCCGCTTATTTCGTGGCCTCTCTTCTAAAAAGATAAACTGTATACTTCGAGATTTTATCGTACACACAAATGTGTGAAGCATCGAAAGTACTCGGCTTCTTTTTAATGGAGGTTCTTTGTGACTGACTATCCCTCAGGCTATCGAAAATGTGTTGCTTACTACTACACCTCTTCAAATCAGACAATCTGGAACTATAGTCAATTCGGTTGTGATGGTCAGGTGGCTGATTTGTCTCGCCTGTGTCATTGAACTCTCTCATTAGAAACTTAAAGGCTCAAAGACCTCGCGTAAACTAAGGAAATAGATGTAGTCATGCTGCCCTAAATCCAGCTGACACCTTAACAAACTTGCGTGGGTTGATTAAGCGAACTTTTTTTTGGGCAAACTTGCCGTTTTGATGTCATTCAGTAGTAGCAATTAAGATGGTTCCAGAAGGAGCAGTTGATGGTAACATTTGCCGAAACATTGTGTTCATTGGGGTGTATGCGTGCGCAGGATTTGCCATTGGGAAAGCGAAGTCTCACCTTACCCCCCCCCCCCTCATGTTGATCACGTTCGAAAGAATACAACCTTCACAGAGATGCAAAAATGAAAATGCTTAGCAAACGTATTGGACAGACTTGGCACCCTCACAGATAATTAGGGCAGCCCCCCCCCCCCTGCTGTAAATTTCGAGTTCTCTTCATCTATTGATTGTTACCAAGTGTTCTCGCGGTCATCGAGTGAGCTCTGTGCATGCATGCCCGAGCGCGCGTCTCTCGGCATGTTGGTTATTCAATTGCTAAGTGAATGGTCGCTGCACTTTTAACAGCCGATAGAAATATGATTCTTACTTTGTGTTGTTATGGAAGTCACTGTTCTTGCTATCGACGTTTCGCCTTTCCTGCCAAATAGTGACCTTCGTTACGTTTGTTTTTCCCTAATTGCAAAATATCTTTGTTCAAATTTAACTTTTGACAGAATGAATGTTATACCTTGTTCCTCGCTCAAAGGCAAAATATCTATCTCCACTTTCGTTACCTTAGTGTTATCTTAGTATCTGACTATTTCGCTATAGACGGTCTTGGCTTTTCCAATATACAGGGCTCACGGTGGCCAAACATAAATTAGATTTTGTCACGCATGCCCCATCAAGAACTTTTGATTCACTCTAGCGGAAAACACTTCTCGGAAGACAAATGGTAGGCTCACTGTAACTTTTTAATGAATATTTTTATAGGTCATTAAGTTCCACAAGCAGAGGGTAGTAATCCAGCTTCGGCACAACATATAAAGAAGTGTCGCTAGTAGCTGGACACATTTTTCTTATTACATAAAATGAAGAAGAAAGTCATAAAACCAAGGAAAGGACAAACAAACATGATATGGAATACAAAGTTAAGAAAAGCTGGATCAAGGCGTTTTTATTCAGCTTACACTACAGTATAGAGCGAGCGAAAGGGAAAACCTTGGTTGGCTGTTGTCACGGGCTTCGTAAAAAAAAAAGTGATGTTCATCGCCAACTTGTAAAGTCGTTACGTATGGTTAGGATTATTCGTTCTTAGCTTTTACATGAAGATATTGAAAATTGTGGTTTGGCATGGGAGTGTTGGAGGAGGTTTAAGTGCGATGCTTTTTTTCAAGGTGACAATTAGGCAGAAATATAGTATCTTATGGCGCCAATCAGAAAAGTTTTTTTCCGAATCAAATGTACAAACGTTCTAAGGGACAAATTTATGTAAGAATGGGGAGTTTAACACGTTCTGAATAAGTGCGCTAAGCTCATTATTGTGTATTAGCCACTTGATGAAATTCACTTAAACGAACAGGATGCACCTTTTCATTGTCGCAAGGAAGGGTCTATAGATATCACCTGTACAACGCAATTCCGCACGCACGCACGCACGCAAACACAACACACACACACACACACACACACACACACACACACACACACACACACACACACACACACACACACACACACACACACACACACACACACACACACACACACACACACACTTGAACGAGATAAAAACAGAGACAGTGATAAGTTGTTGGTTTGATCGATATGTGGAGCTTAACGTCCCCAAACCAGCATAGGATTGTGAGAGACGCCGTAGTGAAGCACTCCAGGAAATTTGACCACCTGGGGTTCTTTAACGTACTCCCGAATCTGAGCACACGGGCCTATAGTATTTTCGCCTACATCGAAAATGCAGCCGCCGCAGCAGGAATCCGATACCGCGACTTACGAGTAAGCAGCCGTGTACATTAGCCACTAGAACACCGCGGCAGAGCACAGAGATAGGTTATGTGTTAGTAGAATGCGGGGGGCAATCGGGTTTAGCCTGATTTTCCTGAAATATCGTGTAAGATTAAGTTATACTCGAAAACGAGCAACCCTGTTTAACAAACGATGATGTATCTTTGTTCTGGTTTTCTTCCGTGTCGTGGTGGTGAATGTACACAATCACTACACGCTTTTTGTCCTTTATTCTTTTTGCTTTGTTTCGTGTCTATATTACTAATTAAGATTGGAAAACATTCACAATATGCTACGTAGGTTACACGCTAGGATTTTTTTTTTCATTGAACCTAGTTTCACATGTCCTCATTATATTTTTTTGTAACCAGTTTTCTAGAAAGTTGAGAGCGGGCGGCACCGTCAGCTACCTGACTGGAGACGGCAGTAGCATAGGCCATTGAATGCACCAACAGCAAAAAAATGATTGAGCATGGCAAAAAAAAAAAAAAACGCTGCTGATTGGTAGTCGAGGTTCCCTACAGCATGCTACCCAAACATTGGCTCTGAATTTATGAGTAATTCTCAAAGTCAGCTGGGCATCGCTCCCTGTTTCTCTACAATTGATGCCATATACCCAAATGAATGCGCCATATACACAAGCTGCACGGCCGCTGGTGAATTTGAGCATCGTAAGCTGCATAGTTTTCATGGCCGCTGTGGGATGCCGCCCCATGCCCGCTATCGCACTGAAAGTAAGATGCGCGTTCGATGGAAGAAGAAAATATTGGGCTCTAAGTCCTGACGCGTGCTGAGCCATGGTACGCTTCTTCTCGTCCCCTTGTCACGTCCTTGTCTGGGCAGCTTTTAGCGTGCTTACCTGAAAACGTGTTGCGAGGCCTCTGCGTATGCACATTAGTACCGTGATATTTCCCCGAAGTATTCTTAGTGGCTAAACTTTTTTGACAAGTGAGGATCATTTGAGTTTCACAATATAATGCAAACGCATATGCGATGAACAATATACTGTAGATTGACTGTTTCGTGGATCCTTTCAACATTAGCTTTTTCGCGGTGTCAACTGAACATTGCTCCACCGTGGTGGTCTAGTGCCTAAAGTACTTGGCTGCTGACCCGCTGATCCCGGGATCGAATCCCGCCTGCAGCGGCTGCATTTTCAATGGAGGTGGAAATGTTGTGGGCCCGTGTGCTCAGATTTGGGTGCACGACGTTTCTCATATTATTATGGTGGTTTTGCGACGTTAAACACCACATATGAATCAATAAGCTGAACATGGTGCGTTTATAGAAGACATTTTCACAAATACGGGTGTATGTGTTACAAAGGTATATTTGACCATTATAGTGTTTTGGGAAATTTATTTAAATACGAAACGCGGTGAATAACTAAAAGCTTACCGTACTTTCTTACAGAACTCGCCACTCATCTAAAGTGGTAGTAACCCACTGCGACAGACAGCTGCATGAACGACACGCTATGTGATGGGGGAACGGCGTTTATTGATAGCACAGTTGCAACATATATGTAGTGCCGGGACGAAAGGGTTTGCGGAAGGGTAAATCATAATTACATATCACACAGGAGCAGGGGTAAGGAAAGAGGGTGCATGAACGTGCTCGCGCACAGCCGGCTTGGCTGGTCAGCAGCAATAAACAACAAAGAGAAAATAGCAAAATAAAATTCTGAACTTGACAAAAACTAAACCTTGCCACATGTGGAGAGGTTTTATAACAAACTAAGGTGATCCGAGAAAGAATAAAAAGCGGAATCCGCATTGGCCGTGAAGTGGACGTTGCTCGGCTGCTGACTCAAAGTTAAAGGGTTTGATCCCTATTGCGGCTGTAGCATTTCGACGGAGGTGAAACGTTGGATGTCCATGTATACTTCGAGATGTAAGTGCTCGTCCAATGGCCCCAGATGGTCAACATTTCCAAAGCCCTGCACTACGGTGCAGTATCTCATAATCATATCGTACTTTTGGCACGGCTGCTCATTTCGTCACAGTCTGCATGCCAGTTGTTTTGCTCGAAGCCCTGTTGATTACGCTGCAGTATATGTACCATGTGACTTCACTTGTGCACTACCGTATACGGTAGCGCTCGTGCGTCATGTGACCATGAAGTTACGCGATCTCATTTCACATTTCGTGGGATTTCTATAAACGCTGAAAAAAAAAAGACACCATGCAGCATGTAAGTACGTTGCCACAAAAATTAGATTAGTTGTATTGGAATGGCGTCTCCAATGTAACGAATGGCACTAAGGCCTAACGTGAATATTAAAAATGTCACATTAAAGATATAAGTTAATAAATAATTAGGCGTAATAATAAACATTCCCCAACGGGCGCCAGAGGACGGCAAATTATATGCTGCTGCTTTTGTTTACTTGGAGCAACAACTTTAGAAATTGTTGTAAAATTACATGAAAACAATGTGTACAGATATTTTAGGTTCTAAGAGAAGTTACTAACACTAGAAAAATTGTGAGGTGCACATTATTGCTGGTATACTAGTATTTTTTATTGCTATACCAGTATTTTTTATTGCTATATATATATATATATATATATATATATATATATATATTGTATTTCCCGAGTATGACATTATTTGCTAAAGTGCTAACACCCAATTACGAGGCTACCTCAAATAATCTTGGCATGAACCATTTACTTCGCGCGGAAATTTGCGAATATGCCTTGTTATTGTTTTGTGAAAAGCAAGAGCCTACCAGCCGCAGTGTTATAGTAGTTAAGGTGCTAGAATCCTGACCCCTAGGCCGTAAGACCACCCCGCCGTGGTGGTCTAGTGGCTAAGGTACTCGGCTGCTGACCCGCAGGTCACGGGTTCGAATCCCGGCTGCGGCGGCTACATTTCCGATGGAGTAGGCCCGCATGCTCAGATTTGGGTGCACGGTAAAGAACCCCAGGTGGACGAAATTTCCGGAGCCCTCGACTACGGCGTCTCTCATTATCATATGGTGGTTTTGGGACGTCAAGCTCCACATATCTATCATCAATCGGGCTGTAAGAACGAATCCCGGCTGGTGCGGTGTCATTTTCGACAAAGGTGAAAATGCTCGAGTCCTGTGTGCCTAGAATTAGGTGCTCGTTGAAGAACCTCGGGTTTTAATAAATTTCTGGAGCCCTCCACTTCGATGTTCCTCGAAATTTTATCGTGGTGTCAGCTCGTTAAGCCCAACAAATATGAATAAACAAAAGCCTATCAAAGACGCCAAATTTGAAATAGACGTGCGCTCTGGCGCCGTTACTCAAGCATTTCCGTTGTGAACTTTGATGGATGCACGGCTGCACTATTCTGTGCTGCTCTCACTCGATTTTCGATTCACATGCTCTAACATTATCAAATGCATAACATCTGCGACCGACGTGTATGCTACTCACGTAAAGCTACTGCTATATATCCAAATACAGGGCAATACCAATAATTACAAAAAGTAAACGCAACCGTAATGCTAAATAGTTATAGCAAGCAAAGATCAGTCCGTACGTTTCTGCCATTGTCAAGCCTCTCCTTGGGACTTTTTTTTAAAGCTAAAGAGAATCTAAGCAATCTCCAATGGACATTGACTCAGCGCAATTTTCTCTGCCTAATAATTGCAACCTTGATACTATAGCTAGAGTAATACAGCGTTGACTTTCGGCTGATGTTGTTATTAAATACCTTAAAATTTGCCATGACAGTCCAGAAAGTCGCAACATGCTGTCATGATTTCAATTTTTCAGGAAAGACAATATGTGTCACAGTGTACTGTTGATCTAGTGAATCCCGTATTCACAATTTCTTTATCTATATGATCTTGCATCTTCCCGTGAATGTCTGCCTGCAGTGCACTATATAATACATTCTTTTTTTTTTAAATTTACCGCTATTGTATGCATCATGCCAATACTTATTTTTAAGTTTCTTTCCCGTCTTTTTATGAGTCATTTCACTTTCTCACAGCTCCTGATGATGCATTATTGCCTACAGGTAGACAACCCTGTCATCTGACATCGTTGATAGACGATGTCTGAAATTACCCATCATTCAGACGCTCATATGCAACAATATTGCCTTTTGACGCGCAACAAAACTTTAATATAGTTTCAGTATATTTTTTCACTACATTACATTTCTCACCGATGCATGTTGTCTATTGATTTTCACCACCTCAGATATGTACACCATTGTTTATTATTTTGTCTTTATTCTGTCGATGCACTGATTGACCAATGTTGTGTTGTGATGCAGCTTTTGTAGTATTTACTATGTGTAGGAGGTCCCAATTCAGTTTTGACAGTTTGGTGTATGCTTGACTCTATATGTAACACATTTTGTGAAATAACTCATATTGATTGATTGATTGTCTGGTTGAATTTCTGCAATAAGTTGTCTCTTCTATACTGGAAACATAAGGAAACACTGCAGACTCAGCATACTTTATCAAAATCTATGATAGCTTAAAATACAATAGGATTGCAGAACTGTTATTTAATTTAGGACGCCTTAAACAAAGATAAAGCGTCACATGGGTTTCGTACTGGCATGGGAAACTATATTCTCACAATAAATATTCAGACGAAGATCACTCAGATGACATTTCGCGAAGTTTGTAAGCCTCAAACGTTGAGGTCACACTGTTGAGATAACTTCTCGTGTTTACATGTAGTGTCACCTTCGCATCACACTCATCTGTTCCATGTCTCGGTTGTATCCATCTGATTCATGTGTTAACGTGCTCAAGGACTTGGAGGAGCTTTCATCACAGAAACTCAGAACAGAAACTGCCTGCTGTTGTATGTCTTTATTGAAGAAACTTAAATATAGCAACAAGAAAAATACAACCGCAGGTATGTCTCACTCACAAACAATGACAGAGTTATTAACAAGAATATACAATGGCATGTAAACGTCAGACTCTTCCAGCAGCAAAAATGATACAGGCTATTTGCTTCAGTGCTCTTATGTTTTATTTGGTCACGCCGATAGCACTGCATTCTTTTCATAAGTAATTGATGTGCTTTTCTATCATGTTCTTCCTTTGTAATGCAGAGCTGCGTGCAGCAACCAAAGCTAGCGCTAGGTTTCTTCGGTGCTAAATCCGTTCTCCAGATATTATGGAGACAGTATGCACACATAGTGCAGCTAGGACCTTTGTCGAAATGGAGCCCAGAACATTCTATCCACCTCAACCTACGTTATTTCGAATTCTGATGGGAGCATTGTGGAATTCGTGAAACGCTTTATGAGAAGGGAAGCGTATAGGTGGCTTTCCCTCTCCAGTGTCCCCAGGCGTGCCTCCGGGGATCGAAGGCCTCGCGGTAGTCTGAGTGTCAGGAAAAAGAACACCTCCTCCTGGTCGTGTGCCTGGACCAGACGGTGTAGCTCCAGGCCTTGGTCGTTTCGAACCATAACCAGGTTCTTCTGGGAATGTTTCTGGTGACGGGGGTTGTGGACCAGCACCTGGTCCAGGTCTTGGTCTAGGTGGCCTGGGGGATGGCTCTCCAGGCTCGCCGAAAAGGGCCGTTCCTGATGGCCTCCTTGGTGGTACTTGTGGCCGGACCTGGGTCGGTCCTTGTGGGCTTAAAGGTGGAGCTAGCCCAGGAGCCTGAGGGCGGGGTTGTGGCGTGGGTGGTGGCCTTGGTCTACCTTGTCCATAACCTGGTGCTTCAGGAAATGGTTGTGGTACAGGCTGTGGTATTTCTGGCCTTGCTGGTTCAGGGACATTTGGAAGTGGTGGTGGAACAGGAGGAAGTGGTCCAGCTGGTAGTGGCCGTCCTCCTGACGCGGGTGGCCTGGGCCTTGTAGGGCGCTTGCTTCCATAGCCTGGACTTTCGGGGAAACCCGATGGTGGAGGCACTGGTCCTTGAATGGGTGGTGTTACTTGTGGTTGGGGAGGTGGTGATGGCTGTGGTGGCCGTGGACTTGGTCGTGGTATAGTTGGTGGCGGTGCTGGAAAGCTCGGCGGGACTCTCGTACCTCCCGGACCTTGTGGTATTTGTGGTGACGCTGGACGAGAAGGCCTGTAGGGGGGCGGTGTCACAAATCCTGGAGATGGGGGAGAAGGAGGTGGTATGCGCGATGGTCCAGTAGGAGCTGGGGGCCTTGGAGGAAACGGTACAGGAGTGGAACTTGGAAATTGCGGGGGTTCGTAAGGCGGCCTTGGAGATGGTGGTAGCGGCCTTTGGCTAGTTGGGCCAGGTGGTACAAAAGCTGGTGGCCCTGGGGTTGGAGCTGGTCGTGGTGGTGGAGGTGGCCGTGCAGCTGGAGGCAGAGGTGATGGAGGTCTTGGTGCAGGCGTTGGTCGTGGTAGTTGAGGCTGACGGGGAGACGGAGGGGCAGGTGATGGTGGTCTTGGTAATGGAGATGGTCTGGGTGGTGCAGGTGGCCGTGGTGCAGGAGGCAAAGGTGAGGGAGGTCTCGGTACAGGAGATGGTTGAGGTGGCAGATATGCTGGTGGCCTAGGTGAAGGCACTGGTCGCTGTGGTGCAGGTGGTCGTTGTGTAGGAGGTGCAGGTGAAGGAGGTCTCGGCGTTGGAGATGATTCAGGAGGTAGATATGCTGGTGGCCTAGGTGAAGGAGGCCTGGTTGGCGGAGAAGGCCGTGATGGTCCAGGTGGTCTCGGTACTGGGCGAGGCGGTGCAGGCACTGGCCCGGGAGGTTCTGGAAATTGTGGAGGACGTGGCTGTGCTGGAGGGACGTATGCTGGAGGCCTAGGTGCTGGTGTAGGACGAAGAGGAGGTCTTGGTTGTCCCGGTGGCCCAGGAGGTCTTGGAGATGGGAAAGGTTGGGCTGGTGTTGGGGGCGATGGAAATCGTGGTGGTCCTGTTGGCCTTGCTGGTCCAGGTTCAGGATATAAAGCAACTCCAGGAGTTGGAGGTGAAGGTCCAGGGCGAGGTCTACCTCCTACTTGTGGTCTGATAGGTTGCTGATGAAATTCATGGAATTTCGAATGGGGTATATCAGAAACAGAAGGTCTTTGGCCTCCTGGACGCCCTGGTTGAGTTGGTCGCGATGATCCTGGTGGGGAGGGTGGCCGAGGCTGAGGGAACTGACCTGAGGTAGGAGGCCCGAAAGGTGGTGGGGATGGTGTACCGGGTCTTGAAGGTGGTGGAGGAGCTGGTTGTCTTGGAGGTGCTGGTGGTCTTGGAGGAGTCCCTGGTATCGGAAAGGGTCGTTGACCAGTGGGTGTTGGTGGTCGAGGTTGTGGTCCTTTTGGTGTAGGTCCAGGACGGAAACCTGGGCCTAGAGGGGGCCTAGAGGGCGTTACGCCTTCAGGATACAAGGCTACGCCTGGTGGTGGCCTTGGACGTGGGCGTCTTGCCCCATAACCAGGTGCTTCAGGGAATTCAGCACCACCGGACCCAGGGGGTGACACAAATGGAGTTGGAGCTGAAGTCGGTCGTGGACCTGTGCTTGGGCGTGGGCTTGGTGGTGGTCTTGGTGCAAAGGTTGGTCCTGGAGTCGGGGCTACTGGGGGAGGTGGTCCAGGAAACGGTTGCACAGGAGACGGACCAGGGAACGGCCTGGGTTGTGGTGCTGGGGTTGGTCGTATAGGTGGGGGGCCCGGATATGGTCTCGGTCCTGGTGGAGCAGGGGCAGGTCGCTGACCAGGTCGAGGTTGTGGTGGTGGACGTGGTGCAGGGGGTGGTGGTGCTGGTACTGGAGGCCTGGGCGAAGGAGGAGAGGGGCCGAATGGAGGCCTCGGACTTGGAAATGGCTGTTGCTGCTGGCCGGGTTGGGGGAATCTCGGTGGTTGTTGGGGCCTTGGAACTGGCGGAGGGGCCAGAGAAGTGGGAGGAGGAGGTCTTGGTACTGGGCCTGTTGTGGGAGGAGAAGGTCTTGGTCTAGGTCTTGCAGGTCTGCCTCCGTAGGATGGGGTATCAGGGAATAGATCTACACCTGGTGGGGGTCTTTGGGGTGCTGGTGGTGAAGGAAACGCAGTTTGTGGTCTTTGGGGTGGTGGGGGAAAGGGTGTTGGAGGTCTAGGTGGTGGGGGTGAACCTCCAGGCACAGGGGGTCGTACTTGGGAACCAGGAGGAAATGGTAGCTGTTGAGGCCTTTGCGGTGGGAGTGATGATTGTGGAGGAGGTGGTCCTGGAAACCTAGGTGATGGTGGAGCTTGTAATGCTGGAGATCCTGGAGAGCGAAGTGGAGGTCCCGGTGGTGGTCCTTGCGGAAACAAAGCGGCTCCTGTCGATGGAGGCCTAGGTGGTTGGGAGGGGTAACCACCAATACCAGGAGCTCGCCCTGCTCCAGAACCAGGTTTGACTGGTTGAGCTAAAAATTCATGGAATTTGTGGTGTGGAATGTCATGAACAGATGGTTTTGGTCTTCCACCAGGTTGCGGAGGTGATGGTGGACGTTGCACTGGCGGTCCGGGTACCCGCTGTGGTGATGGTGGCCTAGGTATTTGTGGTGGAATTCCAGGAATGCTAGGTGAACCAGGTGGTGGCTGTGTTCGTGGTGGGAAAGGCCCTGGAACGGGTGCAGGGGGCCCTGGTCGTGGTATTGGCTGTGCTATAGCTGGACCACCAGGAGGTGGTCTTGGTGTTATCGGCCCCAGCGGCGGGGAGGGAGGCCGTGGTGAAGGTGGTGATGGTGGTCTTCGAGGGGGAGAAGGTATGCCAGGCTCACCAAATATGGCCGTCCCCCTAGCTGGTGGAGGTGGTGGTCGTTTTCTCGATGGTTTTGAGCCATATCCGGGAGTTTCTGGAAATTCGTCCTCGACTGTTGGTGGTCCAGGAAATGGTCCCGGTTGAAATGCTGGGGGTTGTGGTTGTCGAGGTGGTTGCGTTGGTGGTAGTGTGGGTCTTATAGTAGGTGGCCTCGGAGGGCCACTTGGAATAGCTGGAAATGGTCCAGGCCCTGGTGTTGGGAAGGAGGGAGGCCGTGGGGGAGCTGGCGATGGTACTGGCCTTGGAGTAGGTCTTGGGAATCCTCCAGGGGTTGGAGCTATACCTGGTGTGGGAAATGCTCCTGGTCCCACTGGAGATGGCCCTCTACCAGGCGAAGCAGGAAACCTCCCAAAGCCTAAAACAGAGTTAATAAAAATAATGGGCAATGATTTCAACTTTGTTTAAAATGACGTTCGGGCTTTACTTCTATGAAATGTAAAGTGAGGTGTATTGAACATTTTCAGCCAATGATCTATGCAACGTAATGCCAATATCTCTACTGGTATTTATTTTTGTTATTGTGTTTCTCAAAAATATCACTCGTAGCAGGAGAGAAACAAATATTATGAAACTGAAACAAGGGTGTTCGTTGCTTTTAGCGGAAGGATGAAGTAGATATCCTGGGAGCAGAGCCGACATTGCTTCTCTTGAATCCGTATTCATCGAATTCTTGAGAACATATAAGTGAGTGCTACTTCGTTGATGGTATGACAAGTCAATGCCTCGAATGCACAAGAAGTCATGATTCTCCTTAAATGATGAACCCAAAAGGTGCTCACTACGAGGAGGTGGGGCGTCACGTTAACGACAATCACTATAGTAGCAAAGCAAGAGTCAATATATTTAAGCGCATGGAGCGCAAACACACAAAAATGTGGAGAGTGAAGAGAGAGACATACAGAGCGAGTATAGTATGTACACTTACACGCTTCTTATATATAGGTATTTTCACTATCTGTGTTATTTTGCGCTTTACCTATCGTAATACTTCACTATGTTACCGTGCCAAATAGCTCGGATGAAGGCCCGGGTTATCATAGAAGGGTGGCCGAACCACCCGGCGATGCAGCATGTTTGAGGCCGGCGTGGTCTGCCCGTACCACTTGAAAGTACATAGCATAAGGTTTGGCCGTCGACACAGTATTTTGTAAGCGTCTACAGCGTCACTCCGGCGCACGAAAGAGATGGTTCAGCCGTTTCACGTGTATAACTTAACCCGACGGTGGAGCTGTGGTTACGGTGCTTGGCTGAGGACCCAAAAGTCGCGAGTTTGATCCCAGCCGCGGCAATGGCAGTTGGCCTGAGGGGAACTGTTGGAGGTCCGTGTGCTCCTTGACGCCATTGCAAGTTAAATACCATTAGACGATCTAAGTTTCCAGTGGTCCCCACTATGCGGCATGCCTCGTAATCATATCGAGATTATAGCACGTGAAGCCTGAAGTATTTTTCTCACATATAGATGCATTCTTAAGACCCCCAAGCAGTCGAAATTATTCCGGAGTACCCGGTACAGTGGTTATTTCAATCATATCGTGGTTTCGCCTCGTGAAATTCGAGAATTTCGCGTTTTAACAGCGGATCTGTTAGGCGAGTTTTGTCGCCGTCCGTTGCAATCTGACTGTTGCAATTGACTGTTGCAATCTTAATCTGTCTCTAAATTGCAACTACTTTATCTAGTCTACATAAACTATCATTACGTAAGCCTGCTGCACAATGGGAGTATATTCACGGCTAATGTGTCGTGGTTAAGGTTCTTTATGTGCACGTAGCTTAGCAATCGAACTCTAACTGAGGTGGAACAGTCAATATTTCACTGTCATGACGACTTAGCGGCGTTTGTGCTGGTTCTACAGCAATACCCAAACAATTATTTACCTGATGGTGGCCTCTCTGGTAGCCTTCCCTCTGGATAAAGTGCTACTCCAGGCCGTGGGCTTGGACGTGGCCGAGCTGGCGGTGAGGGGTAGCCGGGTGTTTCCGGCAATGCTGGAGGAGTGGGTGGTGGACCAGCTGGAAGTGGTTGTCGAGGCGGCGGGGGTCCCCTCGGTGGTGATGGTGGTGACAGAAATCCTGGTGGTGTCGGTGGCCTTGGCGGGCGACCGGGCCCTGGTGGTGGGGTTCCTGGCCTTGGTGGAGCGGGTATTGGAAAATTTGGCGGTGATGGCGGCCTTAGAGGACGGCCAGGCCCTGGTGGCGGCGGACCTTGTGGTGGTGGTCCGAGTGGACGACCAGCTGGTCTTGGGGGCGCTGGTGCTGGATAGCTTGGAGGTGGCCGTGGTGGCCGTTGTGGACGTCCAGGCCCTGATGGCGGACTGCTTGGTCGTGGTGGCGCAGGTGAGGGGAATCCTGGTGTGGACGGTGGCCTCAGTGGACGACCTGGTCCCGGTGGAGGTGGCCCTAGTGGTGGTCCCAGTGGAGGTCCTCCAGGTCTGGGAGGTGCTGGCACGGGGTAGCTTGGAGGAGATGGTGGGCGACCAGGCCCCAGTGAAGGAGGAGCTGGTCTAGGAGGAAGTGGAGTGGGAAAGCCTGGTGGAGATGGTGGCACCAGTGGACGACCAGCTCCTGGGGGAGGAGGTCCCTGTGGAGGAGCGCCTGGCCTTGGTGGTGCTGGTATGGGAAAGGTTGGCGGAGATGGAGGGATGAATGGCCCTCCCAGTGTTGGTGAAGGCGGTCTTGGTTGTTGTCCTGTTGGTCTCTGTCCTGGCACACCCGCTCCAGGGAATAGTGCGCCTCCAGGTCTAGGTGCTTTGGGTCCCGTGACAAGGAATTCGTGGAACTTGTGATGAGGTATGTCAGAAGGCTTCCGTCCACCAGTGACTTGTCCACGTTGTGGTGATGGTGCTCTGGCTGTTCCAGGGGGAGCAGGCCCACCAGATGTTACTGGTCTGGGAGGCCCCGGCGTCGTGGGACCCACTCCTGGTTGAAAGAAGCCTGGTGGTGGTGATGGTGCCGGAAATCGAGGGGGTGCCGGTGGTGGTGGGGTCCCCGGAATCAGAAAGCCACCTGGCCTAGGTGGCTGAGGAGCTGCAGGTGGAGGTCTTCCTTCAGGAAACAAGGCAACACCGCGAGGAGGAGAGGGTGGAGGACCAGGAGGCTGGGGAAGAGGGAATGCTGGCGGTGCCTGGGGGCGTGGCAAAGACGGTGGCCTGGGAGGCGCAGCCCCAGGTTGAGGGCCTGCCGGAAACCTAGGTGGCTGAGGTAAGGGACCGAGGCCAGGTCGTGAAAGAGAAGGAGGAGGGCGCCTTGGCGGTCCATATCCAAAACCATCCTCTGGTGGACCAGGAGTTACAGGTGGTTGCCCTGGCCCGGGCTTCGCCACTCCAGTTTGCACATCGAATGAAATACCACCCACTCCCGATGGTGGCCTAGCGAATGGTGGAGGTGGCGTTGGAGGAACACGGCTTGTGCCGGGTGCTGGTGGCCTGGGAGCCGGTGGCCGGGGAGCGGGGGGTCTTGGAGACGGTGGTGGCCTTGGAGCCGGAGGCCTTGAAGTTGGTGGCCTAGGCGCGGGTGGTCCTGATGGTGGAAAGGGAGGTTGTGGCAAAACAGGTGTCTTATCCGCGGGAATGAGAACACCAACAAATTTTGGTGGTTGAGGCACTGCAGGTGGCGGTGAGGGCCTTGGTTTGGGTGGCTGCCGCGGAGGAGCTGGCGGCAAGTCAATAGTGTTGATAGGATAACCGCTGAATACTGGTGGCCTTTGAGGTAGGTCAGGTGGTTCATACTCTAGAACGGGACCAACAATTTCTGGCTCAAGCACATTACTGGGTGGAAGAAGTGGTCCCTCAGGCCTTCCATACCCTCCTGTTCCCCTGGATGGCGCAGGGGGTTTCTGAGGCTCGTTTGGTGGCTCGAATGGTTCTCCGAATAAAGCAGTTCCTGGTGGTCTCCGTGGAGGTGTGGTTGCGCCAGGAGGAGCCACCGGCTGACCGGATGATCCTGGTGGCGGCCTCGTTGGTGGAGGCGATGCAGCCCCTCCGCTCCCTGGTGACCTTCCTTGCTGGAAGGGTCGAACTGGTTGATTGTGGAACTCGTGAAAAGCTTCGTGCGATGGAAAAGGCTTGGCGACATTTGTTTGGGCTGCTTCTTCTAGATCTTCGTACAAGCTTTCGACGAAGCGCGCCAGCCGCACCGTCACATCGTCTTCTCTCCTTGTTTCGCCGTCGTCATGCTGTGGCTCTGCCCCCGCGGCGACCAAGAGGCAGACGAACAAAGCCACAGCAGAGGCATGTGGTATCTGGAAGGAAGATGGGCGCATTAAATATCAGAATTTTTTGTTATGCTGTTAAGTTCAAAATGAAGTGCATTTAATTGAGAAATGGAAAATTTGCTATCGTTCTCTACCAAGTATCTTGAACCTGGAAGTCTTCAGCAATGCAATAGCGAGTCTGTTCGTACTAGTCAATGGGGTAACGTGCTCCCCGAATGCTTTATAACTTAATTTATTATTATTAAAGACTGAACAATAACTATTTACGGCCCACTCACACTGAGAAAACAATGTCATACCTTTGCAGGGTGAGCTGTTTTGCATCATATTGAAAGAAAACAGCCTTGCTATTACAAAATACTTTTTTGCACCTGAAGCGCAAAACTGAATTTATTAAAGCAGCGTGACATTGTTCTCGTTACCTAGTTACACACACGATTGAAGTGTACAGAAAATACTTCACGTTATATCAATCATAGCATTTATTGTGGAGGACCATGTTAACTAAGTGGCACACATGTAATGCTTTTCATTGTGGTGCACGTACGTCGACTGTCATCGGAACATAGCTCGGAGCCGAAGCCAACCTACTGTGAAACAAACTTGTGTTCCGCCAATTTAGCATAACCATTCTCAGCAAATCGCCTCGGAAGTTTGTTCGGGCAAGAAATCCATCAATGAAGCAGGTAAATGAGGGCCACTGAATCTATGTCGCAAGCAAATGAATTAGATTTATTGTGCCTATGTGCCACTAAAAGATTCGCCACGTGCGGGGATATGTTTGTCTCGTGTTATCTCAGGAGCCTCGACTACCGATCAGCAGCGTTGCGTGATCATGCTGAAAAAAGTATTGCAGTGCCCACGTATTGCTGCACTGCGCTGTTCAAGCAATTAACGGGGAATTTTTATACACATGAATTGCTGCCTGAACGACCATATGAAGTCATTTTTTCAATGGCGTACTCGATGAAGTTTGAAATGCTGAGTATCTCTCCGTAACCGTGGTGTATAGTATTAAAATTTAAAGATATGCTAAAAAGGATTACTGTGGCATACTGTAGAAATGTATTCATTGAATAGTATTATCAGAGATAGGCACGTTACTTACTGTGAAAATAATAACCTAGAATGGAATCATTGCAAAACAATGTCAGAAGACGTTTCTGATCGGTATTCGAGGCTCCTGTGAACATGTGAGCCAAGCATTATAGCACAAGACGCGGCTTGGGAACTTACACTTAATTCTCAGACTGCTCTAAAGGGCTCATTACTTTCTCGATAAATTTTTTTAAAAAGAGAAAACCCAACTGATCAAGTCATAAAGTCTACGGCTATTGGCTGATTTTTTCAGCATCGTGAGTTGCATATAGTAACCACGGCCACCGCCGGATGCCGCAACGTGCCCACGCGCTCACTCGCGGTAACACTGAAAGTAACCCCCGAATGCAGAGATGTTACTTGGCTCGCGACTTCAACTTGACTTGAGCAAGTCGGCGCGAAGCAAGCAGCGGACTTCAGAACGCCCAAGTCAGCCTTCGCGTTTCATAGATGCTCAGGCTGTCTTGCTTGGTCAAGTCAAGAACGAGCTTGAAAGCAGAAACACGCTGCTTGCCTGCTAACGAGGGTATTAATGAAGTTGCTCGCGTAAGGCATGCATTACACCAAAAAAAGACCATACGTTTTAAAATAACTATAAAAACGAAGGGCCACAGGCATATTTTTGCCATTTTATGGCTAACGAGCGGCACGTGGGGCCTGCCACCACAGTGATGCGCAGTGTTGCTTTTGTAAAGCGTTCGTTGTCCGCTGGTTTTAGTGGCCACCCAAATGCGGTGCCTTTCTCCATGGTTGCTTGTTTGGAGGCGAAACAAGCATCGCGTTGGGTTCTTTCGTCGTTTTTTTTTTCCTCAATCGAACGCCATGGCATGTATTTGTGCTGACCTGGCTCACGAGGTGACGCGATTTTCACGGTATTTGCCTTTCTGTTCGCCTGTGTGCATGCCTGTAATGGGCTAGGTCTCAGTTATTATGAAAAAAAAAAACAAGTTCTGGGAACAAATGTGATTGGTATCTTTTTGTTGAGCTTGGTAAACAAGAGAAAAAGCGGGGGTCAGTACATTGCCCTCAGCAGAATTCTGTCTCGCGGGGTGCAGCAATGTATCGCTGCATGATGGTGATGCGGATAAAAAAACCCGTGATAGGGGCACCACTTTTTTATGTATGTGTAATTTTACGTAGCGTTGTGCTACAAGCGATGCCTTTCTGAGCGAGAAACAGCACCCTAGACGGGACGAAAGGATAGACGAGGCACACGGACACAGCACCGAAACAGACGGAAAATGTCGTCGTGTTATAGAAAAACAGAAATAGCCTTTGCGGTTACGGAACACTTCGGCGTTTTCGACACCGGGGCTATTGTTTGTAGTCGACACAACCTGTAACGCAAGGGAACTCAGCCACTTCTTAACAGTCCGCCGGCTGCGGAAAGCGCACCAGCATCGCGTACAGGTGCTTTGCGATGAGTAGCGTAACTTTTCCGACTGCACGGCACACTGTCGACTACGGAACGCGGACGAAATTTCCGGTGACTGGTTGGTATGTGCCAGCGCTGTAAAACCTGAGAGCCATCAGTAGCTGTAACACTGGATGCACGGGCTGTCTTCGGTTGTCCCCACTTTCACGGAGCGGCAATATAACGAGCAGCTGCCCCACGGCGTTCTTCATGAATCTGTACCTAGCGTGGAATTGTTGCTCGTCGTACAACTCCATCGGATTTCCTTGGTCACGTAAAGCGGTTCCAAGAATCTTCGGCAGGCAGTGCGCCCCAAAAAATGCTACGCTTATGGCGAGGCAAGCAAACTCAAAAGCGGCCACCTTTCACGCGACGTCCATTCGAGAGGTGGCCATGTTGGAATAACGCGTGAAGTTGCTTTCAAGCTAGCCCCGCAGCTGACTTGAAACTTGTCCTGACTTCGACCGAGCCAAGTCGCCTTCAAGTCGTCCGCAAGTTCGAGAACGATTTATGGCGACCGGCAAGACTGTCTTGAGTCAAGAACGAGTCAAGTACGAGTCAAGTAACATCTCTGCATTCGGGGGTAAGTAGCGCGTTTGAAAAGACAAAATAGAAGAAACTGGTCAAGGTCATGACGGTCACTGATAAACAGGCGTTAGCTTCTTGTCCTTTTGTCACACCCCTCACCTCACCCCCCCCCCCCCCCCCCCAAGTCCTCGCTCTCGTCTTGGTTGCTGGCACAAAAGGAGAGAAAAAGCGTTCAAAAGCGTACGTGCGGCAAATCCTCATAAGCCCGCTCGCACTTGTCGGAGTCGAGAAGTTTTTGCCGTGGTCGGTTCGCGAGGATATGAACCCCTTTAGGAAAGCCATCTAGTGGTTACTTGGAAAAGTGTGACAGGGCCACTTTGAAAAAGTAAATAACGTGAAACCCCGAACAAGCGCCCCCCTATCTTTTTCACGAACTTTGAAATGTGCACCAACGACTGAGAAAGCGCCATTCCTCCACCCTCCCCACCCCGCGACCGTTCCACCGTTTTTTTCATTGTTTCTACTCACCCCACGAAGGTGACTAAATACAGTGAATGCATGCGTATTCAATAAAGGATTTCAATAGAAGCATACGCGGCTTTTCCACCACCATCTTGAATTTCGATCCGAGCCTGAACAAGACACCCCTTCTATAATATCTCAGATCTTCTAGCATTATCTTTCACCGTTGGCGCAGGGGAGGGCCGTAGCTTGCGCTGCGGTAGTCAGTAAATACATAAATTTACAAGCTCCGGGTATAACTTACTACCTACGCGGCATCTTTTTACAGTTAGTAAAAACAGTAATAGGTGTCGTCACTAGCGAAGAAGGTTTTCTTAGTTTTGTAAAGTAGGTAACCACTGAGCCACTATTTTTCTTTCATGATGCTTCGTAGATAGATGTACCTATTTAGTAACGGCGTCCAAAAGTCTGTAGCTAGAAAAATATTTTTTCTGCCCTAGACTGACAACGAAGGTGGATGTCAGGGTCTCCTCAAATATCGCCAAGAATACGATTGTTAAAAAAAATGGTCATAACCATTTTAGTGTAGGCATGTAGGCAAGTATAGAAGCTTTAATTGAATAATCTAAGCCATATGCTGCACCTGCACAAATACATTGGTGTATAGCATCTATCATAAATGTCAAGAAATACGTTTTTAACATGACGTATTATTGTGCGGTCCGCACATTTGACTTCGTATTCGGATTAAATTATATAGTTTTGCTTCCCGCAATAGTTTAGAAACACTTGGTGCTATGAAGATACTGCAGGAATGAATGTTCGAGATTTCTGAATCAGCAAGATAAAATTAAATTGCTGCTTTCCGTATTTTAATGAAGAAATCGTGATGCCAGTTTATATAAAGATGTGTGCGATAGTCGCCACTCAAATTGTCGACAAATTTTGTTACTTAGATAAGAGCAACAGGGAACACAGTCAAATACGTAAATTTAAATTTGTTGATTTTCAGAAGCCCACACGGAGAAAAATTATGAAACTAGCGTTAAATTTCAGTAATATTTGAATAAAATGTCCAGCAAATTGCATTTATTTGTTGGGGCGTTTATTTACTCTTGCATTTGTTGTATTCCTATACATCACTATGCTCTTTAAATCGGGTAAAGCAGTTAGCAGCGATGTTAACTAATGTCACTGACCAACCAATACGGACTTTCACAGCTTACTTGCATGCACACAGATGCACGGAGGCTAATCAAGTCAAGAAAACTACCGTAGTTCTGCTACGCCTACTGGCGGTAATATTCTGTGCGGTTATCGTTACACTCGCAGAAAATATTGAGAGAAATGGCACTTTTATCGCATTTAAAAAAAATTATTGTGTTGCGTCATGACTCACATATGTGCAAACAGTGCAAGGACTGAAACATCAAATATTCTTCTAAATTTATGGTCATAGGCATGTGCATCCTTCTCCATTGTGGGTAGCGCAGTTTCAAAGGAGAGCCCCCCTCTCCCACCTCTTTGGAGTAGCCCAAACGGCAACGAGCTTTGCAATAAAAGCAAAAGTAAAACTGTAAAAGCCTGACCATACGTATTCGTCGCAGCACGTGAGCGCGCGGCTTTTTACTTGCCTTTTGACGCGCTGCAATGCGAAGTACGTGTGGTCAGACCTTTAAGCGATCGTTCTTTTCGCAACAGCCTGAACTCGGTCGCGGGCTTTCTTGTGCTAAAGATGGGGAGCAAACAGTTTTTAGAATGCAGCATCTGGAGTCGTTGTCTACAAGTGCTGTTAGAGACCTGTGTCTCCTTTTGTTTTGGAGGCACAGGAAGCAGGATTTCGCTATCGGGAACGGTTTATCAATTAAACTTCTCTTTAAGACATTATATATGCCTCTACTGGTGATTTCTGGTCTTTTTTGCCTGCCGATGGTTCCTGCTCGAATCAGTGCTGTGGTCTAATCTTTATTTCTATGGTTATGCAGTGATATACAACGACACATTATATAATTAACCAATGATACCCAACATATTCAAGAATAAAAGCAGAGCCGGGAGTCGGGCTCATCACAATACCACCTCTTCCCCCTCTCAATCTGGAACGTTCGTAGCGCACGCCGTACTCCAACCTCAACGGATGAGAGTCCCACTTTCGTAATTTTGCTACTCTACGAGATTGACTTTCGTTCGCTCCCTGTATCGCCGACGCACCGGCGGCTCTAGCGTTTGTCGGTATGTGCTGCAGTACAGAAACGATCACCGCTCTATTTCGTGCTCGTTCAAAGAGATTGAGACTCACGCGCTACATATCGGCCAGAGCGCAGCCACCTTATTCGTAATCGCACCGGCGAAAGAAGTGGCTGCGCATCAATTCTCCTGGGACCTTCGCGGTCGTCCGTGCGTGCTGTACGCCTGCTATCCTTCCTCGCCCCTCTCTCATAAGCACGCGCATCGTGCATATACACAGCGAACCGTGTACTGGCAAAAGTATCGCGGCCAGGCCAGGGATAATTACCGGGCCATGTGTGCAGGCCGGTTGCTGCGGGCAGCGTTGGGCGCTATAGGTCGCGCCGGCCCGCGCAGCGTGTTCGCCGTCGTCTCAACCTTGAAGCTCGCGCATCGAGCGCGTTCCCAATAATCTTGGCCGAATCTCGGCCAGTACGCCATTGATTTCACCGGACCAGACAGCGGCGGTATCGCAGGCGCCGGCGAATGAACAGGGCCGGATGCGGTCGGGTCCTTCGCGCAGCAGGTGTCGCCGCGGGCCATGATGCGCCCGAGAGGGCGAGGACGCGCTGTGTCCCCCCCCCCCCCCCCAAATCGCGTCGCGGTGTCGTTGCGAGAGCGCCCTTGCGTCTTGGAGGCAGAGAGACAGGCTTCCTTGCCAAGGTCCGCGGACTCTCACACGCTTCCTTTCATGCTACACTTTCCGGCCAAGAAAAATGACCGTCCTCCTCCGGCCTACCTGGACGGCGGTGCGTAGGCCGGAGGTGCGAGAAAGAAGTTTCGCGTAGCAGCGAGCGGTGCCGCGCATGCAGGGTCACCCGCCGAGGCCTTATGACACTATCATGACTTCCTCTCAGCCATCGAGTGCGCAATACCTTGATATATAACGGCTTACTACGGTGTGCATATCACTGTCCCTCACTTCCCCTCTCCCCACCCGTCCCAATTTGAAACTTGCTTACTGAATTAGCAATACGTAGAAGCGTCGGATATCTGGCGACTTAACGACAGCTCTAAAATTCTGGGTCAAAATGTGCATATTGGGTACTTAGCTAGTTTGCAAATACGCCTACAATAAATTTGTTTCCCTTTCAATTATCATTGAACTTATATTAAGTTATATGTGATGATGTAACGAGGATGTACCGGTGCAGTCAGGATCTTGGCAAGTTTACATGACATAACGTATTCCATATTAGATATTCACGATCGGTTCCGATAGGCGAGGCTTTCATGTCATGCGGCAGCAGCGTAGGGATTTATTTGGAATGTATTAAAAGAAGTCCATCACGGTAAACCAGGCAACAGGACAACCTATGGTCAAATTAAGTTAATTCGTGTCATTCTGCGTCTACAGCGCCATTGAGTTTATTACCTCTTTAAAAATTGTTATCACATTTGGATATACATCTAGGTACTCCTATATCGGTATGCACGATGCAAAGTTTTTGTTAGGTAAATACACAGAAAAATATTTCTTCGTATCCTTTCACGTATCTGCATTTATAGCGTTGGTTATTCAAACTCACTGTTTATTCTTATCTCGGATCGAACATAAGTTTTCTCAAATGTGCTGGACACTCTCAACACATGCTCTCCCTGCATGCGTTTCCATAAAAATGAAACAAAAGCTCGCACGGTGTTTATCATATGTATCACTTATATATAAGATAAAGAACTGGCTTTTGTTTTACGTAGCTGGACTGCTGTATACATGTAAGCATCATGGAGGTCCACTGGACGCACGGGTAAATATGAATTAATATATCTCTTATGTTTGATCTCTGCCGCCCATTCTTGCTCTATACGGAAAATAAAGGCATGCAATTCAAGTCAGAATGGCACACCATCTATTGTTTGCTGTTTAGCTACTATGAGGACATTGTTTTATCTGCCATGATGACTAGGTCATTTTTTTTCGTTCACCAGAATAAAGTTCGTTTAGTGGGTTTAAAACAACAGTACAAGAAGTTCATAAAAAAATAAACGTTTAAATGAATGCCGGCTGTCCGCATAATAACGTCGAAGTATAAATGACGATGTGGCTGCAAGAGTAGTGGAGATCGAATCATTTAAGCTCATCAGTTCTTATTACAATTTCCGAATAACTTCGCAAGCATGCTGCAGGTCAGGAGGCCACCGCTTTTCGCAGGCTTCGCCCATGCATTTATGTGCTTTCCTCTCGCTCTTCCTCGATGCCACGGTGTTTCGACAAGTGTGCCAATACTTTGGCGTTCTAAGGAGCGGTCCCGTCCGGTGCCTGAGGAGCGTGACTCATTTCGTTCTGCGGCCTCCCGCTGGTATCGTGTCTCCGTCCATCGGGACCGCCAGCGTGAAGCGGCACCGCCGCCGCCGTATCGTTTTCTTCCGCGCGTGTAATAACGTGCTGCGACCTTTAGCCTTCCGGATGGGCACACGAAGGCAACAGCGTCTCTTCTGTTTGCTTTAAGGCTTCGCTGTCAAGCCCTGGCAGGCCACGAAACTGGTTTACCCATTTACCCACTTACGTCCAGAGACCTGCCCGTGTACTCACGCCCACCCCTTCGTACCCCTTCGCTTTCCCTGGCTTCTTCTGATCAGCGATTTCTTCCCAAGAAACCGAATCTCCCCACTCCGCCCCTGCTAAACTGTTCTTTGTTTTTTTTTTTAATTCACATCGTTCTACCTCCCCTATACCTCCTGTTCTGACTTTGCCAACACTGACCTGAGACTCGCTCGCACGTACTGCTGCGTCAGAGACCAAACCATCCCTTTGCAGAGTTCTTTTTTTTTTTTTCGCGCACGCTTTCACTGTCGCCCTTTTCGTTGTAATGCCGGTCCAAAATAGAAGGCCTTTTCACTCCCAACTCTTCACTTTTTCCGTGCACATACACTTCGGCCTTATTCTCATATCGAGCCGTGTCAACACGAGAGAGTGACGCTCGCTCCACCCCCTTCCCCCCTTTTCATTCAGGTCTTCCTAGTGAAGGTGGTTGTTTTCTTTTTAGCGGGTTTAGTCGTGAGGCTTTATTAATAACGAAATGTTCGCGTCTTTCCTACCATCAAGTGGGAATCACCTTTAGCTTTTCCTCTCTGCCTCACCTTGTCTACCACCCGCAGGTCGCGGGATCGAATCTCGGCAGCGGTGGCTGCATTTCCGATGGAGGCGGAAATGCTGTAGGCCCATGTGCTTAGATTTGGGTGCACGTTAAAGAACCCAAGGTAGTCGAAATTTCCACAGCCCTCCACCACGGTGTCTTTCATCATCATATCATGCTTTCGTGACGTTAAACTCCACAAATCAATCATCAATCACCTTGTCCACCCGAGTGAACCCATGAAATTAATTCCAGGACTATATTGCGGCTATAAGCGTAAAATTCTGCTCGTTAACTCGTCCTAACTACCAGAAAAGCTGGAAGCTCCTTGTAAAGTAAACAAAATTTCTTGGAGTCAAAACGCTACATGAAAGCGGGTGTCCTTCGCGTTAAGCGTTTTCCGATACATTCGCCTGACTAGAGAACTGAGGAGGAAGACAAGAGTGTGGAAACAAGCTTTACGTTCTCTCTTGCGTGCGTCTCGTTATACAAATTTGGAGTCGATGCTTGGTCGCCCGACCAGTCACGTACAAGCGCGCATTTGATATATCTGCTCATGTGCTCGGCGGGCCTTTTAGTCTTGGCCTCCCGTTTCCAGGATATTACGCCCTTTAATAAGAACCGGTATATGCAACCACGCTTTGCTGAGAATTTGTAAACACCTATAGCTCTTGCTTTTCCCAGTGCAACTGCTCGCTATTGTCTATACGGCTTCAGTGTATGCCCTAAAGTATACGTGTGGGGCGTGTGCAGAAGGACACAGAGCGGGCGTCTTGTGAGGAGATTCGTCATTTATAAGCTAAAAAAAAGCCTTATCGCGTTCCATTAGCACGTCACTTCATCCGTTAACTGCATATGATACCTGCCTAGTGGCACCCGAGGCTACGTGGTCTATGCGGCACTGTTCTGCTTATCTTTGAAGTTGATGTATCGCTCTTGAGGGGGGAAAAGGGGGGCGTTTTCTTGTATGATTGCTCTCTACATGCCGTATGAATTTTACCAGAGTATTGAAATTTTCGGTTCATTTTAAAAGTGGGATGCGTACAAGTTTCCCGGTCTCAAATAGAAAACTGAATCGGATGTCTTGCAGTGCGGACGTTTACGGGATGGCGTGTTTGTGCTTGTGGTCTTCGTTAATTCAGACCTGTCAAGCTTCGATCCACCGCGACACCTTAATGACCACGCCACTGCACTGATACGGGCTCGTGGTGCCCAGTGGTTGCATTTCGCTGAGCACAAAAGGCAATAAAACGTCAGTGTGCTCACATTCATTTAGTTACGCGCTACACAATACCGCGTAATATTAATATCAAACCGGAATATCCCGAATAAAAGGTGTCTTAGAATCAGATCGAGGTTGTTGCTCATGAAACACCAGGAAGGAATGTAAATTTTAAATTCAAAATTTATTTCCTACACAAAAACACTTTCTTGTTGTTTTTTTTCGCATGGCCATTCAAGACTTTTGATAGCTATTATTGACCTGAAATTTATTTTCCGCAGCTTCTGTTGACTTTTTCAAATATGTTCATGCCAAGAGTGACTGTGCAAATGAAAAGTGCCATATAAAGCTGTGTCAATGAAAGAACAACAAGGTGCCATCTTAAATCTGAACTTCTATAGCATGGGACCGCAGGCCGTTCAAAAGAAATAAACTTTTCAGGCCGGGGCTTTACAGAGCACGAAGAGGACGTTTTAGGTTGCCAGTGAATGGCCTCACAGACGTACGAAATTTTACGAATTCATTCTGCGTCTTTCAGTGTCATGCTGTGCTTAAAATGTACATTGTACGTGTCACGCATTATTTGTCTTCTGATGCTAAAGTGTGAATGTTATTTGATTTTTCTTTTGTAACCGTCTACTGGTATTCACTCGCTTATAGCACGAAGCATATATCGCAAGCAGATTTCTCAAAAAGAAAGTAGACGGTAAAAAATTTGCACTTTTCCGGCATTCGAATCTGAAACCAACGTGTTTTCGGATAGTTCGCCACCTGAGCTGACTACAGTAGTCTAGCAGATTGCAGCATGAAGCTGAATTAAATGACAACTCCAGACAAAGAGACACTGAATATTGCCACACATGCTGTTTTCTTTCTAGATTTCATGTTGCCGGTCTATCGCAAGTGTCGATAGTGCCTTGCTCAAGTCGCACCAGAATGTCTGGGAGTATTCCAAGTTATCTTGGGATCATTTATTGGGCTTGAGCATGTTAACGCGAACAGATGATTTGGTTCTAGAACAAATGGGGTCCCTATTGATTTCTCCAATTTTCGATGCCGCATATATAAATGTCGACGTGCATGGCCCCGGATCAGCCGATCAACAGCCGACGCTGCCAGTATGCATAGCTATAATCTGACTTTTCGTTTACCGGCCAGAATGCCGGCCAAACAAACAGTTTCATTTTGGACACGCCACGTCTGTCTTCATCAACGTCATGACCACGTGGCAATATGGCTAATCGGTTTGAAACCCGGAAATTGGAAGAAGATTCACGAAATGTCAAAATTACGGGCTTTCGAAGAGCTGATTTGTCAAGAGAAACGCTGTGACGTTTCCCATCCTGTAGTTTTCTTCAAGTTTTTCGAAGTTGCTTAGAAGGTTTACTCTATCGCACATCCTAACGAGCATATTAACTAACAGACCCGCTTGACAATGTGGTATCCTCAGGAAAATCCTCAGATAAGATAGTACAATAGCCTTTAAGAGTTGCCGCAGTGCATCTTGGGTTGTCTGAAGTTGCGATACGTGCGAGCATAACTCCAAGATGTCTAAATATTTGCCAGTAATGCTATCTTTCTAGCTAGTTGAGAGTGAAATGGAGGGCAGGTGCGAAAAAAAAAATGATAATGTTAGAGCTGCACGTCGCGAACAATGTGTTCCGCAGTTTGTTCGCCACCACACATATCAGATTTGGCGCTAATTAGTATTTCAGTGAATGGTGAATATGCATTCGTGAATGTAAAATTCATGCGTAAGCGTCCGAAGTTTTGCCCAATGAGCCTATGTCACGCAATATAGTCAGACAGGGGTCTTATGGAATTGGAACTGGCGTAATTTTAGGGCGTAGCTTTTAACCATCTTATGCCCCGCCGCGGTGGTCTAGTGGCTAAGGTACTCGGCTGCTGACCCGCAGGTCACGAGATCGAATCCCGGCTGCGGCGGCTGCATTTCCGATGGAGGCGGAAATGTTGTAGGCCCGCGTGCTCAGACTTGGGCGCACGTTAAAGAGCCCCAGGTGGTCTAAATTTCCGGAGCCCTCCACTACGGCGTCTCTCATAATGATATGGTGGTTTTGTGACGTTAAACCCCACATATCAATCATTCAACCATCTTATAATGGAGAAAACAATAAAGACGACGTACCCACCAATGACTTAGCATCTTATGCTACCGGGCTCAGTTACACTACGCGAGCGTGTGACTCAGCGTACTGTGAGGTTGTGCAATGGCGGTGATCATGGCGCATTTTCAACCTATCGGCAGACAGTTTGGCTGCTCCGATGAGCGTGCATTTCCCCCAATATCTTGCTTTCACACTCGCCCCCTTTTATTCGCAGGTAGCTTTTTTCTATTTATTTAGCTTTACGAAAGAAAAGTTCCAGGTTTTCTCGTCAAGCTATGGCGGCAGTTATCATTTTCGAAGCTGATATCACCACAGTGCGAAACAAGGATGCGCATTCGCAGGAACAGCCAAACCCTGTCTTGATAACTCGAAATCATGTCCCGATCAGCACCGCTGCACAGGCTTAGAGTGAGCTTCGCAACGCGCTCCCACCGCGTAGCTCGTACTGAGCGCGATTCTATGGTTAGTGTGTTCGACAAAAATAGTTTCTTTTTTCGAAATGTGTGCTTCAAATGCTGTATGTTGCAGGTAAGATGTTCATATTATTTTCCATTCTTTTCGCTGTTAGTCAATAGCTCGAACGTCGCACGTATTACTTCCAGGGTCAAGAACTCACAAATGATGGATAAGAAAAAAATATGTTGAATGAAACAGTTCCCTACTAGCGATTAGAGCTACATAAAGGTTTTGTGGGAAAAACCATCAAATAGCGTTTTTTTTTTGTTTTGCACGTGTTACTCTTAAATATAAATCACCACTCACTGGCATTAGCACCTTCCATGGCATCTTGCAAATGGGTCGCTTCTGATCGCGGCCCAACTGGGCGTCTTTGCGCAGCGTTTGCCCGCTTCAATGCTAGCTGTTACCAACGGCAAGAACAAACAATGTCGCCTCCATTGAGGAGAGAAAGTTAGACGGGAGGCGTTGAATTGTGCAAACGGTCGCACAATCAGAGCAGCCGCTTCCGCGTACGCACGACGACTCGCAAAATGCCGGAGCGCGAGTTTTCAAGTTCAAGGATTTCGCGACGATAAAAACTTCTGAGCAACTTGTACGTTTGTTCGTCGGGAAAGAGCAGACGCACTCCCCCGCGCCGTCGTTCGCGTGTCCTCCCTTTTTGATTTTGTTTTTATCTTTCATTTCCCTTTCGACTCTGCGAACAAATGTACGACGCGTGCTTTGCGGCCGCGGAAACAGCAAAAACAAGGCGGTGCGTGTGGCCGGCCTATTTTCGGGTGTCTCGTGAGAAGCCGTCCATTTCATCACGCTCGCCTTCCCACAGAAGAATGGGACGAAAGAGAGCGAACAGAAAAAAAAAAGCGAGTGCGATGAAGAAGCTGCCTCCCGCGACGACGGAAGCTTCCTATTTCCGCACACTCGGCTTGACACTGTGCGGTGGTCGGGCTACAGTGTACTAGCAGGGCCGATAAAGAGCTTCCTTCCGGGGCAAAAAAGCGCCGTTTTCGCCGGGAAAAGTCGCCGGCGCCTCTCGCTGAGATATGATGCCGCTGAGAAGCAGGGACGCCGCGAAAACGAGTCTTCCGGCTGCGGTGGCGGGCGCGGACCAGTCAGCTCTAGCGGTGCGGGGTCACCGTGTCACACGGGCCAAGCATTGTGCTGCTGCCGCCGTTGCTCCTCGGCACGCCGTCTTCGTTCGAGATACCACGGAGGCCAGGCTTTGACTGCCGGATTCCGGAGGCACGCGTGCTTCGCCGAAGACGACGCGCATTTAACGGGCATGGCTAGCGCGTGACGGTTCGTTGGACGACGTCCTCGGACGCCGTCACGAGCGTCTTTTTTTTTTTTTCTGTCTCGGTGAAAGGAGTCGTTCCGAAGGCGGTAAGCTATGGCAACACCGCAATGTTCCGACTGACTGCGACGGCCGCGTCTGCTCCTTCTCCTCCTCCTTGTGGATCACTGTCCTGTTCGCGGTTCGTTTGCAACGACATCGCGGCAAGGGGCATCACGTGTCACTGGGGCGCACGCAGCCGCTACGCGTTCCTTCGGGCTGCGGTGACCTACACACGGTGGTTGCTCACAGGTGGCTTCGCCGCTGCGGCTGTGCCAACTAATTGGCCTATAGTGCGCCGACCAAAACGAAATATCTCCGGCAGGCACGCTGTCCGTCACGAGTACAATACACACTGCTTTCTCGGTGTTCTCCTTCTCTAGGCTACAGTTTAGCTGGTATGTCATTTCATACCCTTAGATCAATTGTTATTTTTTTTTTTGAAAGCCTGCATGCTTATAGCTTAAACGAATCTCTCATAAGTTTGGAAGCCGATAAATGTCTTCGTGCTTGTCCACGGTACCTAATGTAGTTAGGAGTATATACCTTCGAAATGCGACTTATCGTGTAAACGGGTTGAGTTGTATGCATTATGAAGTACGTTAGCTGTATAGTAATTTAATACCCTACTCCTTGTCATGCATGAAGACCTTCTTGTAGACGTCGCTTGAAAGGATAAGCTGTGTTTGCACACTCAAAGTCACACTTTGCAGATGTTTTTTTTTTCGACAATCTTCCCAGTGTGATTAGCACACCAAAGTATAGAACTCATTTTGTGCTTCATTCTACTACATTAGTCGCGCGCTCCATTACACGTGAATCCATTTTCTCATCCACGCTAAACAGAAACAGGGCAAGAATGTCGCGGGGATGGTGAGAGGCGCGATGACACGCACTGAAGTGTTCTTCGTAGTTGCCTTCATTTCAGTTAAAACTATTCGCTGCTTCTCGGAACGATGGACAACTAATAGACCCACTTGAAAACGCTTCTCGGAGTGTCTGGTAATTTTAAAGCAATGTGAACGAGTTTGTTTTAAAAACCATATTTTTCGTGATGGGCCAGTGATGAGACGATGGGATATTATGACAGATGTGGCTGCGATTCCCAGCTCACTTTTTGGGACTTTCTTGTTTCGTGCCATGTAATCCGCAGTCTAAAAAACAAAAAAAAAAGCCATATATGACCATCGGTACGTCGGAAATGTTAGTCATAATTATGGTCCAGTCAGAGTAATGTTGAAGAGTTAATATGACCATATAAAACTGATAATTTAACGCTCCCAAATGTGAAACATACAAAACGAAGCACAACCGAGTAGCCATTTCATGCATGATATTGCTCATTGAGTGAACAGTGTTACGTTGCGTCGTTCTTTCGCAGAATTTCTTTTTTTTTTTTCATAGAATGAACAGTGCCTTTTTTTAAGTGTTCCGCTGAGCTCGATTTTAACATTAATTTCAGAGTGTCTAACAGGCTGCATTGTGGCGGCATAGTAGACTTCGCATCGCACGGCAGGAAATGTGTCACTTCTCAACACAACGTGCACATACGCCATGTGTGGTGCAGCTAAAATCAGCTGTTCCCTCCGGCTTGAAGCACTATGTGGAACAAATTACTAACTAGCACAACCGGTCAGGAGTAGCTAGGCTTGTCAGATCTGTTTCTGAACGTAGCAGTAAAATGCAATCAAAGGCCTGAATAAGGCTACCACAATATATATTAATCCTGAATACGGCTGCTCGTATACTACCCTTATGCGGCAGTTGGTTTGATCCACATTAGTCGACCTTTAACAACTTTCAGATGAGTGGTCACGCGCGTTACACTGCACAAATGTATGAAAACTGAAATTCATCAGTCAATGGCAGTTTCGTTATAAGGCCATGAAATGTTTCGCCAAGTGATGGACGAATTTTGTGGCTGCCAAGGCTTGTTGGAAGAAAAAAAATAATGAAGTAGTGGGATACAAATCACCTACTTAGCAGTATCGAGAGGCGTTTCGTTCGCCAGAGCACTATAGGTTCCCAATTCAATCATAGATCTTCCTTCTGCTATTCTGTCGACTCTGTTGCTGTTTTTTTGGCAAACCACATGGTTTTGATATATCAAATAATCGTGTAAGCAGCCTTATGCTCAGAGTGTATACGACATGCTGGTCTCATTTCAGAGCCCTACGACCAGAACGTATGGAAGGAAAATCGCAATAAAGCGTGTCACATAAAGAGCTAACACGAAGTTCCAGGCGATTGAAGCAAGAAATTATATGGCGCCAGCACGCTTCTCGTTAGTGCTTTCGGCAGTGTGAAAAAATATTCTCTCTTTTGGTGGAACATGGTTATATTCATTTGCGTATATGTTTTTCAACATTTGCAAACAAACAAACAAAATGAATAAGATGCTGTTTAAGACACCTAAAGCTTTGTTTTTTTGTAAACTGCAAACGAGACAACCTCAGCTTGTCTGAAATGATGCTTAACCATTGGGCTTCAGCTTTTGGCGTGCGACAGCCATCGGTGCAACATACACCGACTAGTGCTCCGACCCAGATTCACATTGCAGCTGTTTCTTTATAGTACTTAGTTTACTCGAGAGAAGGGGGTGGGGGGGGGGGCTATACTTGATAGCGGTCGAAAACAATACAGGCGGACAACAACATACATAATTAATTACAGTGGCCTTCCTAGCCACAGTGGTGGTTATCAGCTTCCGAATAATGTGCCAGACAGGCCAGGCCAAGATTAGTTTTCAACACGTAGACATCAATCGTTTCTTCTTGTGATGTTACGAAGAAAGTAAAGCTGCCTAAATATTAACGCATAAATGAAAGTCACCTCAATTCCTATCTAACCGTAACGGGCACTTATGTCACAAGCCAGCGTTCCGATGCCGGCACTATTTCTCCGCCAAACGTAAGACGGTAAACACGGCGATAATCCCCACCTTTCCTGATCGGCTTAACGCGGTGTAGCTTCTTCGACACACATATTTTATTTAGGCTGACGAAGCTATACCCGCGCTGCATTGTGCTATACCGCGGGTCTCAAACATTGTACGAGTGCATCTGCGGAAAGGGGAAGGGAGGCTGATTTTTGTTTCCAGAGTGGAGCGCAGGCTCGGCGTGCATGCCTGCAGTCCTTGGCCTTTGACGGCTCGACGCTGCTGCTCTTCTCGCGCAAAAGAACCACACTGTATCCGGCCGAGATGAGACAGAATCTCTTGGTCTCATTATGTCGCCGTCGTGCAGCACGAAACAGGCGACGACAGCGTGCCTAACACAGGGTCTGTGCCACTTTTTCCCGGTTGTTGCTGCTCCTTTATTCACGCGGGCGGCTGCATTTCCGATGGAGGAGGAAATGGTGTAAGCCCGTGTGATCAGATTTGGGTGCACGTCAAAGAACCTCACGTGGTAAAAATTTCCGGAGCCCTCCACTACGGCGTCTCTCTAATCATACGGTGGTTTTGGAACGTTAAACCTCACATTTCAATCAAATCCTTTATTCACGCGACCGCACGGCAGACCACTGTGATAAGTGTCGATGACCGAGAGGTGCAGCGCCGATGGTAATTGCCATGCCGTATAGAGGACTCTCGCACACTCCACGCTTCCGTCATGGATTGATCGCTGGATATACCGAGCAACGGGTGCGGCCTTATACCGGTGCACTTTTTTTTTTGACTTTCGATCTCTCTGAACAAGCGCGTTGTAGTACTGATGCTCAGACGCTAGTGAAAGGGGTGGAAGGTGAAGGGGAGGAGGAGATTACTTGGCGCTGCTTCTATTCTACTGCCGGGCGTTAAATGACAGCGTGTCTGTGCACGCTGTCGATGCTGTGGACATGCGTAAGTACATAGCAATGGCAGCGGAACTGTCACTTCCCGCGGTTTGTTTTTACTGCAGTGCGCACGTACACAAGCTTGTTATCTGTGCAAGGAAAGACAGCTGATTCATTGATATGTGGGGTTTAACGTCCCAAAACCACCATATGATTATGAGAGACGCCGTAGTGAAGGGCGCCGGAAATTTCGACCACCTGGGTTTTTTTAACGTGCACCCAAATCTGAGCACACGGGCCTACAACATTTCCACTTCCATCGGTAATGCAGCCGCCGCAGCCGGGATTCACTCCCGCGACCTGCGGGTCAGCAGCCGAGTACCTCAGCCACTAGACCACCGCGGTGGGGCGAAAAATCAGCCTCGTTGAGGGAACTGGCCAACGCCTGGCGTACGAGTACGTGGAACTGCACTGCCTGTGCGCAAAGACTGTGCCATTTCCACTATCGGTATTGATCAGGCAGTGTTAGACCGCCTGGTATTCTACCACTGAAGCAATCATGTAATTCACAAGAGGGAAGAGTTGTGCTGAAGGCGGTGATGAAGCCCGCAATACGAGTGTGAATAATGACGGAATATTAGATGCAAAGCAGCTTTTTGACTAGCCAGTGTAACGCTGTACGTCCGTATAAGACCGCACCGCGTGCCGCAGGTGTTGGCGCGGTGCCAAGTAGGTTGCGCCGCTGCTGCGCGTCAATCTCACGCAACCCTTGTAGTGCGCGCTGACGTCACTTTCTCTCTCGCCTGCAGCACGCTCACTGTGCGCCTGCAGCTGCCACCTTCTTCATCCTCCGCAACACCTGCCATGACCGCCGGTCACTACACTACGAACTCATCGGTTCTCGCGCAATATACCTGACGCGCGCCTAACGTACGGGTTGAAACATGTTTGTCGCCAGCCATTGCTTCAAACGAATCTTTCAGCGCTCACCGCAGCACCCACGTTATTGCTGTTCAACCCGTGACGCCACCCGTGTGCAACGCTGCTGCTTCGCATCCAATCAGGGTTCCTTTCGGGGAGATGGTCCAAGTTTTTTCATCGTTTTTACATCGATGAGCGATGCATTCCGAAGGCGTCGCTTGCTGCTTCAGTTCTACATGTAGAAATGCGAATCAGATTGAAAGAAAGAAAAAAAAGTAAAAATGAAAGAAAGTTGGAAAGGGAGAAAGAACGAGAGAAAAAAAGCGAAGAAAGAAAAAAGAGAAAGGATGACGAACTGTACCATTCTTGCTTTATGGCGAAGCTCGTAGCACTTGACGTGCGGTCGACATGTGCATATGCGGAACAAATTTATGTAAGATTAGAACTTCGACCCCCAATTCCTCATTAAAGAATTGAAAAAGATCATAATTTTGGCTCGTGAAACAAAGATTGTATCACGCAATAAACACTCGCCGCGTTGGGTGGGAACTGCACAACTCGCCTTGAAAAACATAATTATGAGAATGACATTTGCTACTCTGTTGTTCTATTTGGTAACCGTTCAGACACGAATGTATTTGCGGCATATTACATATTTGTTTTATCTGACTCTCGGGCCAGTCATGTTTGCAGTCGTATTAGACGAAGCGTAACAAGAAATAAATCTCGATAACGAAAAGACCTCGCCATGGCCGAGCTACATGCTTTATGATTGGGAATTCATTCCCGCTGCTGGACACTGACACAGAGGCAGCGTATTTTTCTGGAAGATGAATTCGCACATGTTGTAACTCGGATGCCGGGAAGCAGGTGCGAGTTTCGTCTGTTAAGACCAAAATCCATCACTATACACCCACCACAGTGGTGTACTCTGCCTCACTATCCCCATGTGTCTCAGTGAAAGCTCCGAGCTGCACGAGTCAATTGGGAATTGCAGCCGGCTGTCCATTTCGTAAGGAGGAAGTGCGTTTGATCATTTTGCACAGCTAATCATTCTTGTCCCTTTCAGCCCTCTTTTTGAGAAGAGGCCAGTGGTCAATTCGGGGACACAGACAGCGCAATTTGCTGACTTAATTCTAAGCTTTCTCCGCATTGCATAGAGCTCGTGATGCGAAGTGTAAACTTTATTATTTCTGGGGTTTTTCGTCATGGAGCAGGAAGAGGGAGGGAAAGAAAAAAAACCAGAAAGACAGGTACGCTAGCCAGTTCGCAGACAAGCTGGCTACCCTGTGCGGGGGTAAGGGGAATAAAAGGTCATAGAAAAAAATATCTTACAAAAAAAAGGAAGAGGGGGGAAAAGGAGACCAATAATACGGCAATATACGACACTGCCTAAAGTCTGTCTCTACGACCAGTTGAACGCTCTAAACACATTGCATGCCGAGGAAGGTCTCGTCGGCCAGTGTGCTAAGATCGTTTCCTTAAAAAAAAAGGGGGGGGGCAATACTTGCATTTTGGTTATTACTCAAGCCTTGGTAAAAAGCTGCCGCCATTGTGGTCTAGTGGTTAGGGCACTCGACCGCTAACCCGAAGGTCACGGGATCGGATCTCGGTCGCGGTGGCTGCATTTTTGATGGAGACGAGAACGTTTGAGGCCCGTGTGCTTAAATTTAGGTGTATGTAAAGAACGTTAGGTGAAGAAAATTATCGGAGCCCTCCACTACGGCGTCCCTCATAATCATATCGTGGTTTTGGGACATAAAACCCCAGATATCATTATTGATACTGGTAAAATGCCCGGAATAAATATTGACCAATAGCGGTTTTTAATGTGCAGCCAGACTAAGCTGATGGAGTCTCTTGCAGTGTGCCCTTGATGCGGCCAGCGTTGCTGATAATCGAATCCGCCTCCTCGAGTATAGCAAAGTGGCACCTTGAACCTGGTAATATATCACGGCGGGCAAAGTATACCAAACAGTCAGGTTTATCTGGCTTACCAAACAGTCAGGTTTTTTGGGTTTGTTAGTAGTAACCCACAATTGAAGGTAACGCTATTTTGTTGTTTACAACGACACAAACGTAAAATGGCCACAATTGCTTTGGGCTTGTCGTTATTCGTTTGTGTATAATTGTAATAAAATTGCGCTGCCTTCCATTATAACCTCGCTACTTGCAAAGGAATGAAAGCCTTCTCTGCACTCCGAGTGTCGGAATTTGACGTGACAAGGAAGTAAGAAAATTTCAATGTAGGCACGTCGTGGCCTTATTTCCTCGCTAAAAGCGGCAAGTCCTCTCACATGCGCCAATGAATCACTTTACCTTTTCGTGTCGGGTGCTGTGATTATCTGCTTATTTGAAGCTGTGCGCAGGAAAACCTTAAAACGGTCCTGAATAGGTTGCTCCTAAAAAGACAATGCGAAACCGCCGGCATCCATACGCCCTAAGAGGCAGCCTAAGCAGAGTAGACCTACAGGGATGATTATCGGGGCAAAGCGTTCATGCTCGGTAAGCGACTATCAGCCTCAGTGGAACAGTAGCTAGGGTGCTCGGCTGCTCACTCGAAAGTTGCGAGTTTGATCTCTGCCGTGGCGGTCGCATTTCAATGGAGGCGAAATGACCCATGCACTGTGCCATGTCGGTTCACGTTTGAGAACACCAGATGGTCAAAATCTCCGGAGTCTTCCACCACAATGTCTTTCATAATCATACCATGGTTTTGGGTCGTTAAACTCCAGATATTATTATTCGATAGGCGTCCATGCTGCCATACTCTTAGACTGATGTCTCCTAGTTAGTGTGTCTGGCTACCAGTGGTTCGGCAATATCGTTTTAGGAATGACATTTCACGACCCCTTTAATATCAACATTTTCTTTCTCTGTGCAGCATAAAACTCGGGGGCATCCCTTGGGGCGCTTTTTGTATCATATAGGCAGTTTTTCGTGCCTGTTTATAGTTGGGAAACAGATAGGCATCACACATCGCACCGAAAGGATTCGCTTGTCTCCTCATGTATTTTAGAATGCTTGCCAATTTCCCTCACCAGATCCTGCGTCACCGTGCCTTGATTCAAATTTCCTGGCTTCCTCGACACGTGTGGTACTGGTTTTGCGTTACAGAGAGGTCGCGTTTTCTGCGTGGCGGATGCCGTCAGTTTTGTTATTGCCCTCAGAATTTGACGATGAATATTTCAAATTATGCGGGGAATGTAAAAAAAAATTGCCACACTCTGGCACGTACTTATTCGTGTCAATGTCATTTTAGTTGCGTCAAAGCGTTTCCGGATCGACATAGAGTTCGTGTGCGGAAACGATTGGAGCCTTACTGTTGTAAATCTTTTATGAAAATTCTATGATCTATAAAAACAACATAATTTGCATATATATGGGGCTTCTATGCTGAAGAATAACTTCGGTTGCCGTGAGGTTATAGGTAGGAAAGTAGATGCGCTTTCACAAAACAACTGTTTTTTTAGCCGACGTTTCGACGGGAGCCCTTTCTTTTTCAAGGCATAAAATTCAAGGCACATGATTATGCCTTGAAAAAGACGGGGCTCCCATTGAAAGATCGGCTAAATAAACAGTTGTCATGTGAAAGCACATCTACTTTCATACTGCTATTATACGACATGCTTTAGTGAAGGTCGAGGGTTTGATTCCGGCCACGGAGGTCGTATTTCATTGGAGGCGAAATGGTGCGATGTTGGTTTACGTTTAAGAACACCAGATGATCAGAATCTTCGGAGCCTTCCACCACAACGTCTCTCCTAATGATACCATCGTTTTGCGACGCAAAACTCTATATATTATATTACATGCTTCGGTGGCTTGGGCAGTATGAATAACTTTGCCACTAGGAGTATGCCACGTGCACGAATCAATAAGAGGACAGGCGCAGTCCCGGGCGTGCTACATTGGGTGGCGTGTTTCTGCTGCGAAGCCGTTCTCATTAATAAAGATCGCGCTCCGTTAGCCTAATTAGATTTCCGAGGCACGACAAACTAGCTTTACGAGATTGGAATGAAAAATGGGCTTCCGCCTGTCTGGTTTTCCATGCAGACACATGACTGCTAAACACGCCCAGTGTTATGGAAGCTTGGTCAACGAGACCACGTTATGTGTGTCAGCGGAAAAGAAATCACCTCCCGGAAATCAGTGCACTACGTTTCGGCGACCTATTGTGCCGCGATGCACAATGGTGTGATAATGTGTGTCCATGGGGAGAGATAACGCGTCTCGTATGATGGACCATCATCTCCGCTAATGTTTATGTTATGCGGATGAACAACATTTATTAAGTAAATAAATAAATAAATAAATAAATATTCACATTGAAATGATGCTTACAAAATACGGAGCCTTTGCATGCCAGTGAAGCCGGAAGTCAAGCCGGTGGTGGCAGCTCTTTTTCGAGTTACGCTGCTCGGGGATCGAGTCAACTGTCGTCACACGCAGGCAGCATAAGTAGCTGCTGCCGACGCCTCTAATTATATGGGATATTCAGGTAGGAAACAAGACCTTCTACCCCCTTTTTTCTAAATATGTATATCCTTGGTTATGCAAGAAGGCCGAGCGGCTGGCTTGCGTACTCTGCGCGCTTCTTTTAGTGCGTTGTCCCATAAAAGCAGTGTAACCGTTCCGCCAACTTTGCCGTTCACCCGGGGGCAACGGCGTCGTGCATACATATACCCCGACCCCCATAATCGAGGTGCGCGTCCTTTTTTACGGCGTCCACTGGAACGAAACGTTGCCCGAGTGTATTTGACTTTGAAATGGGAGGTCACGTTCGACCAATCGTGCCTTCCTTCGCTGTGATGTATTAAGAGCGCCGAGGGAAAGGATGAGCGCGGAATTTAAAAGAAGCGTAGCCTGCGAGGCATCGACGGCCTTGTTTTGCTGCTCTCGAGTAAAATTATGCATAGCTTTCGTTTCCTGCCGCTTGTGCGCGTGCCTCGGCATGTTGCGTGGGCGATTCGCGGATGCGTTGGAGCTGCCCCGCCATCGCGGTTCCTATATAGGCAAGAAAACGCACGCGAGTAAGGCGTTGGAGGGGCTTATGGAGCGCACTGCAGATGCGCGCGCTGTGCCTTACGGCGCTTGAGCGCACTTTCGGATGGTGCAGGTAGATTTTTTCAACAGACGGGGCACTTCGAGCTTCGTGTTAAGGAAACTGAAAACGAGGTGCACGTGAGCCTTTTTGATTCGTTAATGTAGATAGACACGCTTGTTCTTACCGTTACAGCGGATCCGCACTATACTTTCTCCCTATTTTCGCCGACCGACTAATATTATGTCATCGAGTAACATCGCGACCAGTAGACATACCTGCTGTACCAGTGGCTGCGATGAGGCAATAGCGGAACCGGTTTCTAACATTCCCACGCTTTAGGGCTCAATACAGTTACTCGCCATTTGCACGAAAGAGAGAGAGACAGAAAGAATATGGAGGAAGGTGGGGAGGTCTGAGTCCTGGTAGGCCACCTTGCACTGGGGAAGCGGAGAGGGGGATGCAGAATCAAAGGGGGAAAGAAAAGTCACTGAATGCGCCGACGCGTGAAAGTTTCGCATCACAAATGATGTAACAGGCCGGTGTCTTTGAGGAAACGCAACAGCGCGTTCGTTGCCTTTCGCAACTGAGATGGACAGCGCCATGGTCCCAATACTTTCTCGACAGTGAGATACCTTCCGTCCAGTTGATTTAGAACACTGCGCTAGTGAAGTCTTTCATTTGTGTATGCCGGGCAGTAACATAAAAGGCGTTCAATAATTTCATCGACGGTGCAGTTGTTGCACTCCACACTGTCAGCCATTCCAATAATAAATGAGTACGCATTGGTGAAGGCTACCCAGACGGCACAACACTGTACCTTCCTCCCTGGAAAGACCAAAATGTAGCCACCGTCGTAGAGATGGGTCGAGAGAATACAGTCGATGATGTGCGAACTATGATGACTGCCATTTCTGGAATGTCATGTTTGGCGCCAGCTTAAATAAGTATCCAGTCGCGTTAATCCTATAAACAGTATGGAAACAAGTCTTGTTTGTATGTGTGCATTTCTGGCAGCTTCTTCGGCGAAGTTGTTGCTGGAGGTACCGCAATAACTTGGCATCCATGAAACACAACGTTCTCTCCTTTTTCAGTCGCATAGGGCAGCATTTCTCTGGTCTCCCACAAGGTTGTTTGTATACGACCCGCGACGAAGTGCTGATGAAAGACACCATAGATAAGCCTTGGAGTCGCAGAATACTGTCCATCGATTATCCGGTTTTTGCTTGATAAAATCAATGGAACTTCGCAGGAAATATACGACACTAGCCTCAGAGATAATAACTATGCGGAAAAGGCATTTGGAATGCCATTGTATAAAGCACGAGTCTGTGGGATGCTCCATCACATCACTCGCCATCCCTGAAAATATTGTGGTGATGAGCGAAGTTTATGTGGTCCACAACTTACTCTTTTTTAAATTTTAATCTCGCTCTCAAAATCGGTTCGTTTCTTTTAACTTTGGTGTCATGCCCCGCCGCGGTAGCCTAGTGGCTAAGGTAGTCGGCTGCTGACCCGCAGGACGCGGGATCGAATCCCGGCTGCGGCGGCTGCATTTCCGATGGAGGTGGAAATGTTGTAGGGCCGTGTGCTCAGATTTGGGTGCACGTTAAAGAACCCCAGGTGGTCGAAATTTCCGGAGCCATCTACTACGGCGTCTCTCATAATCATATGGTGGTTTTGGGACGTTAAACCCCACAAATCAATCAGTCAACTTTGGTGTCATGTCGCCTGCTGACCCGCAGGTCGTGGGATCGAACCCCGACTGCGGCGGCAGCATTTTTGATGGAGGCAAAAATGCTGAAGCCCTGTATGCTCAAATTTGGGTGCATGTTAAAAAAACCCAGGTGGTCTAAATTTCCAGAACCCTCCACTATGGCGTCTTTGATAATCATATAGTGGTTCTGGAGCGTTAAACTCCACATATCAAGCAATCAATCAATCAATCAATTAATCAATCAGTCAATTACTTTGCTGTCATTCTCAATTTTTCCACGCCAGAAGTTTTGTGTTATACTTCTATCTTACGTTAGAAAGAAGAAAAGAAAAAAAAAAGGCATCGTTTACAAAGTTTGCGAGTGGAGGCGTATAGTGTGCAATCACGCTGGAACGAAGCGCAAACAAGACTGATGCATCGGATACGCCTCTTAAGCTTTCATTTATTCGAATATGACATATGTGATTGTGGCACAGACGGCTGCCACTAGCAGACTGGCTCCAAATCCAATTCCTCACAGTGGCGTAGCCAAAGGTTGGCACCGCCCTCCCGCTCCTTGTAGATTTTTTTCTGCCATAATATAAATAGCACAGAATGATACTCGACAACATCTGCCAGCCCAGACCCCGCTCACAATAAAAAAAAAGGCTCATTGCAGAAAGAAAAAAAATAAATGTGCCTACTCTTCTGTGCCCTTTGAATGAAACACGAACGTAACGTAGCAGCGTAAATCGAAGGGAACATTGGCATTCCGTTCCATTTTTTCCCGTTCACATTTTAGCCCAGCGGGATGGTATACGCGTAAGTGTTTTCGCTCATGTCTGCACTACGGCTATACACACGCCTGTAACGGAGTCGTTTACTGCCTATAAAATTAATGTGAACACAAGCCATTCGAGGAGGCAATCGCAACGCAAGAATCGAGTAATTAATAAAGCTTTCCGTAATATCTTCGCGTGTACGCCCGTCATTTGTTGACAAGGCGCCGGTCCACTATAACCATCGGTGCCCTGATTAACGTCGACCCCTTACGTAGTGCAAGCACTCTCCTGGTGGGGCTGAGCCGGGCTGGCTTCTGTGGCTTCGTGCTCTAAGGTGTAATGATGTCCTTCAAGTTGTCACCGAGGAGTCAACGGACGAAACGGGCCACGTGTTGTGCTAACCTCATTCGCGCAAATTGACGTGTGCCACTTGCGCACTCATTTTCTTTTTATTTCTTCCCCTAGGCAATCCATGGTAGGGAACAAAACGCACTATAGCATACCACGACAATTTTAATTCATTATTTATTCATTGCTAGAGGCTCAGTTCACTTTTCTGTTTCTGACGTTGGCGTTCTTGTCGCTGCCACTTTGTAGCCGCCACACTTTTCCTGTTTACTGGCAGGTAACTTTCAGCGCTGAAGAACCACACATACATGAGGGCTTACGCATGAAGGAGCGGTGCGTGAGCACTTTCTTGCTATACAAAACAGGAAGAAATCTATTGCGTGAAACTTGCTGCTTTTTCAAACAAAATTCGAATCAAATGAAGCGTCAAAGATCCATCGCTAACTGCAGAAGGAATAGCAGGGAGGGAGCCCGAAACAATGTATGCGTGCTTTTTGTCAAGATAAAGCTGTCTCGTTCAGATGTGGATTATTTGTTTATATTACCCGTAATGTGATTACGACGCCAGAGATAAAACCATTAGGTTGTTGAGGGGGCACTTAATTTGTTGTTTGTCAGACGCGACTATCTCATCGGCTCGTTCATTGAAGCTTGCGTGCAAGGTCGGATATAAAAAATAGCTGCACCTTTGACTGGTCGTGAATTGCTGCAGAAGTTTGTGTAGCGATCGTAATGCAATTGTGCCAGCTGTTAGGATGCTGTCCAAAGCTTTTTCACCGCGAACAACGCGAGAATATCACTTCTTATGCGTCATCTCCACCGATCACTGTCACAATGTAACGGAATAGAGTTAGCCGTTACAGATGGCGTAAAAATGATGTATTGTACGTTAATGTTGAGTTTACGCTAGCAGTTTCGTTAAAAAGGGATCATCTCGACTTCGCGCGACAACGAGGGCGTCTTGAGCATATGCGTGACAAAGCGTGAAACGTGTGCAGTGGCCTGGTCTGAATGTTCCTACTTTTGTTAAACTGAATGTTGGTAAACATACCACGTCAGTGGTACGTGAAAACAAAAAAAAAAGCTGCCGTACAATATCTGACAGTCATTACTACAATAATAAAGCACATACCACAACATGACACATGATACCTGTACTCTTTGTCCAAACGGAACTACTAGTCTATGACGTAACGGTGACAAGAAAAAGACGTGCAGTGCCCCAGTGCCCCTGCGTTTTGTGTCTCTGCCTGGAGGCCTCCTAGGGTGGGCAGGTTCACAAAACGCATGGTCAACGTAACATCAAGGAGTGATTAGCAGCTTGATCTTTGTTTCATCTTCGCTCACTGTACTGAACGGCAACGCAAATATCAGACACAAAGTAAAAAAAAAAAGTTCGCTGTCTTTTTAGAGACAACATAGAGAGATGCCTACATCGTTACAAAAGGGGTTTGAACATTAGTAAAAGAAAGTGTTGTAAATGGTGCATTGCGGAAAAAGCTTAAAACTGGGGTGAGCTAGGAAGTTACCTATCTACGTAGAGATGTTCAGCATGTGGTTTTATAGTCGAGAATAGCTCCAATGTTTGACAGGGTGAGTGACAGAATATAATTCAGATATGCTTGATACACGCTCGAGAATATAGTAGACATTCGCGGCCAACCTATGTAATTTATGGCAGTCTGTGCGTAGTGCTATCGGCACCGAAGACGCCCTGTCGGCACCGTTGCTCTACGTACAGACGAATAGCTCCGGGAAACGCAGTGTAGCACCTCCGCTTTCCGCGCTGCTTAGTGGTGAAGAGTGCTGATAGGAGATCAGGCTTCTTTTCACAGTGAAAGTTTCCAAGTCGCTTTGTGACTAAAATATAACAAGCCCATCGTCCGTCACATACATACATTGAGTCAAACAGAATTTTTTATACGTACGGTTAAATGTTGCATGGCGCACTGTGCTATTTAAGTCAACTTATGCTGTGGTCAGGCAAGAGGAAAGCGTTCAGAAATTCGCTATTAACAGAAGGAAGGCAAACACTTAAAGCGAGCAAGTTGTTCAAAATGAAATGTAGTGGAACAGCAAGGGGTACTTCCTGAACTCTTCTGGCCCTTTCTGATTGTCTTTTACGGAACGAGTGATATTTTTATGCTTTCGAAGGAACTGCTTTCCCTGGGTCGTAAATTAGTGCTATCATCGAGAAATTTTTTAGCGAATGAAGAACCATGTAATGTTGTATTACTCTAGTATTCTGTTACTTTATTTTACTTGGTTTCAGGCCACAAGGGCACTTAAAGTTTTGCTCACTGGCTGTCACAGTTCAACAAATTGCTCAAAAATCATCGTTACGCTTTTCCGAAAGACGAAGCACACAACTTCCGCATGACGCTGCCAAAATCTTCAAAGAGTGACTGAGCAGATCCTAACGACGTAAAAATAAAACTTAAAACTCTTTATGCCTTCTTCCGGCAAAAACGAAGTAGATATACCTCCTCCCAGAACAGTAGGTTTCTAGTCACATCCATTGCGTTTACAAAGACGGACCATCGAGGAGTAAAATCGCGGGTAAAAAAAAAGCTAGTTGAGCCAAAGGGAGAAGTACACCTCGTCCTACTATCCCATCCGGCAGACCGTTCGCGTCGCGAAGAGCACAACCCGATGCGATCGACAGCGCCGGGTGGCCAGCACGTGTCCGAAACGTCCCGATTGACAGGCCCTGGTGGCGGCGGGGACGACGCGCACCAGTCCGTCAGCGGTTAAGAGAGCGTGCACGGGGGCCGGCGTGGCACAGGCGGCGGGCTCGAGGTCGAGCCGACGAGCCCGAGCCCGGGCAGCGGCGGCGAAGCAGCACAAGTCCACGGCAGTCGAGCGTCGTCGGATGCTCACCATGTTTGCGCGCCGAGCGTGCTCGTCCCAAGGGGGCGTCGGTCCGGACTAGTCTAGGCGCATCCCGGCTGCACAGTGACCCAGAAAATATCGCAACTTTTACCGCCGGGGTGGCTTATATACGGGGACCCATTTCTTCTCGCCCCGTGCCCCTCGTCATTGGCTCCCAAGCGCAACTCGTTGGCCCCCTCGGCAGAAGATGCTTTCTCCTCGCACGCTCTCACACGCGCTCACCGGCGGGCTGACGCGCTTTTTTACTGCGTGCGCACGCGCCTTTGTCTCTGCCGACGCATTAGTCACGCGCACGGCTAGCCAGACGTCGGCACGGTCTCGACCCAACAGCCAGGATCGTGGGCCCCGCTCCCGTTGGTGCGCCCATTACTATCTTCCGGTCGCGAGACTCGCGGCCACCTTCCTCCCGGTCGAGCCACTTTCTCCTCCGCGCCCGTCCTCGTATCTTGACGGAGTGCCACACGCTGCCGCAAACCTTTGACGTGCTTTTTGATGGTTCGCTCTAGTTTTACCTCCGGAGCACGATGCTCGCTTAGGCAGCGTCCCACTCACACCAGCCGCGCCTGGTTGGGCCACGGACCTTTCGTCTGGAGCCGCTGGTCTTCCACCGCACGTTGCCTTCTACTCACTTTCCGTATCGACACCATCAGGACAGTTTGTGTGCGTGAATAACTGAAAATGAGTTGTGATGTTGGAGCTTTCTTCGGTTCGCCACGCTGTATTCAATATTTATGCATTCAGATACGCGCGGCGAAGTTAACACCGATAAAAACAGACACTGCTGAGTGGGCTGTTTTGCGAAATCGACTACAGGCCGTGGCGTCAATATTTCGGTCGAGGCAGATTGAAATAAAGCGAGTGTCTGCAATGTTTGCGCTTGCACAAAACTGCATGGGATTTAAATGTTACCTCAATACTAAAGACTGCACCTTTAGGTCGCGGCAAAGTTGTAGGCTGGCTAAAGGTACGGAAAAGGTACTTTTGAGCATTTAGATTTAAGCAACGGATGTGTGTTTAAGGGCAGTGCTTCACTCTTGAAATATGCCGGAAAGCGCTGTCAAAAAAACAAGAAATGCAGTCATGGAGGATTTATCGGGAATGACACTTTATATACACAGCAGCTATAAAAGATCTTGCTAGATTTGACATGGACGAAACGTGGAAAACTATCATCCAGAAGTGTGGTTTGGACTTCTTTCTTATAATTGAACCTCGATGTTACTTGACCCCGTTGATCAAGGCATGATAATCACGGCTGTGTAAAGAATCGAGACAGCCTAAGGCTGCACTGATGGTGGAGGGAAGAGTTTCAAGCATTGAGAGTCATAATATCTTCTCTATTTCGGTAGCACATCTTTCCCGTGCATTTTGTCAAATTACTTCCCGTCTTACGAGGTGACAAATTTCCGAACAAGAAGTGTCGCGCAGGGCTAGACTTTCGGCGAGAAGACCTGTCATCGTCAGTTTGCTGACGAAGACAAATGCACTTGTGTAAATGTCGACTTAAGCGAGCTTCCCGTTTTGAGGATTTCTCATCTGTGAAAGCGTCCACACTCCCCGGAGCTTCCGTCTTGTTTGGATTTAGACGTTTTATAGAGATATTGAACTGTGAATCAAGTAACCGCAATCAAATTCCTGCCTCACCGGGTTACAGTACTCCGTAGCCGCAAGCCTCAGTGGAAAATGCTATGTACGATCTACTCTTTACAATCGCTCTGTGTTTACGATGGCAATAGCGCCAATGTAACCACCATGACATCCTATGCCATGGTCTCGTCACTGCACTGTTGAGCTGGTCACATATATACGGGGTTTTGAAATGCGAAAACACGTCTGTGCTTGCATTTAAAGTTGCAAATCGAGTTAGTTGGACAGCGCGTATGTCTTTCACTTTCGTGTGTTTCTTTATTTGCTTTTTTTGTGCGCTGATCGTGATGAGTACTTGCATTTAGTTGCATGGTAAAAACATTACAGGCAGCCAAAATTAATGCAGACTTACATTCTAAGGTTTACCTCGTAGTAATAATGGTACCTTGGCACACATTAGGCCCCGAAATCTCTCTCTCTCTCTCTTAGCTATGAATCGCAATGGAACGTATAATTGAGTCCCTGAACACAGTGATGCACGAAACCTAAAACATATAAGACACTTTTATTCCAGATACGCATGCCGTTTAGCCCATTCTCTATCCAACAGTTTACTCCATAACAATGGTATTATTCATAGTGAATGCAAAAATAAAGGCATTTCAGCATCACCCTCTAATGTGTCCTCACTTTTGCTTTTCTTACTACTGCTGGGTTTGTATTGAATCAGGCGAAAATTCGCCGGCGTGATTTCTACTGCGTTTACGGTTGCAGTTTCTTTTTTTTTATAACTGTTAACGCTGGCAGGAGGTGGCCGCTGCATTCTGATGACTATGGAATGCCTGTTCGCGGGTGTGTTTGCATAGTACCGCGCAAACTGCAATCTTGCTGGGCGCTACGAATATCACTCATCATTTCGCCGTCACAGTGTTCCTCGTCGGTAAATGATATAAGTGAGCGTAAAACATGATGAATGATGATTACGTGGGCGGCCGGAGTGTGCAATGCTGTCACGCGTCATAAGCAAGTCTAGCCTCTCGGATGAGATGCGCAGCTCTTCACGCGGTTCGCGCGCCCTATGCACGCACAACACAGTCGGCTTGAGGTCAAGTAAAATCCCTGTGACAGACGTGACTGACACTGCACCCATTAATAAAAACAAGTGCTGTACTAGATAGTTTTGTATCTGTCTTCTCCCACGGCAGCTATTAAGTCGGAAGCACACGCGCCTTTTCTCAGCCTCTCTTCTGAGTTTTTTTTTTCCTCGCAGTTTTTTTTTTTGCAAGCGCAACTGTGTTATTCAAACAAGCATTGCGTTACTGCTGTTCACTTAAGCGGCCACTACGTAAGTGAAAGTGCTCGCCACGCACCTTTCGGCCGGCACGCTTCTCGCATTCGCTTACGGAGCCTCTTACCGCGTTTCGTCGTCGCGCAAGCCACGTTCCGTGTTGACGACATGCCACTGCGGGTCGTTCTCCAACCAGGCATGGAGGCAATTCAAACGGAAAAAAACGAAAAGAGGAATGGCGAAACTGTCGGCTATCAGCGAACACGCTGTGTACGGTTGTTTCTCGTTTGCATAATGCAAATGAACGTGGTCACTCACATAAAAACACGAATGTGACAAAGAAGAAGAAAAAGTGAAAGAAGGAGGAAATGGCTCGCCTTACAGTGTCAAAGGTTAATCAGGGAGTGTGTTTCAAAATTTGAGCAAACTGTTGAGCATAGTTTTTTTTTAAGACTTCTGACACAGGAAAGTGTGAAAATATTGTCTGCTCCTCTGGGCACTGTGGAGTCGACTGGAGTTTCCTCTACTCCTGCGTTGCAACCGACGACATATCTGCTATAAGTAGTCACAATCTTGAGTCGACTCCACAGTTCTTGTTGTCTAGCACTGGCTGTAGTAATTTGTTCTCGTTTTCGATGGTTTTTAGCAGGACAGTCACTCCACCAATCTAGTGCCAACAGAGTGCTGGTAAGTCGTTATATCTGGAATACTGGATGTCTGACGCCCATTATGAGATCTATCTATCTATCTATCTATCTATCTATCTATCTATCTATCTATCTATCTATCTATCTATCTATCTATCTATCTATCTATCTATCTATCTATCTATCTATCTATCTATCTATCTATCTATCTATCTATCTATCTATCTATCTATCTATCTATCTATCTATCTATCTATCTATCTATCTATCTATCTATCTATCTATCTATCTATCTATCTATCTATCTATCTATCTATCTATCTATCTATCTATCTATCTATCTATCTATCTATCTATCTATCTATCTATCTATCTATCTATCTATCTATCTATCTATCTATCTATCTATCTATCTATCTATCTATCTATCTATCTATCTATCTATCTATCTATCTATCTATCTATCTATCTATCTATCTATCTATCTATCTATCTATCTATCTATCTATCTATCTATCTATCTATCTATCTATCTACTGCGCCCTAAGGCTGTCATGGTCGTCTCCGTAACTTGGTGTAGTCAGGACATGAATAACGTGACGTGCCCGTCACGTGCCCCATGAGACCCATTTCCTGCAGTCGCGTGTGGCTCATAGCCGCATTTCACGGCGCATTGTATGTGCCCATGTGCCACAAGTTATTCGCAGTCAGGGTCTACTGGAGAACGGTGAGGGTAATGATATCTGAAGTTTTACGTCACATAACCGCCATATGATTAGGAGGGATGCCGTATTGGTGGGCTCCGGAAATTTCGACTACCTAGTGCACTGTCAGTGCACTAACTTGCACTGACATCGCCCAGTACACGGGCCTCAACCATTTCGCCTCCCTCGAAGTGCGACATCCGCGAACGGCGAGAGTAGACGCTAGAAATGTTAGCGCGATAGGCCTAAGCAGCCACGCCGGAGACAATCCGGTGCTGGCGTCCGCGGCGTTGTCGTTGAAGGAGTAATCTCGTCAGTCACAAAGATTTAATATCACATTTCGAGCCGGATTCGAACCTATGGATTCTGCGTGACAGTCAGGTATATTTTCTACCACAGTCACGCCATTCTTTGAAAATGTTTTGAAAAAAAAGAAAGAAAATGAAAAAAAAAGACCACGTATACAGGCTTTGTGTGCGAGCAACGTTATTTGTGGTTCCAGTGTTAGCTACCCGCTCTTATATTAATGTAATAAACAGAGCAAATGCACTCTTATGATTTAGCAAGCTATTTAAAAGCATTAATCGACCCCAGAGGATTACGCTGACAACCGGCAGTTACAATATAAATATCATTGCTCTATAGTGTGCGCGTCGTGGCTACCTAACTCCCATCTGTGTTTTAATGCGGGTGCCGATATGTTACATCAGACCATAAGCTACGCCTTAAACGCTCTTGTAGCAGACGTGCCTGGTGAGCCAACGATATGCGCTCAACTATTCTAAGTTGCAAAAAGAAGTCGATCAGTCACGTAACGCATGGCTGAAAAAAAAAAAAAGTGGCACAGGCTACTGGTCGCTGCTTCGCTTGAAATCGGCTCCCTGTATATAGCGGGATCCACCAGGCTGGATAGGATTCTTTATAGACAACGTCTGCTTCAAATGGAAAAGTGAACGAACAACAGTTCACACTGTGCGATGGGCTACATATAGCGCCAATTCTATATCGGTGTTTTTCCTCGTGTTTGTGAAACTAAAGAACTCGGTTTAACTTCACAGGGCATCAATAGGCAATTGAAATCGGATTACTGTGGTGCTGCTTGTTATTTTGTAGTCGGAATATAGTTAACATCAGGAGGACTTAGTAATTTAGTATAATTGTAAAAAGTGGTCATAACAAAAGTGTATTAGCCAAGAATGCATGTAGCATTGTCGTTAGCGAGTAATATATTGTCTAAATGCGTATAGTAAAAATGCATCAAAGCTCGATAAAAATAGGTGGCGCTATAACAGAGCTGGTGAAGCAGAAAGAGAAAAAAAACTCCCCCACCTCCCCGAAAGGAATCGTTAGGAAGTGCTAATGCATTTCCTGTGCGAAGATTACACGGCGTAGTAATTTTAATGGCGTAAATTAGTGACGAGACGAGGATTTGTACCGTAACCATTTATTAACACCTTAATCAGCCGGCGAACGGTCGAGAGTGAGGCGCGAGCTTCACTCCATTTATATATACGTACGAGTGAGCGGACGGGAGAGTGGGGCGTGGAGTGGAGAAATAGCGAACGTTGAGAGAAGGAGCGGCGGAACACTGTACCTACCTTTTCCTACCCTTTCTCCACACACGAGGGAGCTCCACCGAGCTCCCGTGATGCGAGCGCCCCCACATGCCAATGCGCGCTCCTCCTCTCCACTCATTCTCCGCTACTCCGCCCGTACCACCTGCTCCGGTTGCTAGGGGCGACGATAAGCGTGCGAGCCCGCAGCTTTTTCTATGAAAGAGGGAGTGAGAGAGGAGTGATAACACATGCCACTGCGTGGACACCGACAGACGCCTGGCATGCCCCGACTAAGACATGCATTCGCGTTGAAAATGTTGCAACGTAGGGCTTGATTTGATTTATATGTGGGGTTTAACGTCCCAAAACCACCACATGATTATGAGAGACGTAGTAGTGGACGGCTGCGGAAATTTCAACCACCTGGGGTTCTTTAACGTGCACCCAAATCTGAACACACGAACCTACAACATTTCCGCCTCCATCGAAAATGCAGCCGCCACAGCCGGGATTCAATCCCGCGACCTGCGGGTCAGCAGCCGAGTACCTTAGCCACTAGACCACCACGGCGGGGCCGACGTAGGACTGTTTTGATTCTTCTCGATAATAGGGCTCGGTTATTGCACGCGACACAAGGATGGTATCAAAAGCACCGTAGCGTCGCCGCACAGCACTTGTATGTCTTCTCATTGGTGTACTCATTTTTGGCATTGTTCCCATGGTTTTTCTAATAGCAATATTATTAAAAGGACGATGTGGGGAGGGTGCCAAACAAATGAACAAATAAAATGAAGAAAATCATTCCAGAACCAGAGGTACGATAAGGATCGCTAAAACGAGGATGCCATAGTGCAACAGAAAAATAACTCTGCATCAAAGACCTGCAAAATTGAACATATCGTATATACACGCAGCGGCAGTCATCCGGCTGCCCCTATTCAATGGGAGTAGTATTGTCTGTTTATTTGGTGGGCCTATTTAGAGGAAAGGGTCAACTCTTCCTACTTAAACACAAGAACTGACCGCGAGGAATTGTTTTCAGTGACACATGCATGCAGCCTCCTCAGTGAGATCCAGTTCAGGAAGAGTTGACTCGTGATTATGAAAGGACTACAGGGATTGATTCTTCGTGTGGTTCATAAGACTGCGCTTTTTCATTTTTGTTTCTAATAATAATATCTTGCTTCTAACGTTTGAAACCCACTATATGATTACGACGGACGTCTCGTTTCATTTCTAGCTTCTGTAGAGTCCCGTCCGTACGTGCATTTTCTTATTACTACTTTATTCACCCGCCCCAATTTACCGCTGACTTTTCCACATAATATAAATAATGAACGCCAGTATCAGAAAACTGAGCCCGGGCGTAGGCATCCGGAGTCTGTCAAAAAGTGTAACGTAGCGTTGTATGGTTCACTCATGAGAATTGCGTCAATAACTCGATAGGTTATTGTGGCTAGGAAGCGTCTCTGCTTCTCTTGACTCGGTTTGGGAAAGGGAACTATTTCACTCCTTGGTGATCCATAGTGATCGCTTAGCGCTTATATTGCACAGTGCTGCTATGCACGACGGCTAATAATGAAATAAAAGCCGTCGCAGTTTTATTTAGACAATGTCGAGATGTAAGAACGCCTGTGGTTGGCTTTCAGAACCGGAAGTTTTATATTACATGCGAAGCATTTCTTAGTGAACTTCACCGACTTTGAGCGTATCTATTTATCTATCTAGCCGCCTACGACATTAGCTCTCCTGGCCGTTTCGATAATGGTATCGATACCAAACGTGGTATGGCATAACATGACTGTATGAAGAACATAAAAATTGACTAGTCATATTATGAAAATCATGACATGCATGTAATGAATGTCAAGATTTACATTTCATGGTCCTGCAGCTTTTGCGGTGGTTTCGTTCACATGGCATGTTTCAAAACTGGTATGGTATGATATGATTGCATGGCGAACACAAGCGACAGACCCTAAGATGAAAATCATGACATGCGCGTCATGTAACAACACGACTACGTTCCACGCTCATGATGGGCTCGCGGCCATTTCTCCAGCTTCACATACACCAAATTTAGTATTACGTGTAGTGATTTGAAGATGAAGGTATATGACTGGTGCAAACATGATAATCATTACATGCTGTCATGTAAGAACATGACTATATATACATGACACGCTCATGATACGCTTGCGGGCATTTCGCTAGCTTCACATATACAAAACTTTGAATTTGGACGTGAATGGATGATGTAGGTAAATGACACATAAAACATGATATTCATGGCATGCTTGTCATGTAACAACATGACTACATCCCATGCTCATGATTCGCTCGAGGCCGTTTGCTAGCTTCACATATACCGAATTTGCTTTTACGGGACGTGAATGGATGACGGAGGTGTGTGACTGGTGCATACACTGTGATAATAATGAGATGCGGGTCATGTAAGAACATGTCTACATGCCACACTCGTGATGCGCTCACGGCCGTCTCGCCCGCTTCACATATACGAAATTTGGTATAACATGACGCGAACGGACGTCAAAGGTGAATGACACGTCCAAACATAACCATGACATGCGTGTGATGTAAAATATGGCTACATGCTACGCTCATAGTGTGCTCACGGTTGTTTCACTAGTTTCACATATACTTCACATATACCAAATTTGGTATTACGTGACGTAGATGGACGGCGTATCTGAGTGACACGTCCGAACATAATAATAATAATATGTGTGTCCTGTACAATATCACTACGTGGTACGCTCCTAGCACGCTCGCGGCCGTTCGCTATCTCCACATATACCAAATTTAGTATCACGTCTCGTGAATAGGCGCTGAAGGTAAAGGACACATCCAAACATGATAATCATGACATGGAAGTCATCTACGGCATAATTTACCTTCAACTCGTAACGTTGTGCTGATTTTAAAGTGGCATATCAACCTTCCTCATTCGTGCTTCGCAATCATGAATTTCGACTGTACTTGGGAGCTGCCATTTTTTTTCTTTTTTTGCGGGACACGACGAGAAGCATAATTATTGAGAAAAAAAGTTTTGTCGACCTTTTCGTATAGCGCGAAACTTGAACGGAAACTTGTATATGCTTTTCATTAAGCAAGCTTCGTAGTTGACGATGCATTCGACTTAGTGTGGAACTGAAATCAGATATCAATGCCTTTCGAGGTGGCCACTTTACAATTTGAAGGAATGAGAAGGTTAGCACACTGTTGTGCGAAGGCGAATCAGTCGACAAGTCGAAACAAAGAGACGTTGAAAATGGCAAATCTGTTTTGCGAAAGCCCAGGTGGTGTGAAAAAAGCTCGTGAAAGGGAAAAAAATCCTCTAACTTCTTTTTTGGGAAAGACACCTTAGGGATGTGTCTTTGACTTTGTACGATGAATGGCTTCATAAAACTCCTTAACTTTTATGAAAGTTCCTTTACCTTTTGAAAAGGGAACTGATTTGTGAAACATGAATATTGCGTTAAATGAAACACTCACTTAGAATAGAAGTAAAGTGAACACAAGCATATGCAGTGCCCTAAGTGATGAAAAATGGCGACTGGTTGATAAAGTTGGTTTAGCATCTTGTTGTGTAGAGGAACGCACAAGTGGTACAGTAGAATGTGCACACAGTTTGTGCACTGTATTCTGAACCGCTTCTGCGCTCCACTACGCGGAAACCACATGGCATTATATCACTTGATTCACCGCTTAATTGAAGCGTCATTTTGCATTAATTCCAACACATAAAATAAATCTGCAGAACATTGTTTTTTTTTCAAAATTAAATGCACTGCAATATGAAATAAAGTAGGATATAATGAACTATGCTTCTTTTTTTTTTTCGGCACGAAGGATATGTAGCTACCTATATGAGAACCGTGCCGTTAACTTCTTGAGGTGGTCGGCTTACGAATAAGGTTACTAAATACTGTTGTAGTGCCGCGAGTAATACCTGACTTTTATTCCGGAGGGCCTATGCTGTAGTGAACATGTATTGTTAGAAAGATAGAAAACATTCTTGACAGTATGGTAATCTTTTTTACAAAGATACTCGCCTTTTATTTCTGTGCCGACCAGTTTTCGGCATGTATATTGGTACGTTAATTCGTGAAATTAATCTGGAACGCTGTCATTCCGACAATGACAATGCGAGAACGTGAACGAAAGCCATCAACTTGCACAATAAGAGGATTATAAGAGTTTTGCTGATAAGATATATAAGAGGGAAAACAAGCGTGTCCCATGGAGAGGTATTGGTCACCGGAACTTTTGACAAAATATGCAGGAGAAGTCCAGACAATTTAACAAAAAAGAGAGAAGAAGGAATTATCCGCGATCCGTAAAGATATCAGGCAAGGGAGTAACAGAAGGAAGACGCCATGCACAACATCAGTGGGATGCCGAAGAAAAACAGCCCGAGACAAAGGATATAAGATGTGTGATATTGACAGTGAATGGCGCTCAGGAATCCACGAAAGTCTCAAGCCTGAATATCTCCGAAGAAGAACAAAAGTTGGTGAGAAGCATTGATGTTAAGGAGACGTTAACCGGGCAGGCCATTCACGACGACCTACTTTCACGTCCCTCTAGCTTTCACTCTTATTGCGCTTATCTAAAAGACAAGAAAGAATCAAGCAGCTTGCAAGGTTGTTTAGAAAGACGGCACTGCGAGGGAGGTCAATGCAAGCATTTGACAAGGCATTTCACGGCGATTCGATGCTGCTGGGACACTTCGTTCGGCGATGCCCACGTCACTCAGTTGGCATTTGTTCCCCGTCTGTCTGAAAGGGGCCGCAAACAGCCGTGACGGCGTCTGCCGCGGTTAAGGAAGCGTTCTCCGGAGACTGCCGCAGCTTCGTCTCCATTCACGACGGGCAGTGAAAAAGAGAAAGAAGGTGAACGCCGGCTGTCGTGCGCAAACGCTATCTCGTGAGAACCTTCTGACGGCAGAGAAGCGAACGTCGCCATGCTAATTTGTTGGTTATACTTCCCCACTTCTAAAACAGTGACTCCGATTTTTCGATCGAATGGAATCGTACCTTTGTAGTAGCAGTTGCTGCTAGCTGAGTTGCACCGCAACATATGTAACGGTATAATAACCTAGAGTACGCATGTCGCCACAACGTTGTGTGAACCCACGCAGTGACCTACGTTTACCGCTTGTGTGCGTATTGCAGTCAAATTAGATGGTTTATCCTTTATTACGACATGATTATGCCAGACACTGAGCGGTTTCCCGTCGTTTTTGCCGGCAATGTAAAGAGGTCGTTAGTGGAGGCACTGCGAATACATACGTGAGTTGGCAGGTCTCGCCACCAGAAGATGCTATGAATTTGTAGTGTGAGCTAGTCGTAATAAAAGCACACAAATCTTAGGTGTGGGTTTCAATAGTTGATAACACGGGAATATTCCTAAAACATTGTAAGCAAAGCCTCGAATGAGGTCGACCTGGTAATTACATAACATTCCATTTCATCTTTGGTGGCATGGGGACAATGAACAGTGTCTCAACAGGCACTTCTTTGTTTAATAACGTCAATTGTGGGTTTGTTTTGAGCTTATATACATATTTTGTTTCCAGAAGTTTCTCATCCACGCAATGCTTTGTAACTCAAAACCCTCTTTACAATATGCTTCGGAACTGAGGTTATACGGCCTGTTTGTCTGCGAAATAGTGTAGATTGCGCCCAGCATGAAAAAAAAAAAAGAGCTGTAGAAATTATATTGCAGTGATGCTTAGGTTATCTGACCATTTCAAGCACTATACGAATAACATGGCAATCAAAGCCCTTTGACAATCACAGGTATACCTCTGCGTTCTATGGACACTCTTCAGAACGTTTGGTGCGACGAAGCTTCGGCCCTTCTGCTGTTGGTATTATCAGGTAAGCACGTATTATGTGTACTCGGCGGCTTCATATCATACGCGTGTTGTTAATCCTTTGCGTTCTGCATGGATATACGTGTGTGCGCCCTGTAACAAAACTCTGTAATATCAATTGGAACAAGAATACTGTTTATAATCGTAATCCACAGTTCATAATAAAGGCTTTCGCAGTGGTCCCGCAGCAAGAACGCGGTATTTTACGATGACACGCGCGTCTGCCGTCCTAGGGCCAAAATAAACTTCCTCACTCGCGCATCATAGTGTCCCTCTCAGATCTTAGTTGAGCGTGGAGTCGGATGAAATCAAGCTTTCTATTTGGGTACCCTATACAGACTCTTAATTGTCCCGGCTCTCTACATCTGTATGCAGAAGATTTCGGGGCAGGAAAATTCCTCTCTTAATTTGGCCATTCAATCGTGCATTTGGGTGATTTGCATCGTAGAGGTAGGGGAACACATAGAGTGCGCGTTTTGGCGTAAGAAACTAAAAAAAAAAGTTACCGAAAGCTAATCGTCTTGTTTTTATTCGTGGCGCTTTTTAACTAGTTGGTAGAAAATACCTCCGTGAGGCCGGAAAACAGTAGCGCTGATTAATGCACTGTAGTGCTGCGTTATGTCGGGGCAGAAACGAATAAATGGAATGACAGAACGAAAAAAACGAGAAAAACATAAAACCCATTTGAGCGAATAAAACTAGAGACAGCATTTCAAGAGCATAACTTAGTCATTTTTTGTGGAACCTGGTTTAATAATAATAATAATAATAATAATAATAATAATAATAATAATAATAATAATAATAATAATAATAATAATAATAATAATAATAATAATAATAATAATAATAATAATAATAATAATAATAATAAATTTCCATCAGTGCAATTGAGCTTGATAAAAGGTGTGAGATTAAAAACAACGAATGCTTCATTAAGGTCTCGCCTTTTTTACAGTATATAGGCAGCAACAGTCCACTCATTTTTGTGAATCCCCATAATAAGGTTGACAGTGCGTTATTTCGCAACCACTTTTAAACAAAATCGGTGCCTAGCGAACAAGCCTGTCTTTGCATGGCAGTCTACGTGTTGCTTGTCTGTCGTTCACGCACGAATGAACACCACATATGATGTGTTCGCTTCCATTACTAACATTCCATACAATAATCGCCTTCTATTTCATTTGAGTGGTGGATCATGGGAGAGGCCTTCACCCAGCAGTGGGTGTAGTCAGTCTGATGATGATGATGATGATGATCATGATGACGATTTTTTACTGATATGTACTATGCGTAACGCCTTCGTTGTGCTTCCCTTCCTGTTGTGGGTGCCTGGCTCAAGTCGGATCGAACTCTTTTTTCCGAATTCGTACGAAAGTTTTTAAGAGAATTGCTAAATAATGTTTCTCAAGAACAAAAAGTAATTAATCAACAAGCAATGCGACTGCTGCGAATTCCTACATAAACTGGGTGGTAGGAATCCTCGCTTGCTGAGTCACGTAAATATTGAAATTAGCCAGAAATTCCGGTAATGAGTTCTATAGGCGCTACACCGACATTTACAAGTGCGAGCGTTTTTACTAGTGCATTTTATAAGTTCACATATTCACGCACGGAATGCGCGAGAGCAGCCTAAGTAGTTTGCGGTATTAGCAAGAATGCTTCCTTAACGTGAAACTATCGCTGTCATTTCAGTTTGCCGTTCCTGCTGGTGTGTTTAATTCGATATATCCGCTGGGGTAAGCGCAGACGCTTGAAGAAATTGAATATATCTGAAACATATGAAAGAGTTGTACCAGCGGTATATGAAACAGATATAAAAGGCGAACACTTTTCAATGAAGGCTTCGTTGAAACCCTTTGTGGTGCATGCTGGAATGCAAAGCCCTATCTTGGAGCAAATTTATAAGCCTTCATGGAGGACGGTGCAAATAATAAGTATTTCAACGTTGCGAAATTCAGATATCAGACCCCCGTTTCGGGGGTCGTAGTGTGTATGAGCCTACCGTGGATCGTTCCGGACGCGGAAGAACGCTGAAAAGGTGAGACGTCTTCGCGATATCACCAGACAATAAGTTTTCAGAGAAGGCCATGGAGTATACTTTAAAAGAACTGCATGCGCACGTGTGACAGGAACAATTTTCATCGGAGAATCCGTCTGAATTTTTTTAGTAGTCGTGACGACAGATGCAAAGATGATAACACACTGGTCATCGACAGTGCGGTTAATTGCATTCTGTGGTGCTGAATATTGCGAATACCTGTACAACCAGGTCATGCAAGGGATGAAACCTTGTTAAATAATTATTAGGCCCGAGAACGAACACTGACGTCGCTAGAGTCATGGCGAAGTGACATCACGGCACGGACCTGCTCCGCCACCGACGCATGCTGACGGTCGTTTCTTTCCGAGCATGCTGTGTATCCGGTCTTCAGCGTTACGGTGGTGATTTATTCTCAATTTTGAGTAGTAGATTACTAAAGATGCAAAGTAAAGGTATTTATCGGTGTTAGAAGTTAACTAAGCTCCAGAAAGCATAGATCCACTTTGAAAATCAAGGTGCAGGACAGTGAGACATTTCTTTTTTCACCATGGGCGTACTCGACGAAATCAACGCTAAGAAAATATTCGTGCTAAATGGGTCTCACTTAATGACAACTTGGCATAAATTACGCGATTAAACATACGTATCGAAGTATTACAAATGAAATTAGGACGCCACAGCATTGCGAGTCACCGTGCAAGTTATGTGTGCCTCTGCAAATAATGTAGCTCAGTAAACAGAATTCCTCATTGGGATGCAGGAGATTTTCAGTGGATCTGAATTTTATACACAATCACTTGTAATGATGAGGAAAGAAGTAACACTGCAAACGACAAAATGGTTTCCGAAATTCCGAGACGTCGGATCTTATGTACACATTTCTTCTCAACAGTCGGCAGGATGAAATAGTCGCATAGCCTAATTTGCGTGAACAACTGACTCGATCTACCACTACGTCCTAAAGAGTAATGTTCAATTCACGTAGGAGCACTGCTGATGGCAATCGTTTGCAAAGGAAAAGCCAGAAAGTCCAAATTAATTGTTTCAATGGCGCACTCCGCTTCGTGGTCCATGTGATAATAAAACGACCTTTGTCTCAATAAAGCAACGATTGGTCTCGCACGTCATGTTCATATACAGATTGCTGCTGTTCTGGGGTAATTAATCGTGGGAAAATTTATTCATCATGCGGCTATCTAAACTGGTACTTACAAGCGTGACCACACTGGATGTTGCACGTAGACACTATCTGAAATCAGTAGTAGTTTCTGCAACTAGTCTTAACTTGTTTTTCTAGTAAATTGAAGCACTGAAACTATTCTTAAAAGCATGAAGCCAAATAACGTGATGAAATTTGAGCAACTACACACAAAATTTAATGCAACAGCTGCGGCGGTATTCTCGGGCGACCGCATTCGGAATCTTTTGTGACATTCGATACTATCTTAGGGCTGCGCCCACGGGAAGAAAAAAAAGCTGACAACAGTTATTCTGATGCGTCCGATACAGATACCCACTGTGGAAGCGAAAGAATTACATCTTTTCAAAGGAATCGCCCGTGAACAACACAACCCGATAAGAAAGTGCGTACGCTGTCGTATACCTTTCAGAAGCGCGACATGATTGCGAGGCATGCTGCAGAGTATTTGCGGTCACCTCGCATTTTTGAACCTGCGGAAATGTATTGTCTTGTTGTTCACCCCCATCGGAGTGCGGCTGCCGTTGCCGTGAATCGAACCAATCTTCAAGGTAAGCAGCGCGACACCATAGCAAACCTCATCAAAGCGTGTCCGCTGGAGCGCAGGCACCGTTGGCGATTATAATGAAAAAAATAAATTAGTTTTTCGCTGTTTTACAAGGAACACTAACGATGCTGCTTTAATCATTTATTTTAAGCGTGAGACAAGCAAAAAGTGAATGCCGAAAGCGCAACGGCGTTGGAAGCGAGCGCGTGTTATATGTATGCGCGCGCCAAAGCAAGATTCTAAGAGCCGTGACGTCATGCAAGCCTCCCACCAGGCGGTGACACTCCAACTTCTCGGCGCTAATACAGGATGCTCGTCAAGTTCGACGGTATCGGAGCTTACTTGTGGGGCCTTGCTTAATGGCGTAATCCACACGGCAGTAGAGAAACGCCGTGGTGGCGCCCATTTCCGCACGATGTTCGCTGCTATAGTTCGGCTGCTTTCTGACCCGATAAATGGGGGTGTTTTCTAGGAGCGTGAATCGAGTTCGCGGTCTTAAGTAACAATACATTCCTCATGAGAGACGTTGATGGGAGGATGGAGTTTTTAAAGCTTTCCTAGCCGGAATGCGGGGCTTTCTTGAGCGTGGTATTCCAATGGTGGGCAATCGCGGACGATGTTCTTCCCGACGGCGACTGTTTCAAGTTTCCGCGAAAACAAGGCACGTTGCGTTCTTTGTCTTTCCTGACGGAAGCTGTATTAGACATCTGATTGTGACCATTGTGTCGCGCGGCATGCTTGTCGTGACTCTTTGTGCGCGCGTTGGCACTTTTAAATCATTATTATTTTCCTCTGTAGTTAGACTCATCGCGGTTTTCTCGAGCCTTCTTTCCTGGTTGTTCCTGCAATTTTTAATTTTTATTTGTATGTTGAAACTTTCGTGTTGATGTAGTTTGGCGTCACGCAGAATTCTTGTCACGGCATCTTCGTCTCTTCTTTTATTCAAACATTCTTCGAGCCTTGCGCTCATCTTACACCCTCTCTCTCTCTCTTCAGCAAGTGAGCGAGATGGATTCAAAAAGATACACCGCTTCTGCTGAACGGCTTTCGAGAGTGTTTTCATTGATTTTTTATTTCGTTCTTCCACGACTGCGATACAACTCACAAGCACTATCCCGCATGTTTATTTGTTTTCTGTTTGCGATTTGTGTTATTTCATCAGGTATAAGCTCCACTGCAGCGACAACGCTTTGTTGGACACCTTCTCAGTCGTAGCTGTCCATTCCCGTTCTGTAATGTCCCCTGAGTGTGGTGTCATTTTGGTTGCTCGGTACCTTTCCTTTTCTTTCTTTTCTCTTCTTCGCTTTCTTCCTTTAGCAAGTGAGCGTGGTTCCACTTTCAAGATATGAGTGCAAGCCCACTTCTATTTCTTCATTAGGTGGTGTCTGCTGTCTCGCAGAAGCAGTATGGTTGACACAAAGCAACAATAGTTGCTATATCGTATGAAAGGGTAAGATCTATCTGATCCTATAGTTGCCGCACAGATGACTGTGCGAGTACCGACGTCAATTACCTCGTACATCAGGCGTGGCGTTGCTCACTGCATGGCATGGAATCGCGCGTCACGTGTCTTAGTCTGTGTTACTTCTGTTCACCTCTTGATCAGCGCTATCGATGATTGATTTGAACACAAGTTTTAGTAAAAAAAACCATAGAGTTTATTCGGAGACCCAAATTACGGCACTGTCTCATAGACAAAGCCTAAGGTACTACTTTAAAACGTATCATTAAAAAAATGTGTTACACATGTAGAGATAGGAAAGCTCTGCGATGAACATTTGACAGCACGAAAATTCAAACTGACTTATTGAATCAAAATTGAAGCTACCCAAAGTACACAATGTAGGCTCAGTAAATCACTGATTTGACAAGAGATTTTTTTGAGGCACGTGGAGATTGGCCCTGTTTGTTGCCTCTCAGCATCAGCGTGTTATTAAGCGTATAGTTGACCTTAAGCGGCACGCATATGCACTTCAGATATTGTTGGTCATATACTTCCCGTACTTAATAATCCGGACGCAGAACTTTAAATGACACCACAATAAGATTTACACTTACTAAATTTGTGCTTGGCAGAAGGAGGTTGTTACAAATAAGTGCAAACGAATAGTTAAGACACGCAACCACGTTGGATAGAAGTTCAGTGCTTAAAACCTGAAATGTTTGCTAAGAAGAGACTATATATCAATCAGAGAAATTATTGGGGTATATCGTGATGCTTTAGAGCTGCCCACTGGTTGTGGAGGCGTAATGGTTATGGTGTTCCACTGGTGACACGAAAGTCGCGGAATAGAATTACAGCCCCGCATTTAGATAGAGGCGAGGTGCTATCTAAGAGGGAGAAATGAAGAGGGAAGGCAGAGGGGTTTACTAAGCTTTGGCTCAGGTGGCCCTCCTACAAAATGCCATAGGACCTTGTGCTTAGATTTGCGATGACCTTAAAGAACACGGTCGAAATTTCCGGAGCCCTCCACATACGGCGTCTCTCATTATCATGTCGCTGTTGTGTGACGTGAAACAACATTATTATTATTATTATTATTATTATTATTATTATTATTATTATTATTATTATTATTATTATTATTATTATTCCACTAGGCCGTTTACAGTCCCCACAGAAAAAGAAGAAAAAAAAGGAACCCCCATTAACGCATGCACTCCACGAAGAAGAAAAGAATGCAAAGGAAAACACGTCTCATGTAACATCGCAAGAAAAATAACAAGTACGTGCCACCATGCATCTCTCATTGTCTGAGCGTGCACGCGCGATGGTCGGGGATGTACTGACAACGCGTTTCGCTTGGGCGTTATTCGCTGGCTGGCTGTGTTCTCGGCGGGAAACCTTCACTGGATTCCCGCGCTGCGCGTGGTATTCGCAGGCCCGCCCGCGTCGCTTCCTGCGTGTAGCGCAGCGTGTCTCTTACACTCGCCGGGCAAACCGCGTTTTCGACAAAGGCCGCTCTGAGTCGACGTTAAAATGAAATGTGTCCGTGGGAGGAGGTGTCTCCTACAAGCCCAAGTCAGTGGCTGTGACTGAAGGGCAACTCCAGCAATTTTTATGCAGGAGAGTTGGAGAACGGTTTTGTTGCGCGGCTGGGACGATGTTGTCGCTGTCGGTGAGTCACACAGGTGAGCCGTTCAGAACATGAACGCTTCAGTAGAGTTAGGGAAGTATGCAGAAAAATATAACGCGTACAACAAGTATTGAAGAAGGGCTACTAAGAAGTTGGACTTTAGTTAAACGTGCAAAAACCCTCGAGTGCAACAACGGGTCAGCATCTTTTTTTGTGACGTATAACGACCTTGGTAATGGTCTGCCGAATTTAGCTTATTGAATCAGTGGCTATATCCCCCCCCCCCCAGCCCCTACTACAGTTTGCCTCATATTCATATTGTGGGTTCAGCACGTAATACTCCAGTAATTATTATGGTGGTGCGAAGTGTTGTAAACAGACTGCTGACCTGATGGTCGTGGCTTCGATCCCTGCCATGGCGGTTGCATTTCGACGGAGGCGAAATGGTACAGGCCCGTGTACTGTGTGATGGCAGTGCACGTTAAAGAACTTCAGGTGGTTGTAATTATCGGAGTTCTCCACTACAGCATCTTTCATAATAATATCGTGGTTTTGGGACCTAAAGGCCCCAGATATTATTAAGATTACTATTGTCGTATAAATTTTACACATAATAGTCAAAGGAAAGCGTTCCATATAAGAACAAAAACAGCGCACTAAACAAAAAAAAAGAATAGGACGTAAAACACTGAGTTAACAGCAGATGTAAGGAAACATTTCTCAACCTAAGCGTTCCGGGGCCGCCTTACACCGGACATAGTGAGACACGCAAGTAACGGGAGGTTTTTCTCGAACTCTCGTAAAAATGTGCGCGATACAACAAGAACATTCAAGCCTAACTTCATATGAAGGCAGCGCATCCTGCTTTAGGGATAGTAATGTACCAAGAGTATAGGATGGAATAAAGCGTATGGAAGAATTTCAAACCCTCAGCTATAGCGAAGTGCTGGAAAGACTACAGTGTACATAATGTATAGTTCCACAGAGTAACAGGGTGAAAACTCTATTACGCAAATTCTTCACTTTGCGAAATGGGCTAAAGGATGTCGACGCACGATTGCAACGCCTATACTCATTGTATATTCTGAGCAATTTTCACTTACTAGAAACTTTGGTTTTATTGTGGCTGTAGTATAACTCTTTTTACTTGGAACAGTGGTTTAAAAACCCACACAAAAATAGCATATGCAAATCACGCCGCTAAACTGTCCGCAAAGACAGGCTCTCGTTTGATCTTCCTGCCCAAACTTTTTGCCATCTTTTTTATGTTTGTGTTTCTTCGAGAACTCAAACTTCAGCTACACTTGTCTACGAACCATCTTATTATCCTTCTTCTTTCACACTGAGATGAAGAGGAGTCATTTAGGTATATAAAAACTCTCCATGTGGACACGTTGATTCCATCGGCGTTCCTCCTTGATGTTTCATAACTTTGGTGCTCCATCTTCTCTTGCCTTTTTCTTTTTTAGAGTGGTGCTTACGAACGCCGAGAATTTTTTAGTAGGGATCGCGAACAGTGTGGCAGACAACTTTTGCGGCTGTAACAAGACGGTAATTTAGAACACTAGTGCACCGTATGCGGCCCATTCTTCGAAACTCAGCGATGTGCCTTAGAAGGTAAACTTCGCCTCCTTGACGGACGACCGTTTTCAGAGGAAGTCATCCGGGTACTTTCCACTACGCATTCTTATGCACAACGTACTAAAGTTTTCTACTTTGCTTCCTAAAGTCGACTGCACTTTAGGAACGCTTGCGAACTGTTAGCGCGTGATCGTCACCTGTATGTTCAAATTAACTGCCCCTTTGTTACTTTGCCGACTCTTGGTTTTTTTTTCTGCCTCTCTCTGTTATGCCTAATATTCTCCCGTTCCTCTGCCTCAACGTTGGTGTAACCAACCGAGTACGTGTTTGGTTGAACCTCCCTGTACCTATCCTCTTCGTTTCTTCATGACTTGGTGCGGTGTTCAGCAGTTTGACACATTGATCATTTAGCCAAATAGCGGCACTGGGAGTTATTTACGTTCAGTGTGCGCTTTAGTATTAAGATTTGTCATGACTCATAAGTGACAGTGAAATGTGCCCGCAGTGGTAACGAGGAGGCGTTAAAGAGCTTGTTGCACAGAAACTCTGGTGTCGGTGTCGTTGGTTGTGAGCGAAAAGTCAGCATCGTAAAACTTGAGATGCATGCAAATAAATGATCAATAAAAATCTTTGGGTCTGTGGGAATCGAGCCCAATAATCCCTGCGTGGCGAACAGATATTCGGCCACAGAGCCACGCCAGTGCTTGAAACTGTTTAAAAAAATCGACAAGATTGTGATTTAAGGCAAGGAGTAACATAATATTGCGTGACAAAACCACCAAATGTTCCAGTTGTCGAAGCACTGGATTAGCATAAAAGAGGTTGGTTTAAAAGCCCACCAAAGCGCAATGGCGCAATCAATCATTAGTTGTGACAGCATCAACAAAAAGTGCTGCTGCGCAGGTTCACGTGTTGTCTTACGGACTCGTTGTGGTTATTTCGCTAATTCACAAAATCATGAATTATTGAATAGGGAGTATTTCGCAACTGTACTTGAACTAGGCATTCCAGCATCGATTAAACAGCCACTGTTACGCGTACAGTAATTCTTTTTCGTGCAGCTCGGTTGAGGGAAGCGAAGTAGGGTTAGTGATTGAGAACGTAATACAAACGGGGCCCGATTACGCTATTCTGTTATACCTTTGAAAGTGCAGCTCAAGCGTACTTCAAGTTTTGTTTTGCACATGGCTAGGAGAAAGCAGAAACTGTTGAGCGTCGGTGTCACGAGCCGTCTGCATTGACTGTGCTATCAGTTACGTCGCTCTTATAAAGCGTCGTACCCAAGCACGCGCGCCATTGGCTGCGTTGTGAGTGACGTAGCCCATGCCGTCGCAGCCGTGGCGCCGAGCACGCGCGCATCAGTGTCTACTGAATCCTTTCACATGGGTAAGCCGCGGGCAACTCTAGAACTAGAGTGCCTACACTAGAAACATGAGAGAGCTTGCATCCTTGGGGCCGATGGTGCAGTCCAGGCACAAAAACAGGTCCTGGAGGCTGAGTGCCGGCAGCAACTGCGAAACGATGATCCTGCAGCCTTCCAAGCCGCGATGAATCGCGAACGGGAAAGTAAGCGCGGCTGGTGGGCGGATCCTGCAAACCACGCCGCCGAGTTAGCTCGCGATGTCAAACGCTTGCAACAACGCCACACCAAAGAATCGGCGTTGCGGCGTCAATTACGGGAGCGCGCTGCGAGGTGAACGCCCGCTTACAGCGGGATTTTCTCCAGCGGCACTTTGGATTCGGCTGCGACGTCCATGACCAACGGGGGCTCTAGAACAACCACTGTGATGAACGCATTGCGAAACCCATTTAACCGCTCGTTACACTCCTCAATGACCGTGATCATGTGAGGCACAATGTGCGGCATCTGAAATAAACACTGTGGTAAACCGAAGCTAAACGTGTGTTTATAACCTCATTAAAAATGCACGAACATGTAACCAATAATTGTGAAAGGCTTTAGTGCAGCGTCGGGTTGAGCCCACTGCTAAACAGCGGAGTCGCACGCACGTTTCAGCTTTCGCTGGTTAACCATTTGTACGGAGTACAAATCAGCCAATCAGCCAATTTATTTGCCAGCAGCTCAGCACATCATGGCTGATAACAGAATAGAAGTCCGAATATGCAATGTGAAATGGCAGCATTAGGACAAAATCATTGTCGCCAGGTGAATGACTCGTTAGCCCGTTACTTTCGCGATGGTTATTAAAGAGGTACCGCTACAGGACGTATACGGCAGATTTAGAATAAGGTTCGTATAGCGTCAGCATTGCTTGGTTTGATACGTTATTGCGATACGACACGGGTAGGCTGAGCTGCAAACAGCTGAAAAAGGCCTGTTGGCCTGGCGTGAGTAAACGTCACAAATTCCTGTGAGTACATTCCCGGCAAGTCCCGCATTATGCTCACCAGATATCAACCCGAACGTAGAACATATTTAAAAAAATATTTTCGTGAAAGTTCTTGCCGCACACACGTAATCAATGAAGGGTTGTTTCCCCATTCTTGACTTTATCGAACATGCATCGCGCTGCTTTTAATTTTAGCGTATGCACGAAAACTTAGATCAGGGTGAGAAGTAGGTACCGCATCACGTGTTACTTTACCCATACAAGGGTCAAGCAGAACGGTTGCTGCGATTTTGCACTTCGAGAATCGTTCCTTTCAGCCTGCTGCAAATAAAGACAATAAATTCCTGTGCCTAAAGATCCGCGAAGTACACTGTCACACATACATACCGAACATTTTTATCGCCGATTCCAGACGCAAAACTTTTGCGGATGCAAGCCCGTTAAAAAAAAAAGTGGCCACACCCATGAGGATGAATGCTGAGTTGTTTCGCGAATATCAGTCTTATCAGTCAAGTGCATCGGTGCCGCGACGTTTCGAAAGTGTTCGTTCACAATAAGGCTCCCTCGATTGTGTCCGGTACTAAGGTAATGAGCGTATAAACAAACCTGTAAGTTTGACAATGAACTTACTCGAGGTTTAAAGCAATCGCGCTGCACTGACGACGGCATAGGTGAGTCACGTGATGTCGTTTACTACGTCACCGCGACAGCAGCGCTTGCCTCTCCAGTGGTTGCCCTCGCTCCCAATAGTAATGCTTTGCCGCTATTAACTCAGTGCGAAACGTGATAGCAAATAAATTGAACATTCACGTATGAATCGCAACATTTCTCAATTATCTACCGCAGGCTTGCGCGTTCGATATTCCTTGCGTCCTTATAGTGGCGCAAAATAGGTACGTGCACTGCGCATATATAGCGGAACTAGCTAGCCATTTCAGAGAGAGAAAGATATAAAAAGAAAGGCTATGATGGGGAAAATGCGTGACCTTTTGTATGTGGTAAGAAACGAAAAATGTTGGTGGATATTCAATTTATACTCTATAGGATATCACGCAGCCAAACCACGATATGAGACATGCTGTAGTGAAGTAAAACTCATCTTGACAAATTACGGTTCTCCCACGGGCCCTTAAATTCAAGTGCGCGGGTGCTCTAGCGTATCACTCCTATCTGAATGCTCCCGCTGCGGTTGGGAGGGAAACCCGCATCCTTCAGCTTTTCTCGAATTCCAACAGCTTAGTCGGAGCAGCTGATGGACTTTGTGTGAGAGCACTCGGCTCTGACGTGGAGCAACGCCTCCAAATCCACTATAGTGGAGCACAATCCACGCCGCTGGAGCAAGGCGAAAGCGAAAATTCTGTCTTTCAAATGCCGAGTTGCCCAAAACAACATACTATTCTACTCATCTGTAGAATTAAATTCAGCGACAGTTGCACCGTTGCTGTTCCTATGCAATGAATCACCCGAACAGGAATTTGACTCCGATCTGTCGTCATCGAGCAGCGTAAACAGTGCCGCATGATTTGCCGAGCCGTCTATGCCGTCCGCCATTACTGCCAAAGCAGGCAATTACCGGTGACTCTCCCGGTCAGGCAAAGGTGTAAATACGCCACGCAGAGTTTCTGTCCACTCCACCGATTTTGACGATGCAACGTTTTCTTCTCTACGGAGTGACTCCCGCTCTGAGTCTATATACTCTGACTCTCACATTGGAACACTTGACTCCCATCCTCACTCTATCATTTTAACACGCTTGCTCCAAAGCAATCACCAAAACTTGCTCCAACTCCGCAATTGGAATTAGATATTAGCAACGCTCTATGCCTTACCTGCCAAGCTATGCCACAGTGGGTAAGAAGTGCTTTGCTCCGTCCGACTGACCTCTGCTGTTGGGAAAGATGAGTGGAAGACGAAAGTAGTTATTACTTTAGATGCGGGAAAAAAAGTATATGTATAAGTAACACGAAAATGGAAACTTCCATCACGCCACCATCCGGGCTCTTAATCGGCTGGCATTTTTACAAATGCCACTTTGCCTTTCGTTTCACGCTCTCATCTATAAATGTGATCGACAACGCAGTATTTGTAGTACGCAGACACCGGTCAAGGCGAATGGCGCTTCATCCGCTTGTAGCGTTCGTGCAGCCCGCATCGGCCGCTGATGGATGGGGTCATTACGCCCGCCACGGTGATTGAAGAGAACTGCCGAGCTCACCTTCCAGTGAGCTAATTAATAGGAAGGCTGCGGTTTGGCTCTGGCGCAGTTATTTTCGCTCGAGCCCCGCGTCGAAGAATACTAGCGACCTTGGGCATCTCGAGCGAGCTCTTTACGCTCAAGGCACGCAGCATCTTAATGTAACGAGCTTAGCCAGAGGCGGCTGTCATTATTACCGCTCGAAGTTAATGAGTGAAAAGCGGTCGGACCGAAGGCACGCATAAAAGTATGTTTTCAAGGGCGTTCGATGAGGAACGATGCCCATCTATTACCGATGCTCGTCCTCATGGTTGGGATTTGTGGACCACATTCACGCATCGTTTTTATGACAGCGGTGTGCACATCACCTCACGGAGTACTATATCTTGATCCGCATGGCAAGAGTTCGTGGCTTCACGATTATTTCAAAACGCGCGCCAGCCGTGTAGCGGAATACCGGTCCCTTATCGGACATCAAACCGTGCGGCATACCTTTACTGCAGATATAATCCTTTCATAATGAATACTATGCTAAATTTTTAGACATGTCTTCCTGTCTCAAACCTGATATTTATGGTGTTTTACGACCAAAACCACGATGTCATTATGAGGCAGGCCCTAGGCCCGGCTCCAAAATTTTTGACTATGTGGTGTTTTTAACGTGCACGGACATCACACTGTACACGGTCCTCTAGCACTTCTGCTCCTCTGAAATTCTACCACAACGACACGACATTCGTGTGAACAGTGTAGCACCGCAACCACGGTCCACCGTGGTGGACACCTCTCCAAGTTTACAATATGCTGCTACGGGTTCTCTGAAGTAGATGGTACAAATTTTTATGACGGTTCCGTTTCAGAGCGCTTAGCTTTTCTTAATACTTATCTTCACCAATTCATTAAGTTATCGCATTGGTATGGCTCACTCTCCCAACTGTGATAACTGACATTGTGTAGAAACTCTCGACCATGTCATGTGTCATTGTCAAGACTTTGAAGAAGATCGCCGGACTCTCCAGTGTGCCTTAAGGAGGCCGCATGATCGACCCTCTACTCTGGAGATCTTGGGAGCGTGGTCTTCAAGTACTTTAGCTCAGAAAGCCAAACGAGTCCTTCTACAACTCTTCAGGACAACATCACTGTGCGAACGCCTGTGAAACCTAAACTTTGTGTGCGGTGTGTGTGTTATGTGCAATGTGTATACCCCCCCCCCTCTATCTCAGTTTCCCCTCATTTCCCTCTGTCCCGTGTATATATAGGGTAGCAAACTGGACTTAGTTTAGTTAACCTCGCTACCTGCCTGACATCTATTCTCTTCTTCTTCTCTCTCTCAGATGTCACCCTGTCACCTTTACCCCAATGCGGATATACGGAGACGAAGTCAATGTTCCTGCGCCCAAGCGAATTTTGTTTGATCTGGAGTGCACTGTTTTACCACAAACTTTAGTCGATGTTCTTGTGCTTTCTCTGATAACTTGTTTGTTGTAAGGATCTCGCTGTGTGCGTGTGCCGCTGCGGCGTTTTCCTAACAGAGACATTGAGGCGACGGTTCCGAGTGGGATTTGGTGACGCAACCTCATTGCGCATCGCGGCGCTTGAAATTCTTGCACACCCACTGGCCGAATACACTTCGTGCTCACGTGTGTAACTACGATGGACGCAGACATGCCGCCACGGTCACAGGCACGCGGGCATGGGGCACGCGCGCTTTCGGTGTTTCTGCCACTTATACTTCGTGTCCGCTCATCCTCGGCGCTGTCCGCGCAGCACGCGTAAACACGACCTGTGTCGGCAGCCTTGGCGTGTAGGGGGTCTTCTTAGCGCACGCTTCGGCCGCGGTTTCGTGGCCCCGTTACCGCGTCCGGCGACGGTGGCGTTTAAGCAGGGTGGTTGTGGTGCAGCGTTGCCGCACGTGGGGGAAAATTGGCGCGCGGGTCGCGGCTGCCAGCGAGGAGGCATGCGTTGCGGCGGTGGTCACAGGCGAGCTCCGGAGCTCTTGGCGGAGGCGTGGGGGAAGAAGGCCCGGGGCCGCTGGCGTCACGACGCCGTGAGCGCCCTGAGGCGGCACACGCGGCGGCTGCCCCTGTATGCGCCGCACGGGAGGAGGCGCGTGTGGCGTCCGCTGCAAATCACGATGTCTGGAGCGGTGCTCCGTCGACCACCACCGATAGATTAAAGGGTGCAGTGCATCTAGCCTGCGAGCACAAACGCTCGACCGACCCTTCGCGAAAGGTGACCACGGAGATGACCTCTTACGTAAGGCCGCGCTCGTCGACGAGACCAGGAGGAGTGACCTACTGCGCGCCGCGTGCGGAGATCACTTGGCGGTGGGGATGCGCGCTGGACGCGAGCCTCTGGCTGCGTTTGTGTATGCCTGTATGCCCTCCGTGAGATCGACCCTTTTCGGCCATTAATACGCCTTCCCCTCAACGCGAAATCATTGCGCTGCTGCTCTACTCCACGCATGGACCTCGAACAGCGACTCCTTTCTTCGCGCGACGCGCCTTTGCTAGTTTTCTCGTGCGCCACAGCCGTCCTGTTTCCTTTTCTTTCTTTTTTGCTTGCTCGCTATGCCGATTAACTGCTCAGCCGCACCTGCCCCCCCCCCCCCCCCCCTTCGATCCCGCACTCTTCACATTGCAGCGTTCTATGCGCACTTTCGCAACGGGGTTGCCACGGGTAAGCGTCGGCGTATATACGAGGTGTGTAGATGATCATGTTACGATTCCTTGTCCTTCTTGCTACATTCGACTGCTGAGCACGCGTGAGGCCAGCGTTAATATGATTGTGACGAAGGTGGGCCTTCCGTGCCATAAGCAGCAATGGTGAGTCGTTCTTTGCGAAGCTTTCGTCATAAGCTCGGCAAACAAAACAATCAACCATTTCTGAAAACAACATTAGAACCATAGAAGGGGGGGGGGGGGTTCCCGTTTTGATGGCTTTTTATGCATGTATGGGAAATAACGAGCTATAACTGATTGGGCAGATGAAAAAAAAAAACAAACAATGTATGACCATCGGGTAACCAGCAAAATATTGGTCATGATTCAATGTGGAAACAGTCGCGAGGGAGGCATCCTTAATTTAAAATGACATCGCTTGGCGCCGTTAGACACAACGTTATCGACATTTGTTGGACAATCAAGCCATGGAAAGTCTAGGAGATGTTATTTGTAGTAATTATGAAATATATGCGAAGAAATAAAAGTGAGCGAGAAGACATCTCACTACCGGCAAGGATCGAGCTTGCAACCTTCAAAGAACGCGTCCGATGTTCTACCAGCTGAGCTAAGGCGGCTGTCATCCTCCGATCAGGCCCGTAGCCAGTGGAGGGGATAGGGCCCGAGGAGTCTCTCCTCACTCTGAATGTATGATGGAAACGCAACAAGTGCCCCTTCCATAGAAAAAAAAAAATTAGGCTACGGAATTGCCTCCCATACATGTGTTTTATCGGGTACAACTGCGCACTTAAACCTGGGAGTGTTAGTCCGCACCACTCACAGCGATGACGGCAAGTGTGGATATCTCTTTTGGTGACACGGCCAACAAGGTAATATCAAAAGTGCGTGTGTGACACCTGAAGTAATGGCGCCATGGGTCGGGAATGGATAATAACCTAAAATGTTCGAATGCTTTCACACTCACACACCCGAATGGTGACGGCGATTACATTGAATGAATTCAAACGGACCGTAACTGGCTCTTCAATTGTAGATCATCATTGTGTACATGTACATACGTTACGTCGCTCATTGCACTCTTTTGATGGGGTTTACTAACTGCAGTTCTGTATTAGATATTTATTTGTTAGCAGTTACCTACATTGCGCTTTACAGTCAAGAGTGCGAAAAATTATCATTTGACGAGGAACAAATATTGTCGCGAAAATCGCACATTTGCCAAATTCTGGAGGAAAAAAAAAGCTGAAGTTGGTGCTTCTAAACCTGCATGTGCTTCCTGTTCACAATAACGTGAAATTACAAAACATCGTCCTTTAAATAGTCGTTAGGTTGCACAAGCTTCTTGCACAAACTTCTGTCATAATGCAATGTATCTGGTTTTGTGTAGGATTTGAAGAGTGGATGTATGTACTACACTTATGTCAGTGAAAGATCATAAAATTAGGATTTTCTAGTTTCAACACTTTAAGCCATCTTTCACTCAACTTTTCGGCATGTGTCAACGACGTGGGCATTTGTTGGTCTCGTCATTACGGTGCCGTCGAAGGCGCTGATCGAAATTTCCAGATTCAGCGATGCAAGAGGACCCAGCGTTTTCGCTCGCTATCTTGCGAAACGTTTTTCTAAAAACTTGCAGTAAGGTAAAAAATGGTTGACATGGAATCGATGTATACTTGGAACACTAGTGTTAAAACTACGTAGACACACACAAGATAAAGGAGGGGGGAAGCGCTACGCAGGATGAGAGTTTTTATTATATCTTGTTGTGAGAAAGTGCACGAGCTGTTTTCTTTTTTGGTGCTTTCGTCGTTTTCCCGCTATATTTTAGTTTTTTTTTTCTAAAAAACATCTCTTGCACAGAGAAGACTATCATTCAATTCGATTGGTGGTGCATTCGCTATTTGAACGTTGTAATTTTAGAAGATTTTTAATGGCATTTTGATTGGTCCACACACGTTCAAAATGTGCACTTGTTTTCGTTTTATTTTGCTGAGACTTGACCGTTACAGATGGGGGCTGTACTAATTTTAGGAAAGTCGCACGGGTGTAAACGTTGCCATAAATATTATTTATAACTATTTACTCTTTTGGAAATGACCGGGAAACGCTTTGGGACCCCGGCTTTGAATATTGGGTAGAGTGCAGAAACTGTGAGGCCTGATACAATAGTGAACATGGTAAGATTTCTATCACTGTCTTAAACGACACCTGACTGACATGAAAAGAATACACGTAGCCTAGGATGCAATGGCTGAACACGTCGTTGACACGTGCTACAAAATTTACTGGCAGACTGGTCAAAGTATCGTTACTGAAAAACTATTACCTTATACGCCTTTACTGGAACCACTTTAAGTTCAATACACTAGATGGAGATTAAACCGGACACGTAGTAATACAATGCAAGTGAATGGGCTATCTAATCACTACTTACGATACAAAGTTCTGTACTTTAGCTTCATTGTGAAGAGGAAACCCATGTGGGTTTCGAAACATCGAATTGGACGTTTGAAGACGAAAGGTGCGGCTCTCTATAAAAGAGGACTAAGAGAGAATTAAAAAGAGACGAAGACTGAGATACCCCTCTTTGTCCTCCTCTACTCAGTGCCGTGCCTTTTGTCCGCAAGGAAGCAATCAACAAGCTCGGCGAGATGTCTAATGGAGTTTTTTGTTTTCTTTTCTTCGTGTATTTGGCAAGGTGTATTCAAGCAACATTGATGCGCGTATACTGCGATATTTTTTAAGAGTGCAGAAGGGCACGATTATGCTAAGAGATTTCTTTTATTTGCGTTTTTGTGCATCACAAGTCAGTTACTCTTCAGAAGAAATGGAACGCTGTTGTGAGACCTTGCGGTCCTCGCTGTAAGTTATTGTGGAAGTCGAGGCATGGTAACTTGACTGCTAAAATAGTCATGGTTCGCAGACGCTGGGAAAATAGAACAAAGAATATATCAGCTCGATCACATTGCGATGGGAAATACGAAGTATGCTTAATTCTTACCCTCATTTACAAAAAAAACAAAAACAATAAAAAACTCATAATTTAAGTATACATGAATCTGCATTCTCGAGAAATATTGGATGAGGCAGGTCGATTCTTCTTGTGGATAATTTAACGCAGGCTTCCTGATCGCACGTGTTGCTGCACTTTCTGATGAGACACTTGTCTGTGGGCCCCCCGCGTCATTATACACGCTACTTTCCAAAGTGAACAGAAAAGAAAAAGTCTGCGGAGAATGATAGGCGATCGCGAGCGTACCAATAGATGTCGGGAACGAAAACGAAAACAGAATAAAACAATGTGAGGATTCTTTGCTACTCAGGGAATCATAAGTGCTTATTAGCGATAGAGGCTCAAGGACGAAACTTCGCATTAAAGCTGCCATTTCATTAGACTCGGCATAACAGACTGATTAAGCATAAGCGTTCCATCGTAATTTATTGAGAAGGATACAATAATATGAGGTGATTACACGTGCTGCAGTATACATTGCATCGTGGTAGATAAAAGCTCATCGCATTGTTCGCACGTGCCGAAAACAGCTAGCGGCTGGTATTAGGAGCGACTTGTATTAGGATATTAGGCTCGTATTAGGAGTGGTTTCTCACTGTATTTATATACGGTCAATTAACGTTTTGGAAAGCTCATTCAAAATCGATATCTAAAGCAGTCAGCTTCATTGTGACAGGGATTGCGCAGTAATACAAGCAGAAGGTTTATTCCTTATACGCTGGTTCTAAGCACTTAGCACGAGGCACTTTTTGCATGCGCAAAAGAGGAGCAGTGTTGGTCACTTGTCTTGGCCTTTTTGTTTCTGTGATTACAACTACGAGGCGACTATAAACTCTCAGAGCTCTCCTGACACTTAGTGAAAAGGCTAAAGAGAATAAATAGAAACTCTTGAGAGGCTTTATTGATCGTGATTGATATGTGGGGTTTAACGTCCCAAAACCACCATATGAATATGAGAGACGCCGTAGCGAAAAGCTTAGGAAATTTCGACCACCTGGGGTTCTTTATCGTGCACCCAAATCTGAGAACATGGGCCTACAACCTTTCCACCTCCATAGGAAATGAAGCCGCCACAGCCGGGATTCGATCCCGCGACCTGCGGGCCAGCAGCCGAGTACTTATACATTGAAGAAAAATTGTTACGAACAATGGAGAGCTGCGTGAGTTCAGGAGACAAGCATGTGAAGTTCGAAGTGCGGACGCACATAGCGCAGGCAACGCGCCTGCTCTATCCATTGTGTATCATTTGACATAATCACACGTTTAGAGCAGGACTCCCAACGTGCCCTTAGATTATCTTTCGTAATAGCTTGATTAGTGTGGAGAAAGGGAGGTATACATATATTTTGGCTACACTGCAAAAATCTGAAAGCAAAAACAAACAAACAAACAAAAAACAAGACCCTTTTGTAGAACTGTGGGCGTGTGGGAGAGGGAGCTGGTGTGACTTCAATGTTGTCACATGGTTGTGCGAATATCGTTCTCTATTCTATTAAAGAATAGTAAAGATGGTGGCACAAGCTCGGCGGAAAGGAGGGCGCCACGACGAGATGCCAGTCCTGATATTGAAAGCATATCACTGTCAAAGGATATCGACAAACTAAGCGATGAACATACAGTCTTCGTATTGCACGGCTGTTCGCATTGTTCAGCGTCATGTGGTTTTGACGGGTTCTGAAGAAATACACGTCTGTCGAAAGAAATGATGTCAGCTTTCTTGAATAGTAGTATTGCGGGCTCGTACTGAGCGAAGGTACTTTTTTATTGGTGTTGATAAGGAGTGACTGTCCATTAAAGGCTTATGACGGCAGGAGGTTCTCGTAATCGTCATCGGAACGATGAAAACTCATTGCTGTAACGTTCGCGTTCGCTCAGGAATGCCCGATCAACACGACGACACTGACAAGTCAGAGGAATTGCTGTGCTGTCTTGACCATCAATAACAGGTCGCCTGTCCCCTAAAGACGTGGCAGGTTAACTAAGTCGTGACATGCGCGGTGATTCGTTCTAGAAAAGTCGGCATCCTACGTCATATTGCATACTGTCATTATTATAGGAAGACGTACATGGTTTTATTTTGTTCTTTGTTCGCGAGACTGTACATGTTGCGACGCGACGTTTTTAATAAAGAATGGGAGGTGAAATGAGAAAAGCTCGCCGCTAACAATATTTGAAAAAGAAAATAGTTGATTGATTTCAAAATTTCAAATGCGAAGATTTTCTTAGCAAACTTCAGTGACTTTGACCGTATCTATCTATCTATCTATCTATCTATCTATCTATCTATCTATCTATCTATCTATCTATCTATCTATCTATCTATCTATCTATCTATCTATCTATCTATCTATCAATCTATCTATCTATCTATCTATCTATCTATCTATCTATCTATCTATCTATCTATCTATCTATCTATCTATCTATCTATCTATCTATCTATCTATCTATCTATCTATCTATCTATCTATCTATCTATCTATCTATCTATCTATCTATCTATCTATCTATCTATCTATCTATCTATCTATCTATCTATCTATCTATCTATCTATCTATCTATCTATCTATCTATCTATCTGTCTGTCTGTCTGTCTGTCTGTCTGTCTGTCTGTCTGTCTGTCTGTCTGTCTGTCTGTCTGTCTGTCTGTCTGTCTGTCTGTCGATAAATAGATAGATAGATATCTCTAAATAGATATCTATAAATTGATATACATACATATCCATAGGTAGATAGATAGATAGATAGATAGATAGATAGATAGATAGATAGATAGATAGATAGATAGATAGATAGATAGCCGCCCATAACTTCTCGCTCTCCTGGCCATTTTTGGAATCTTTACTGAAATTCGCATGACATAATATGACTATATGACGAACCTAAGTGAGTAGAAAAAAATCATGACATGCATGTCATGAATGTGATGATTTACATGTCATGGTCGGCTGATGCTGCTGTGGTTTCGTTCATATGACATATCACAAAGCTGGTATGGTATGACACGACTGCATGACGACCATAAGTGACAGGCCCTCAGGTGAAAATCATGACATGCATGTGATGTAAGAACATGATTACATGCCACGTCATGATGCACTCGCAGACGCTTCGCTAGATTCATATATACCAAATTTGGTATTACGTGACGTGAATACATGGTGAAGGTATATGACTGGTGAAAACATGATAATCATTTTATACGTGTCATATATGAACATGACTACATTCCACGCTCATGGGGAACTCGCGAACGATTCGCTAGCTGCACCTGTACCAAATTTGGTATTATGTGACGTGAATGGATGACGAAGAAAACGACACGTCCTAACATGATAATAATGACATGCGTGTTATGTAAAACATGAGTACATGCTACGCTCAAGATACACTCGCGGCCATTTCGTTAGCTTCAAATATACCAATTTTGGTATCACATGACGTGAATAGACGACGAAGACAACGACACGTCTAAAAATGCTCTTCATGACCTGCGTGCCAGGTAAAAGATGACTGCATGTTACACTCATGGCACGCTTGCGGCCGTTTCGCTAGGTTCACATATACCAAATCTAGTATTACGTGATTATAATAGACTACGAGCACAAATGCCAGGTGCAAACATGATAATCATGACATGGAAGTCATGTACGGCTCAATTTACGTCCGCCTCATAATTTTGTTGCTGATGTGACGATTCAACCTTCCTCATACCATATGCAGCAGTTGTTTATACAGAGATGCTGATTTTGGTGGCTGTATAATGTCGCAGCTTGCCGGGTTAGCCAGGGATACATAGCAGTATACTATTCCCGAGCAAGCCATGAATCCCAAGGGTTCGAAATTCGGAGGTGGTCGCACTACCATAGGTCGGCAAAATATAGGAACTCACTCAGACTCACTCAGACTCACTCAAGAAATTGGTTTTTCTGTGACAGCTCACTCTGACTGACACTCAAGGAAAGTTTCCTCAACCAGACTCAGAGTCACTAGACTTTTTATCAATTGGACTCACTCGATCGGACTCACACTTACCGAAATATTACTCACCCAGAATCACTGAGACTCATGCTCACGACTCAATCTGAGCCTGAGTGAGTATGAATGAGTCGACTCATGAATGAGTTTGCCGACCTCTGCACTGTTCTGCACTGATAAAAAATCCTGTCATGATTATCGCCACCTTTTAAACAATATTCGACATCAATTTTCAAATACGAAAGCGCATGCAATCCGACCTCAAGCGCTAGGGGCCAAAACCTCGTAGATAACGTTTTTTAGCACTATATGCTAAAAGTCATAACTTCACTTCTCGCTGGCAGTTCGTGCCTCAGGCCGATAGTGAGTGGGTAATTGGTACATTTTAGGTGTAAGTGAAAACAATTGTAATAATTCGTTTCGAAATCCTATTTATTTTCTGCACAAACGCATTTCTGCTATGCATTTGAAACTCTGGCAATTCACAATTGCGAGGAAAGTTCGAGCCCCTGCCCCCACCACGGTGGTTTAGTGTCTAAGGCACTCCGGCTGCTGACCCGCGGGATTGAATCCCGACTGTGACGGCTGCATTTTCGATGGACGCGAAAATTCTGTAGGCCTGTGTGCTCAGATTTGTGTGCTCGCTAAAGAACCCCAGGTGGTCCGAATTCCCGAAGCCCTCTTCTAAGGCGTCTCTCATGATTGTATGGCAGTTTTGGAACGTTAAATTTCAGATAATATTGTTAAAATTAACCGCCGCTCAGTAAAAGTAAAATTAAGAAAAAACGGTCTGCGACTAAGCATGAGATAGCGAAAAAGAATACCGTACGCAGCGAACATATATCTGTCAGAAGAAAGTAGAGAAATACTCAAAAAAAGACAGCACCGGTGCACTTGTGTTATAGCGCACGTTAAAGAACCCAATTAAGGCGGGGTTCAAAATTTTTCGGGAGCTTTCCACTATACCGCCCTTCTTAATCATCAAGTGGTTCTGGCAGGTGAAAACACTATTGTCTAATTTTTTCATCAACTTGTTGCATCGTGCACAATAACTATCACAGCATAAACAAAGACGTCATTGTTTATTTCATCTTCTTTCTCCTCTCCGCGGCGGCCGCCGAGCACGTGCCATCGCATAGCAGTCGGTAGCCACAACACAACTGTTCAAAAATTAAGTGAGCAAATGGGCAGAAGCCAAGCTAACGAATGGTAGGTAGCTATTATAGTGGTGTGTCGTGTGAAAAAATGTGTGCTATACAGCCCCCCTCCCCTCCCCCTCCCGTGTCGCAGCACGGCTTTTATCGACCAAGGCGGAAGAATAAGAAGGATCTGCGGTGACACATTATGCCCCTAATATAAGATTCAAAGCATGCCTCTTTGGTCACATTAAAAGACCCCATACGGTCGAAATTTCCGGAGCCCTTCACTACGGTGCCCCGCATAATCTTATGGTAGTTTTGAAACGTAAAACCCTGGATAATATTAAGACAGTTGCCCCGCTGTGGTGGTCTAGTGGCTAAGGTATTCGGCTGCTGACCCGCAGGTCGCGGGATCGAATCCCGGCTGTGGCGGCTGCACTTCTGATGGAGGCGGAAATGTTGTAAGCCCGTGTGCTCAGATTTGGGGGCGCGTTAAAGAACCCCAGGTGGTCGAAATTTTTGGAGGTCTCCACTACGGCGTCTCTCATAATCATATGGTGGTTTGGCGACGTTAAACCCCACATATCAATCAATATTAAGAGTCCTTCGTGCTAGTATTGTCCATGTTTCCCCCTGCAGAGTAAATCTTGCGCATGCGGACATTGGGCAAAGCCGGCGTGCCGTCATATGACTGATGTCATGGCACGTGACACGCTGGCCTAAAAAAGAAAACGTAATCTAGGAGTTGTTGCAAAAGCCCGGAAACGCAGCCAACCCATGACGCAAGGCGGAAACACCCCGTGACGAAAATTCGGGGCGAATGGTGGAATGTCGTGGCGGGTGCTTACTATGGAAAACATGCCGTGATGAAGGTAAAACATGCCACACGTGTATCGGTCACGTAGGGGCTCGTATCATACTTCATCGCACTTTTAGTCACTTAGTGTTTCCTTTTTACGAGACCAGGGCTGGATATTGCCAGGTTTTGGCAGTGAAACTCTTTGTAGAAGTAATGATAATAGTCATATCTGAAGTTTTACGTGCCGAAACTACGATATGGTTATGAGGAACGTCGTTGTGAATGTCTCCGGAAATTTCGACTGACTGACTGACTGACTAATGTCAAGAAAATATTTAGTGCCTTAATTGCTTGAACGTCATACTAGAAAAGTTGGCGTGCGTATGCACGCATTTGCTTGCGTTCGAAGGCCCTTTAGAACTTGCTATAGAGCAGTGACTATAAGACACAATGAGTAAAAAAAAAAAGGGTAATAAACTTCGTTCAGTTTCTATAGATATTGATACACAAAATAGTCTTTGTAGCTAAAGTCTTACGCTTCGCCCGACAAAAATTCAGAGGAAAAAGACGAATCTAATAGTAACTTAATTTGAATGAATTGTAAGAAAAATTAGACATCGGTAAGTAGTTTTTTGTGAAACGAGTGTTTTAGTAGTTTTACGAGGGAAATGGTGCTTAACATAGTATGACGCTAATATATGTGCTGCATGGTTAAGAGCAAATTTATCAAATTTTGCTAACACGAAGAAGTTCGCATTTCCTAAATCGATGTTCTTAAGCCTCTGATGCAAAAGGTACAAAACAGTGTATGTTACACTAAAGCCGATACGCCAAAAACCAACTTACGGCAGGAAACTTAGTGGAACGTCCATTCCGATTTTGACATGGTCTATGAAAATTTTAGTGGTGAGTGGTTGAGAAAACAAATCACGATTAATTGCTACATTTTAACATTTTCACTCTAAATGATTTTAATGGGTTTTTTGTAGGCTGAACCTTTAATGCTGAATAAGTCAGAATAAGTAATTTTACTTGATATGGTACTGTGTGTGGACATTCAAAGCGATAGGGTTGTTACTGCAGCCCTCCCCAGTATTTCTTCCGAGTTCCTGTAATACCAGAGCTAGTCAGTGTCGAAGATACATGCATCTTAGATACCATCCTAAATACTATTTGGGTATCTTGTATCACTATCGCAATGCGTCTCGGAAGACGAGTATCTGTCTGTATTCACGATACAATCAATAATGTATCTTGCATCTCAAGATACAAGATAATGCTAACGCAACATTATTGCGCCAAGCAATAGCTGATTGAACTCCGCCACTCAAGCTGGCGCTGATTCTATACTGCCGCCTGAATTGAACTAAGTGCAGTAACATTTTTCATCCTTCAAACAGTTAAGGCTGTTTCCCTTTTAGCGAGACAGAGCAACTTGACAGCGCTCGAGCAGTCTCGACAGAAACAAGTGCGCGAACTTAGGGCGTGCTTGCCCTACGTACGTTTAGTTGCCTCGATTTTTTTCCCTTTATAGTTGTGTAGGTGACATAACACTCACCCATATCCACTCACTAGCACCGCGTACCACTATGTGTGCGGCGATGATCGTACCAGTTTTGATACTGCTTTCTTGCGTGGTGCTTCGTTACAAAATCCAAAGCACGGGTTGCTTTGCATCTCCTGGATTTCACACATCAGATTTTTGAAGGATCGTGTGGATGAGGTGATTCACCCCATCCTTATCTCTCTACTCATTGCACTCTCATGGTTCTGCTCCGCGGTTACTAAGAGTCCTGAGTGTACACATTCCTTTACAGCTTCTGGTCTCTCCACCTATCGCAACGTGCTGTTTTCTGCCGAGACTGTTGCACATTACTTTGGTTTTGTGCATATTAGGTTTCAGACCTACTTTTCTGCTTCCCGTGTTCAGTTCAGTAATCATGAAATGTAATTCATCCCCTGAGTTACTCATCAAGGCAATATCATTAGCAATGTCATCAGGAAATCGCCAAATCGCAGGCTGCTAAGATACTTTTCATTAGCTCTTATCTCTAACTCTTACTAATCTAAAGCGCCCTGAAAACCTCCTGTAAACACGCTCTGAATAGCATTGCAGAGATAGTTTCACCCGGCCTTACGCTCTTTTTCATTGGAATGCTGTCGCGTTCATAATAGAGAACTATGATGCTGTGCATCCCCTGTAGATTTCTTCCAGTATTTTTATGTACGGATCGTTGATGCAATGATTTCCTAGTGCCTGCATTATACTGCTGATGTCTTGGCTGACTCATACGCCTTCTCGTAATCTATGAAAGCTATGTATAGGGGTTGGCTGTATTCCATACAGTTTTCTATTACCCGAATGATAGTATTATTATAGTCTATTTTGGAGTAGCCTGTACGAAATTCTCCTTGATTCTTTGGTTGATTGAACTCTAATATCGCCTTAATTCTATTAGCTATTATTTTTGGAAGCATTTTGTAGAGAACGAATAGTAAGCAGATCGTGCTGTAAATTTTCAAGTCTCCTTTCTTTACGAATTGAAATGATGTTGGCGTTCTTCCAAGATTCTTGTACCCTTCCCGTCAAGAGACACCTCGTGTATGAGGTGGTCAGCTTTTCAAACACAATTTCTCCGCCATCTTTCAGCACGTCCGTTGTCACCTTATTTTCACCAGCGGTTTTGCCTCGTGTATTCCTTCTAGAGCATTCTTTATTTCCCCTATCGTCACTGGTAGGATGTAACCATGCTGGGCATACTCAAGCTGACTATTTATTCATCTCTTTCTTACTGTTATTTTTTCTCTATCTCTTTAATTTCTGTCATTTCCCTCTCTCCCCCCAGTGTTGGGTAGCCAACCAAGCCAAAGCTTGGTTAACCTCCTTGCCTTTTTTCTCCATTTCCATAGCTCTCTCTTTAAGCAAAATTCTAGCCGGAAGAGCCATCTTTATATAGAATCTCCGACCAAATTCAACGAACTTTTTGCTTTAAGCGCTTCTTGACGTTTGCTTTTACCCAGACCATGGGTTAAATCGCCACTTCAGTGGCGGCGTTGGAGCTTAATAAGGAAAGTTTCTTGTGCTCAAATTTAAGTGCACGCTAATATATTTTAGAGGTGCCAATTGCTGCGTGCCTCATAATCATATTGTGGCTCTGACGGGTGGACGCATCACGAAGAATTTTTTTGTTTGTTTTGGCACTTTTGTTGTAATAACAACGCTGACATCATCATTAGCTGGCGTTTTCTCTTCATAGTAATAAGGGCGCTCGTGTTGTCCTCTTTTGCCTTCCGTACCTCGACTTTGTCTGTTTCTTCTAGCACATTCGTGCTCGCGCTGCAGCCCTTATTACTATGAATTCAAACCAACTAGCCCAAATCGCCATTCTTCTTCAACGTTTTCTCTTGCAAAAAATATTTCAGCGTAAACATTTTTTCAAATACATGTTTGTGTGTGGAAAAGAACAGACCAGAGATTTGTTCTACTTAACTCCTCTGCGCTATAAGGAATAATTCGCGCTGCATGGGTGACAAGTTGGACAATTCACTGTTACAAATCGCACGAAAGCCAAGCTGTATGCGGCGTTGTCATACAGGACGACCCGCAATATGTCGAGGCAGCGTATCATCAAGGGACTAAAGCAGATTTTATTGAGATGGGTGCAAGCAGAAAGGCAGGAAAAAAATTCTATGAATTTGACACATTGCAGGAATGGGTTTCATGCAAAGCAGTGCGCAAGTAATTGTCTAACTCCATTTCTGGGGGGCTTTGAGCTAAGCATTGCAAAGTATAGATCGACCTGTTTTTGTAGGTGTAGTAGTTGCGTGAACATCGTTGGCTTACCAGTAATGTCAACTACAAGGGCGTTAGAAGGGTAACTTATGGTATTACCTTACGTCAGTACTTACGATAGAGCAGACGTCAGTATTATCCAAACGAAGTGCACTTTACTGGGCAATAATGTAGATATCATGCTTGATATTCGCTAGAGTATTTCTCCAGGTCTGGCAACGTGGAGTCAATGCTGGAACCGTAATTGACAATAAGCAGACATGACACCTTTGTCTTAGAAGTACAGATGTAAGGTTCATGACTTTGTTATAAATCTACATAGCGAGCCCAGCAACCACAATGGACGTTGCACCGACCTTGTGCCTTTTTATCAAAGCAGTTTCATGACCTGTCGTGGCTCAGTGGTAGCATGCCAGACTGTCATGCAGAGTACTTGAGTTCAATTCATGCTGGCATGCATGTTGATTTTCGTCTTTTTTTTCATTGGTCGACTCAATGCTGCTTATGTCAGTTTTTCATACCTATCGTGCATTTACATTACCTATGTCGGCTGTCGTTGTTCTTTGGTAGATATAAAATGTGAAGGGCCTGTGGCGCATACCCACATGCCATGTCCCACTGTGCACGGACATACATGTCTTGAAGAAAGTGTTAGATGACATTCGCGGCAGGGTTTTCGTGTTTTACCTGTGATGACGAAACAGTAACATTCGTCCAACACTATTATCCTCCCATACTACCTCGAGCTATGCCAGGTTAAGGAGACGATCCCGATAGCACCCAGATGCAGGCGGGTAGTTAGATAGATACATAGATAGAAACATTCAAAGTATTCTTGGTTTTTTGATAAATACTTCGCATTTATTATCTGTTTATAAATTTTAAGCTTGTATCTCTCCTTCTCCCACTCCAGCATGTATGAAGTGACCCAAGACTAAAAGACGCTAGTGCTATTATGCGTGCACGAAGCCGATGTAATATTTAAAGGTCTTATGTTCTGGTTAATTGTTGTATGAAGTCACACGTTGTTGCTGAAAATTTTGTGCTATGTGAGCCTGAAAGTACGATCACACATGCGAAGACGTGGCAGTCGGCATTTTTGTCGTGATGTACAGGACCAGCGGCTAATGCGTGGGCCTCCTCAGTTCGAGCTAATTAATGAGTGACCAGAGCAGCAGTATCGTTACAATGGCAGGGGAAAGCTGGAACCTTGCGTACTTAGGTGTACGTGAAGTGCTGCTTAAGGAAGTCACAGTGATTAAAAAATTATGTTGGAGTACCCGAGTTTGCTCATCACAGTGAGGCGGTTGTTGCGCATGAGACGTCCAGGCTTTAATTCTTTTTGTTGTTGTAGAGTTTGGTATACCAATACGTCAATTCGCAAACATATTCTACGCGATAAATAGAGATGGACAAAGAGGAATGATGGTTCCGGCAAGAAGAGACAGAAAGCTTCGCAGTGAACGAAGCGAGTGAGGCAGGTTTAGGTGCAGCGACTACGCTTTTCTCTGTAACCATCTGTGCGTGGAACGAGTTAATGGGAAAGCTTGCTTATAAAAATTGGCTATATTCAGATTAAGAATATGTGCTACATATTTCCAGTTTGATAGTGGGCAACATGATGTCCATTAGAGACAGAAAGATAGAAAGGGATAGTATTTTTAATGACTTATGCAAAGGTTTGCCCGGTAGCACTACTAGCCTGCTTTTGGATATGATAAGAAAAAGTCTGAAATAGGCACAACGCAAGGAATGTAAAAAAAAAACAAAACATGTACAAACTGCTGAGTGCTAAATCTGCCAGTTCGTTAAGCGTCATCTGGGGTCGGCATCAGCCAAAAGGCCAAGAAAGTGTCTTAACCCAAGAGATAGTCTTCGTCAAATGTTCCGTGTGGACGTTGCGGCTCCTCGAAGAGTAAATAGCGTGCAAGCATAGGTTGAACGGTCTTCGTCTTCCCTAGTGCTGCGCGTAGGGAACTCAACAACTTTACATGCTTCATTCTGCATAAAAAAGGTTGGTTTTCAGGACAATCTTGACTTCGTCCAACAAGATGAGCGCTGGAAGCGCCTGTGAAGGTTTATAAACCATAAGCGCGGGCCTGAGGGCAAGATTTTGTGGCAAGCCATTTCAAGGGATGCAGTTAACGAGTACAAATGCTTTACAGCGGGCCCGTAGATAGAGTACATAGAGATTATTGCATTATTGATAATTCTTTCAGTCAACTGTTTCATCAACGGCTGTCAGATGCTACGCCAGCAGCAATCGCTGTCGGCAATGGCGGCTGCATGCCTTATACATACAAATTTATCGTGCATTTGCGTGCGTTAAATTCAGGATAACCCAGTACTATTTCTTTTTTTCTTTTTCTTGATTTTGATCAATGTAGGAAAGCCAGTCTGCTGGACTTACACCTAATTTAATAAATTACTTACGGTGCATGTAAAGCAATCCCCACGTATTAGCTGTTCATAAATATCGCCCAGCGTTCGCGCCTCGAGCGTATCGATTGCGTACGAATGCAACCGTTGGGTACGTGCTCGATACCGGCACGTGGCCTGTTCGCGCTTGCGTACTGCCGTGCTTGTGTACTATGCGAGGGGAAGCAGTGTGTTGTCGGCCAACCTTGGACATTCCTCGATCTGCTGCAGCAGGGGCCCTCGGCGACGCTTCCACGATGCGTGTGTCTGCGAGTGCGTGTGTGTGGCATGGCGCGGCTCACCGTTGCGCCCTCTCAGTTTTGGGGGCTCTCCTATTGCCGACCGCAACACGCACGCGAGCGCGGATGACGTTTGAAAAGGAAACCTGTCGGCGCGGGCCCAAACTTTTCTCCCGCGACGATGTTCGGCGGGTCCGCCGCTCCTTGTCGGGCTGCCACGTTGGCATAACGAGGTTGAGGCTTGGCTCGGGGTTCATTGTCCTGTCGCGTTACGTATCTGCTCGCGCAGGCTCGATCGTGAAGGGGATCCATCGAATGAGCGCGTATGGCTCTATAGCATGTCGTAGACGGGCCGCTCTTACGATGTGTGGGAATAACGAAGCCCTCCCAGCGGCTATCCGCCAGTGCACGAGTGCGTCTTTATAGCGTTTCTATTCGACTCCTTCTGATGGCGTAACTCTGCTGCCCAGCGAAGCGTGAGCGCATACGGATGAATAGCTGCAGATAGAAACGGCTGCCGATAAAACGTCGTTGCTGTCACTGCGGCGCGTTCTCTTCATGCGGAGTCATTAGCGCTGCCCACCGGTCTGCAGCGAAGGTTACGAGGGTAACGCCGAAAATAGCGACATGGTGGAGGGAAAAGCAAAGTACAGAAATGCAATCATGGGGCGAAAAAGATGACATAAAACTTGATACAAAACGTAAAGATGGATTATTGAATGACGCCTTCAAAATAGAAAAGCAGCCGCTGATATTGTTAGTCAAGTCGAACAAGAGTAATAATTGATGACGCTATGGGTTGAAGATTTCACAACAGCTTGCAGTGACGTCGTGACCCACTCCAGCAGTTTTTTTTTCTTGCATGTAGAGGTAGCAGTACATTTGAATTGTGTAAAAAACTTGCACATGACATGTTCCTATCCAATAGCAATACACATAAAAATCTGAGACGTGACGTTCATCGCTTAGTTTCGGCACGAAGTTCAAAGTGAGAAGTTTCACAATGTTTTTATAACAAGAATTAATTTCTCTTCCGACTTGATGGCTACAATGTAACGAAATCAGCTTATCAATCAAGGCAAACTTCGTGTTGATTTCATTTGTTATTTTCAGTTGGCTTAGCAGAACAACAACCACAGTTAGCGAATTATTTCTACCAGTCATGATTTGTTTCTTTGAAGACGTGTGTGTGACGGGGTCGGGCATGCTTTAAATATTTTGTAAGTCCACCGTACGAAACACCGATCGATGTAGTTATGAAATATAACCCTCTAATCCCATACTCCCAACGTGTATCTTTGAGAGCAATGACCGAATGGCCATTAATATTGTGTACCGGTTGGCCAACTTCTAGCCTTTGGCTAGGGATTCATATGCAATTTTGACACTGTTGTATTCCGCAAACTATTTTTACGGCAATGAATGTACGAAATTTTATTAAAACTTAATTCATCTGATGATTGAGAAGAGTTTGCGTCAGATGGTGGGCATTTTAAATAAAAATGATGACACCGCGCGTGCGTTTTGGTTTACTTGGAACCAAAAGAGTATATATATATATATATATATATATATATATATATATATATATATATATATATATATATATATATATATATATATATATATATATATATATATATATATATATATATATATAACTGCTAAGATGGTACAAGTGGCGGCTTTCGGTATATACACAGATTGGCTGAGTCTATATATGGCTGTGCAGCTATAATTGATATAAAGTTGTATACGCAACTTTGCAGCGATGAGTATTAGTATGAATCTCATATTTGTTTCAAGCGTTCAACATCGCGCGTATACATTAAGTTATATATCCAAATTAGCCTCTGTATAACGCTTCGTTGTAGAAGTCGTGAGAGACCTCCCTTCAGGAAACACGGGTGTTGTGACATATTTTGCTGGACTGCACGTTCTGACAGCCTATAGAATCATCATATATAACACTGCACTAAAAACAGTACTACAGAGGAAAAGGCATCGGCCGTGGCACTAAGTACATGATAAACGTAACCCAGAGTATAATCTACCTGTTGTGATCTAAATATATACGAGAGCATAGAGATCCGCCTGCTTCCAACCCCAGATACGCAAAGGAATGGGGGGAATACCCGACGTCGATGTCAACACTCACGCTTTGATGCCGACACCTTCGGCTCATTTCCGCCCGACGGTGCCACGCCTCGGAGTTTCTCCACTCGAAGGCGCTTTGTGCGGCGTTTGCTTCCGGACGACGTAGTTATACTTTTAGCGGGAGCGCTTTTTTTCTCTTCCATTTCTACTCATTGCTTCACGAGTTATTTCTCGCTACAATATATGGCTGTGCTGTGTCGCGGACGCCGTTACCGAACCACGTCGGTCGCGCCGTGCCCCGTGCCTTGAACTCGCGGCGGGTGGAGGCCGCACTCTGAGCGGTTGCTGTAGTGTAAAAGGTCTGGTAGCCGGTGTTTACACTGGCGGCTTCCCGCAATTAATTCCTGAAAGAACAGTTTTATGCGCTTCTTCGGCTGTCCTTCACAATTATATTCCGCATGACCTTGGTGATATGCAAGGAGATGTAACAGTCGGCTCCTTCTTTTAGCGGCAATATATAAGCCTAACATCTGAATTAACGCCGCTCTGTCGTTAGTTTTCCTGATATGTGGCAGGGGGACGTGACGTTTGTCGCACGAGGGGCGTCGGAAACGTAGTTGAGACCACACAGTAGCTGACGCCTCAAAAGATCTAGCATGGTAATTAAGCGATGCAAAAGCAGTAAAATGATTCGTACAAAATGAAGGGGTATGTAGCGTAGTGTTTACTGGTTTCGCACACGTTGGAAACGGTCGTAGTCAATGGCGAAACAAAGGTCTCCTTTTTAAAGTCACGTCCTAGGCGTTATTGTTTCACCATATAACTCGTTAAACATTATACCGTGACGTCAGTCGAGTGTTCGAAACAGGGCTGGATTTGTAAGTCCGTCCATCCATTCAACAATTATCCAACGCTGATGGTGATCGTTGTAACGATTGAAGAACCACCAGAACGATTTTAGTCGTTAGATCACCTGATTAGCTCAATGTTTGTCAGTGCCACAGCCCAAAGAAAAATTAAACTCCTTCGCCACTGCTTCTACTGGGACTTGATCCCACAGACAAAATTATTGTTAACATGGAAGTCTATAGCGCACTCACCACTACCTGTCTGTGGGCAATACGATGACAGAAAGACTGAAAAAACCACGCAGCATCAGCGCTGGAAATGTGGAGCAAGGCGCTACGCTGCACACGGACTCTGAGAGGAGTGTCTGTGCATGCACTTCGGAGGCCATAATGAGCTGCATCATTGTGCAACACATATAAATTGTCCGTGGTTTTCTTCCGTGTAGTTATTAGTTTTCATGCTCGTGAAAGCAGCGCCGGTAGAACAAAGGAGGCGCACACTGAAAAGGTGAGCCTGAAAGAAGGTAATTTTTCGTTGTAAAAATATTCGTTCTAAAAAAGCTACCTTCTATCATTGTACTATCTCGGATAAAAGGCCACATTAGGCATTTCATATAAACGTAGCTTACAGAACAGAGGGAGGAACCATAACAATACGGGGGTCATTCTTACAGTGGCAAAATGCTACCGCTGGGAACGTAGTCATATAGCCGAAAGTATCGCTTGAGCCTCAAGCCCTTTCTTTTTTTTTTTGTATGCCTGGAAGCATAAGTTGCAAATTTACGAGCTGCTGAAAGTACATTATCGAGTGGCGGTTCATTACATAATTACTTATAACGGCGACCAGAATGGCATCGACATCATTGAATCTTCGTCAATATTTTGCTTCCGATACGGACAGAAACCATTTCTACTCAGTGTAGTGAATATCATCGAAGAAAGAAAAAAAGAAAGAAAGAAAAGAAGCAGGGAAAGAAGGAAGGAAAGAGAAAGAAAGAAAATAAGAAACAAAGAAAGATAAGAAGAAAGAAAGGAAGAAGTAACAATAGAAGGTAGCATGGTCGAGTGGACATCAGCGTTTGTACTCAGAGGAGCCCGTTTCGAGTCGTCCATGCGTAAATTCCGCTTTCGCGTCTTCTTTCTTTTGTCCACATTTACCCTGAAAGCAAGTCACGTCACTTGCTGTGTCCCTATAATCAGTCAACTTAGGACGCCAGAGAGCCAGCCGAGTTGACCTCTCTCTGACTTGGGCACGCTGGCGTGCTAATGCAGAATGTATATTATAATATCCTCGAAATTTCAGTTACAGTGACCCAGATGTTGCTGGACACAACAGCATCCGATTATATACCATGCTTCTGCTGCGCGTTAAGGAAGTATATTAGGTTAGAGCCTATCCGAAACCCTCGAATATATATACCTCATGAATCAATAATCTTACTTGACACGTAAATACGAATGACAAGTTGGTGCGCCATGACACTGACGCAGCACAAAAATACGCATTCTGCCGGCATAAAGACCATGCCGAATAGAAGCACTAGATTTAGACGAAGCGCGGAAAAAGCAATCACATACACACAGAGAGAAGATGAAAACAATTTTTTTTTCTGTTCGTGATCATTCACCCCGGCTATTATAGCTCATGCGCGTTACTCTATATCAGAAGGGCCTTTGAACCTTAAAGCAACAGTCGCCGTCCAGCGCTTGAGTTTGCGTGTTCTCTATCTCTGTGGGTAGATGTGTTTTGTGTGCGGCTTGATCAATAATCCTACTTACGTACTCCATTACTTACATACTGCAGAGGTCATGAAGTCACCAGTTCTGAGCATACATCCTCGATTTTTGCGTTCCAAATTTTCCTTCTCGTTATTTATCAGGTCTGCCTAACAAGGACGTGTCAAGGTGTTTTAACTGTTATAATAAGTTGCGCATGTAACTGATCGAATAAAAGAAGAACTTGGAGTATACGCTTGAGCTTGCTTTAAGAGTAAAACGCGGCCCCGTTCGCATCGCCTTCTCAATCGCACGCTTTGCCTTCATTCTCGGTAGACACATCAACCGTGTCGCATGGAAAAGAGCGTCTGTGCGCATAAAATTGACCGTTAAAGCATTAAAGCAAATCATTGCTTTAATGCTCTCGATCGCGTTAAACATTTTATGGGTTTACAGTACAAACATGCTCCTTAAAGATGCTTTCATTGCTAGTTACTACTCCGGCATTGGTTGACTGTAATAAAAATGCATGCAGCGTGTTTTAGTTAAAAGCTCCCACTTTGAATATGTGACTGTTACTCTGGGAGTGCCCAGGGATAATTTTTGGGCCTCGGCCGTTTATAGAGTATACATCAATGATGTTGCTCAGGATGTTTCATGCAAAGTGCGGATGTATGCACCTATTGTGCAATTTACTATGGCATCACATTTGTGGCTGACCACGTTTACTTGCAACGCAATTCAGATAAAGGAATGCACCGGCGTGTTAGGTGGCGTATGTGTCAACCCTTGTCAATGCGTCTCCTTCACTCATGAACCCGATTCACACCTGTTTGATTACACCTTAGACACCGTCCAGCTAACGCGAGTGACTGGGTACAAACACTTCGGTGTTTATTTTTGATTGAATCTTACTTGGACTAAGCACATTGAGTTTGTTAGAGCGAGATCCTGTAGAATGTTAAATTTTGATAAATGAAGCTTACATTTAGCTCCTACCAAAATCACAGAAAAACTTTATTTTTTGAACGCCAGAGATATATTAGAGCACGCCTGTGTGTCTTGGGAACCACAAAGTAAACCTATCTAATATAGTCGAGGGTGTACAAAACTGTGGTGCCTGTTTTGTCAGTTGTAACTATGACTTCACGTTTAGTGCCGCTGCACTATAAGACTAGGTTGGGGTGGGTATCACTAAGTACACAAAGAAAAAAAAAACATTATATGAGAAATGCTTATCAAAGTTTTTCAAGGCTTGGTTAAAATGGATAAATATTCTTACCCTTTACCGCCACATTTCTTATCGCATAAAAGTGACAACTCTCTAAAGAGAAGAGAAAGTTATTGCCGAACATACTGCTATCAACACTCGTTTTTTCCACACACAATCTTCGAGTGGAATGAGCTTTCACTGGACGTTGTGGACTGTCGCATTGAAACATTGTTCATAGACATAGTGTTACATTTAGAGCATATTGATATGTGGGGTTTAACGACCCAAAACCACCATATAATTATGGGAGACACCGTAGTGGAGGGATCCGGAAATGTTAACCATATAGGGGTTCTTTAACGTGCAGCCAAATCTGAGCACATGGGCTTACAAAAGTTTCGCCTCCATCAAATACATTCAAAGTTACATTTGTTTTTCCGTTTTTTGTATATGTTGTTTTCATGTTTATTATTTTTATGTTAGCACAACTTATCCTGTGTCCCCCCCCCCCCCCCCCGTGCAGTAATGCCTTCAGGCGCTGCAGGTCATTTGAATCAATAAAAATAAATAGTAAACTGACTACGTAGGGTACTTTCGATGCATTAGAAATGCTTATTTTAGTGTGTATTTTCGTGATGTGAATTAAGAATTAAACAAAGCAAGAAAGATATAGAGAAGAAACCGTCTTGAGGAAACCTATTTACTGTTTCGGTGGAAGGTGTAGCACAATTGGGTGTTCTATAGCGCCGATTTTCAACGCTCATGACGGATAAAAACCTTCTGACAAAGCGCCAGATACTTAGCTTTACGCAACGGCTCGAACAGCTGAGCCGGGCGAAAGCTTGCGGGCGCCGCTGAGCATGCCGTTCCGAAAATGTGCTGCCGCTTACCCAGACTTCTGATAATTACCTTGACCCTTATAGCGTGCCGACATCGCTGGTGTAAAACAATGGTGGGAACGATGCACCCCTCGTCTGGCGTGGGCAGCCTGCTCTTATTGTCTGGACGCGCAGTAATCGCTCTCGGCCAGCATGGCGGAGATCCGCCGCAGAGCCAGCTCGAGCACTTTCGCTCCATGCATGCTTGCCACCAAACAAGTCACTTCGCGGTGACCTTAGGCCTTTTCGCTCGACGACCATATACCGTTCCGTAGAACGCATCACTTCCCTCCCTCCACCTTTCGTCGTTTCGTCTCCGATTATGACCATCGGTGAGCGCGGGATTATCGTAACAAAATATGTAAAGAGAGTTGTCGAAGCTATTCTCTGGATCGAGCCTTTTTCTTGCAACGCGCCCATTGTTCACTGACTTCACGATCAGCTTCGACGAAGCAGCTTTACGGTGATCCCCTGTTCTCAGTAGGGAGCATTGTAAATTTTACCATGTCACGCACATAGTAAAATTCTGGCGTTTTTTCTCGAACATTTTCGATTGATTCTTTAAAACGAAGCCGATGCTTCGCTGTTTTGGATAATCACGCACGTAATCCCTCAGGTGTCTCGTGTTCCCACGTACTCTCGTTCCCAAAGAAGAAAGTTGCTCTCGCACACGGGTAAGCTAAACATACCGAATTATTAATACGTTTACCAAGGTACCTAGCTCAAACAATACTGTGATTTAAAGCGAAGAAGGGATAACGCATTGGTACGAATAGCCTTGTTAATTTGAAGCACGACAGAAGAGAAAACCAGGAAGCTCAGCTACAGGTAAAACCGAAATTCACCAGATTGTGTCACACTTTTTTTCCACCTTTATTTACTGTTTACGACATCGCAGTGGTTTTGAGAACTTTTAATAATCCAGGAAACATAAATGAAAAAAAAATTGTGAAGTAAAGAGTGCTATATTTTTGCAGCGCAAGTGGCTTTGGCTGTTCCGCTAGAATATGCAGGCTATTTGCCAAAAGGATGCTAAGCGTAACGGAGCAAGAGGAGTGTCTGCACCAGAAAACCAGCGTTCCAATAAATGTTTAGGGGTAAATGCTACTTGGGCCGTGAAACAGAAGGAGGAGGGGCGAGTGTGTACAGCAGCCACGGCCTCGGTGCCATAGCTGCCACAGTCCATGTTTGTGGGCGCCGAGCGGCAAAACAAACTGTGTTCGCTGCCTGTTTGGCAACACCAGTGTTTCTCGTACAGCGCGAAGATGCCAAACAAGTGTCGATGGCACGCGGGATGGAGGGAGGGAGAGCATCCCGAGTTAGGCGCTGTGTATACGTGGCGGATTGCGGCATGTGATGTTACCAGCCACCCGGAGGGTTAGCACTATCAAGGCAAACCGGCGGCTGACCTATGGTCTTTTGGCAGTCACCCCCGAGGGCGACCAGCCGTCCTTGATGCGCGGCTCGCGTTCATTGTCGTGTGCGAGCCGCCACTGCAGGGAACAAGACAACGACGGCGGCGAGACGCGCTTTTCTCTCGGCATCTTCTTCCCAGTGCATAGAAGAAGTCGGCCGGTGCTGCGCAACAGGCGGCCTATTAAGGTGGCCACACTGGCACTGCGCCAGCCTGCGTTGCGGGGGCAAGGTGACGGCGGATTCTCGCGCGAGCCCGTGCGTCCGAGACCTCGCTGCAGCAAACACAGAGGTCTGTCTCCTCGCGGCCGATGACAGTGTGAAATATCTGACACCCGCCACGAATGCACAGCGCTGCCCCTGAGAGGCAGCGACGATGACGGCGTTCCTGCGATGCCATTCCAGTGACGCCTTGCACATACCCTGCCAGTGAAGCTCCGTGGTTCCCTGTCGGGGTTGAGTGGCGTCTGTTGACTCTCTGCGCCGTATGTCCTGCTCATCTAGCTAGGGTAGTCGTTACTCGCATTGACTGTGCAATAAATATAGGCCAGGGCTTGCCCTTTCTATACGCTAAGATCGTAGGGACGTGTACAAATTTACTTCCGGTGGCAAAAGGTTCACACATGAGCTATAAACTGTGAGAGAACCTCGACAAAGAACCTCGAAAGACAGCGTGCTCCAGTCAGCCCCACGTGTTTGCGGCGCTTGACGCTTCAGTGTATATTATTTGCTGTGTTAGCCGATATCTCTAGTTAGTAATCTTAAGTGACATGCGTGTGAAAGCGCCGGAGGTTTTTCAATCAAAAGCTTACGTCGTAAGATATGTGGAACAGAGTTTTGGTGGAGATGAGAGCTGTAAGTGTATTGCATGAATTTAGCTAAGATAAGCCCTTAGGCGCTTTTGTATTTGTTTTTTCTTTTTGAATGTGTTAATTGATGGATTGCGGAATCTCGAAGAAGGGCAGTGATTCTTCTACTCAAGGGTACTTTTAAAGGAGATAATGACAGAAGATTACACTTTGCAGAAAGATAACAAAATAGTTGGATGTTATACCTGGTTTGGTAATCTATTCTGATTTTGGTGCAGGCTGCTAGGTTGATTGTTGATTGAGGTATGAATGAATAAATTAATTTGTTTCTCTAGTCGGAAAGAGAAAGGAACCAGAACATACAGGCTACGTTACTCCTGACAACTGACAAATGCTAATGCTACTACAACAATTCTGTGGTTTGCACATCACGTAATATATATATATATATATATATATATATATATATATATATATATATATATATATATATATGTGTGTGTGTGTGTGTGTGTGTGTGTTCAGCTGAAAAGTGGCGGAAAGAACATTCCGACAAAAAACATAAAAATCCGAACACAACTAAAACCTGGAATCAACACTAAAGAATTTACAAAATGGTGTGTTGTAGTTCAAGTTATACGAACTCAATATTATGCGCAATGAGGAAAAGCACGATTCATTATAACCTTTCATAACCTCATCATCAAAGTAGTGTAGTCGGTTTAGTAGCGAAGGTGCCTGGTAAACGTTCCACAAATTGGGTCCTGTTTTTGGTGTTCTCATATGACGTTGTCAAAGGTTGTACCGTGGATTGGTGGGTAAATTCAAAGTGTATGGTGTCCGGCTTTGTTTGATGTTTTGCAATCACTTGTAGCATGCAAGGTTTTCCTTTAACATAGAATATTTTCTAAAAAAAAAAAAGGATTTGGTTCATAAGTTCTTTAAAAGTCAGCGATAACTCTCGGAGGCAGGAACTTTTTTGGTACAAACAATTTATGAAAATGTGTTGCATTGCTATGCCTCTTACTATTATACAAACAGTTATTCTAAACGTATATTGCCTAGTAAAATGAGATTTTCAACCATCAAATGACCAGGGTTCTCCGTTTATGTAAACGACCTACAGTTCTACATAGATCCGGGTCGATGTGATCTACGTGTAACTTCCATGCGCATAAGACCTTGCTGAAACCACACTCCCAATTTTTTTCTCACAATTCACCTGCTCTATTATAGCGTCCAAAATCATAGCTGCATTTAAACTTGGCTGTTGACTAGTAGAGGCGAATATTATGTATTTTATTTTGGAAGTGTTCACTTGCAGCTTATTTTGTCGTAACCAGCACGAGAGTGGCTTCACATAGTTGTCAGCATTCAACTCAAACTTGGTTATAGTAGCAGTTTTAAAAAAAATATTGGTATTCTCTGCATACATAACTAATAGGCCTGTCACGGGGTACGTCTCACGGCGTCTACGTCACTAAGTGACTTCACTAGCACACGTGCAGTGGTGGTCGTTGGCAAACATCCCCGCTGCTGGCTCAGCGTGGTGTGGTAGAACATCGCTTAGTGCAAGATTTTTTGTTTTCTTAATCACTACCTTAATCTTTCTGTTGCAAGATTAGTTGTTATAAGGTGCTCGGCTGCTGACCCACAGATCGTGGGTTCGATCAAGGCAACAGCGGTGTTTCTGATGTGCCAGAAACACTTGAGCACATATTTTGTGGCTGCCCAGCATACGTACGTGAACGACCAACGCTGATTTCTTTTACTGAACGATATCGCAGTAGGTCATTGGCCAGACACCAACATAAGAGTGGTTATAACCTTTTTGAAAGCAACTGGACTATATGTGCGGCTATAAAATTTGTCTCAGCTAGAAAGAATTTCACATACTCACTTCACTATCTCACCATCGTCATCCATTAGTCTTTCTTCTCCCCTTTTCCCTCCCCCAGTGTAGAGTAACAAGCTAGAGCAAGCTATCGCTCAGGCCGACTTCTCTGCGTTTCTGTAAATAAAAAAAAATTCTCTCTCTCGATGTAGGCGAAACGCTATGGCCCGTGTGCTGTGCGATGTGAGAGCACCCTAAAGAACATCGGAGGGTCGAAATTTCCGGAGTCGGAGCTCTCCACAATGGCGTGTCTCATAATTGTATCGTATGGTTGGAGCGTAAGACTTTATAACTATTATTATTAGTTGTGCTATGTATGAGGAAACAGATAGGTGTGAGGTAAACTTGGCGACAAAATATTGACACGCTACAGCTTGTGGTTTAACTTGTTGGAGTAAACCCCTGTGGTTGTCTTTGAGAGGAACAGTGACATCACCTTCGAAAATGTGCCGTGCTTATAGCCCTGTGTAGTATGCGTTGAAAGACAGCGTTGATATTGGCTCCTCTATGAGGAACAAGCCTCGATCTTTAAGATCGAGGCTTGTTTGTTGGCGGCGTTGGCGTAGGCTGTGGCTGTGATGACGATGGAGTTTACGCTGATGACGACGAATATGATGACGATGATGATCACGGACAACGACTGCCTTGTGGAATATATGACGTCTCGATATGATCTACGGTGCATTTTGTATGACTGGTAACAACCAACAGCCCCGCTGCGGTGGTCTAGTGGCTAAGGTACTCGGCTGCTGACCCGAAGGTCACGGGATCGAATGCTGACTGCAGCGGCTGCATTTCCGATGGAGGCGGAAATGTTGTAGGCCCGTGTGCTACGGCGTCTCTCATATTCATCTGGTGGTTTTGGGACGTTAAACCTCACATATCAATCAATCAAATCGAAACAACCAACAATCACTAAACGAACAGGCGCAGACTGTATTTACCAACTTCAGGAAAAACAACAAAGCACTAATAACGAAGGCAAAATAAAATTCACAGCTCAACACAACATATCATTTCTGACCAATAAACGTTGTATATAACTGCGCACCGTTTTGTCACTCATTTAAATGCATTCATGAGAGGTCATTATCACGGGTGATTTACGGTAATATCGAACGGTCCCACTACTTCTCACACTTATCATCATGCACTTCATGGATATGACGCGTTATTTTTTTGCATCGCAAAACAGCTCAATCAGCTAGAAATGCCGTAAGTACAACTTCACTTTTTGTTTTAATGTCATTGGAATGGGTAACCTCCCCCAAATGCACGGCATTCAGTGCGTCTGTCTTCATTTTTTTGCTTTTTTTTAACATTATACTCCGATAAGAACCTCTCCCAAATGCACGGCATTGAGTGCTTCTGTCTTCATTTTTTTGCTTTTTCTTTACCATTAATCCCCAATAAGAATTTTCAGCCGGCACTGAAACTATAATTCACCTCGCACGCAGCAACTAAAAACCATGTTGCCGCCAATGCTGTACGTCGTTTATTGTACAACGTCACAATGTACATTATAAAAGGGTAATGTACAGTGCTGCACATTGCAGATGTCACAACTGGAATTGAGTACGTTCACATCCACGTAACGCAAAGAGGTGAAAAGGAGAAAACTCTTTGTTAAAAGCATAAAATTCAGCTGGCATGAAGTCATGCAATTATGCCTACAAAGATAGGTCACCTAGCAGAAATAAATTGTTTAAATTTCAGCGCCAGCTTTCGACGGCTGTACACACCTCCAACAATCAAACTGCCATATATATATATATATATATATATATATATATATATATATATATATATATATATATATATATATATATATATATATATGGTGACTCTTCCTTTTAAATGCCATGACTTCAGAAAACAGCAGCTTGAAGAAACTTCCATCGCTAAAATGCACACACTGGCAGGGCTGCTATGCAGAATTATCACGCTGCTGATAGTTGTTGTTTTTTCTTTGAGAACCAGCACAAGCCTCGAGAGTGAGGCTTGTGGGTGTGGCCAGTGCTGCCTAGAAAAATATTTTCAGGCCTGCTCACTGCCTCTGTGAGGTCACTTGTATTGCTTGAGCGAGCGCGCGTACGGCAGGCTGTTAATCCATTGCCACCATCGTCTCCCGTTAAGAGATAAAGGGTTCGTGGCGAGTTTTACATGCTTAACATCTTTATCTTGACTTTTGCGTCACAAAAGGCACTGGTTTAAGTTATGTATTATGATTGGAATTGGTTGGAGATTTATCCGTGAGCCATTTTATTCGAGAAAAGTCAAATAATGTGCGCTATCGAACGTGTGGTAGATCTATAACAGTGAAATTTTATGGACCAACAATGTCACGAAATAAATAAGGCAAATTTTATTCATTGTTTATTTACTTACACACACACACGCGCGCGCACACACACACACATACTATCAAGAACATGCAGAAAAACTGCTCCTGCTAATCGCCCCGCCGCGATGGCCTAGTGGCTAAGGTACTCGGCTGCTGATCCGCAGGTCGCGGAATCGAATCGCGGCTGCGGCGGCTGCATTTCCAATAGAGGCGGAAATGTTGTAGGCCCGTGTGTTCAAATTTGAGTGCACGTTAAAGAACCCAAAGTGGTCGAAATTTCCGGAGCCCTCCACTATGGCGTCTCTCGTAATCATATGGTGGTTTTCGGACATTAAACCCCACATATCAATGTTCCTGCTCATTCGCAAAGTTTCTGCAGTTTTATTTGTAGTCTTTCAAACATCTGTCTCGATAGACACGTAGTTATTTAGGAGAGTGGGTGATGCTGCCACAAGTGTGTTATTCAGCAAAATATCAGGGTAATGGGCATTTCATGAGATAACAAAATTTTTTGTTTCACAAAAATGTCCTTGGTGGACACTAGGAGCGGTGTTTTCTCTTTTGCACTGGCTCTTGTCGCAGTGGCGCGTAGTCGCTCATATAACTTAGGGCCTGCGAAAAATGTTAGTACTGGGTCTAGATTAAACAATGTAGCCCGGGCTCGTGGGCGCATCTACATCACCGCCGATTTTCGTATCGGTATATTTCGTAGTGGTTCTTAAATATTCTAGCTTGAAGTAGAGCTCACGCACCTGAAGACCATTTGAGAAAGTTCTTTGCTCTAAGTGTCTACACGTATCTAGAGAGAGAGAGTGAGAAAGGAAAGGCCGGGAGGTTAACCAGATATTGGAATCTGGTTTGCTACCCAGCGCTGGGGGTGGGGAAGTAGGGGCAAGAAAGAGGGGTTAGATAATTTTCAAGGAAACATATTAGGCTAAGGTGCTGGCAAGACTAGCGCACAATTATAATACCACAGTAAATTGTTTGGAATACAGAGAAGAAAATACTATAGACAAAAGCGATGCACTAAGCAATGCAACAGCTTTCCTTCCATCTTCTCAACCAAGTGTAACACAAGTAATACAAAAAGTCCGCTGCGCTAATCACCAATAGCAAAATGTTAGCTGACCATGAAAGAAAAGAGTCTCTTCTTAAAACGTGCTGCCAAGTACGTTTGTTATTTTAATTCCAGGGCTCACGCTAACGAGTCAGAAGCACACATGACACCTTTATTTTCGAGCAAGAAGAGAACATGGAAGAAATGGGGCCATTGCAGCGACTTAGAGACATGGAACACTGACACACGTATACCTTCGGGTCACGAAGAAAACGGATGTCAACGTCAGATGACGAACGACACGCTCCCATTTCATTCTTTGATTGTCCTTACAGGAAACGAGAACGCTCGCAACTTCGATCCCTTTGCCACGACGATTCACCACGCAGCATTTTCCAACCATTCGGATTTGCAGCCGTAGAGATTACCAATATCCAGTGCACAAAGCGCATAACACATTCACGCTGCAGTTTACAACCTCAGAAAAACACGGTCTTCTCGAGTCGCCAACCAGCACACCAGCACGCTACGAAAACGTTCGTCAGACTTGGCAATCCACGTCTGTCGAGTGAGGAGAGCAAGCGTAGGCCCGCCTGAGCAGCGAAACACACCGGTCTAAACGAAATAACATCAGAGCCCGCAGCAGAAGCAGAGTGGGTAGGCCTGAAATTATCTAGCTCGCATTGGTTTGCCACTCGCTGTGATGTCACACTGTTTGCCAACAAGGAGAGTCCTATTCAAGAGACTCGGAGATGAGACTCAGTTTGTCATTGTAAATTATACACAATTCAATTGGGGGACCCTTAAGCTTCCCCTTTAAGAGTTGAATGCCATAGCGATATTCTGTTTTTAGTGCGTACAGCAAACACTTAGTGCATGAAATCTTTTCAAACTTGCTATGCACCCATATACGTGGCCCTAAGGGTGCAGCAAGGTGTGGGTTGTTTGTGGGGGGGTGCCGGGCTTTAATCTATGAAGTATTTATGATAATCTATGTTCTGACGCCCGATGCTAATGTACGCTTGAAATACGCATTACTACGGCAATATTTTATGTGCCATTATGAAGCATGTATACAGGACGCCTATGTTTGTAAAGCACAAAACCTACTTTCACTAGATTTCCAAGCAGATGAAGTTATTTTCTCTGTATTCACAAGCAGAGGCGTGGCTGCGTGGTAGAAAAGTTTCTTTCCACGCAAACAACTTGGGTTCAATCTTTACTCAGACCCAGTTTTTTTTTCTCATTTTATTCGCATCTTTCTCGATTTTCGGTCTCGCAAAAATGCTCGATTTTTCGATCACGCAAAGGTGATGATTTTTCGTTCACAACCTATGACACCGACGCTGATGCCGGAATTTCTGCGAAACCAGCTTTTTAACGCTATGGCGTTAGAAGAGGTTCAGGTATTAACTTTAGTGGAACACACGTAATGATTTCAGCGTGATATGAAACATATTTACTTATACCAACATATGGGGAACAATTTTCGAAAACAAACCCGCAAAAAGTCTTATCATGGTGCCTTTTACATCATACTTTTTCAATTAATTAACAAATTTTGGCATTACTGAATCAACTGTTTTTCTCCATAAGCATCATGTATTCACAGGATTATAAAGATTTGTTATTATTTCATTCTTAATACTGAGAACAGCTGCTTCGCCAAATTTAGTATTAATATCATTTGCGAAAGCGTGCTGCCTCTCAGTGATTATGGCATATTTACTAAATATTATTAGTGATGTACCATTTAAGGCACTCTCAATCACCTTTGATAAGTCTGGTGAGACAGATATCTGTCGGTGATAGATTTTTATTTATCCACTACTTTTTTATTTGGGCGGACTTGTGCTATTTTCAGAAGGCCTAGAAAGATACCGCTTTCAAACATTGTATTTTTATTATGGACATTATAAGGTGCGATAATATCTGCAGTATATTTTTTTGGTGTTGATTTAACATGATCATAGCCCGCAGAGACATTGTTCTTTACTTAAAGATGTATTTGCACACCTTCAGGGGCCACGGGTGTGGATATCATTAGTTAGTCTGGTGAACGAGGCATGTACTGGGCACACTTTCTCACAGTTCACGGAAAGGAATCAGGATGAGGCATGCTTCTTTTATGAGAATATTTGACATGGTACTTGTGGAATTTTCAAAAGCGTCACTGTAGTTATCACTGTTGCTATCTACTCAGTTCTAGCGCTCAACCTAATCTGATTGTTAATTTTTTCAGTGAAATTTAAGGCTACCTGAATATCAACGTTGAAAATAAGTGTACATTCAAATGCTTGTTTTTTGTTAGACGCAAAAATAATGAGATACAACAGGCAATCATGCCACGGAAAGTATAGGCGTTATTACTAGAGGTAATTGTAATGTAATTGATGGATATGTAGAATTTAACCTCCTAAAACCACCACCATATGAATATCAATATGAGAGACGCCGTAGTGGAGGGCTCCGGAAATTTCGACCAGCTGGGGTTCTTTAATGTGCAGCTAAATCTGAGCATATGGGCCTACAGCATTTTCTCCTCCATAGAAAATCCAGCCGTGGCAGCCGGGATTCGATTTCGCGACCTTCGGGTCAGCAGCAGAGCCGAGTACATTAGCCAGTAGACCGGCACGATGGGGCATGCGATTGTAATGTAATTGTTGAAGAAAGAAAATTGGAAAAGAAGGTAACTTGCCATGGGCAGAGAACGAACCTGCGACCTTCGAATAATGCGTTCGATTCCCTTCCAACTGAGCTACCACGGTAGCGGCACGCGTCCACTTTATGCTGTATATACGTGCATTAAACGTGCGAGCGTCAGTCAGCACCATCAGTAGCCATGACAGTGAGTATGGAACCCTATTTAGCTGCCTCTTTGGCGTCACGAAGCAAGTGAAGCTATTGTGATCTGGTAATTGACCAATACCTCGCATACTACCTGAAGGCACCAAGTCTGCCAGAATGAGACCCTCGCTGTGAACGCAGGAAAAAAGTGTGCAATTAAGGGCTCGTTTCAAGGGCTTGTACACTGAAGGACTCGTACATTTAAACGATGACTAACGGTCCTACGTTTAATGCAAATATATAGGCTACCCCATAAAGATGACGGGCCATGTAGCCGCTGTAGTAGCTCAGCTGGTTGAGCATCGGACGCGTTATTCGAAAGTCACAGGTTCGGTCCCTATCCACGGCAAGTTATCTTTTCTCCCACTTTTTTTCTTCTTGTTTACGTTATAACAACTTCTAATAAGATTGTCTATACTTTCCGTGGCATGAATGTCTGTTAGATCTCATTATTATTGATGATCAACGAAAAACACGTGGTGCGGTTCCAGAGACGCACATTAGGTGTTTTAGTTTGCGACCGCCTTGTGAACACAAAGCTAATTAAACTTCGACCACAGTATAAAAAGAGTGCCAATAACTACTTCTCAAGCACGCTGTTTGAAAGTCCACTACTACAGCCTTAAACATTGCAATTTGATTCTATTTAGAATTTTCGCATGTTTACGTTCATGTGTCTAAGCACGCACTATGTTTTAACAATTTTTTTATAAATACTGGCGATTGTTTCGGCCACTAACTAAATCTATAGAAAAATCTGGTACAATAATTTAGTAAACGACATGATCACCCCTAACTTCATCTTTAGTGTTAGCAGCATGTTTCGCCCCATATAGACAATCTTACATAAATCACATGAGTTTCCCCACCTTGAACTGCTAAACGAATGTTTCTTGTTGCATATCTCAACGTCAATAAATAAGTTCATGAAAAGCCGATGATTAAACCAAGCCGTTTTCACGAGTATGCGTATACCGTGTCATTGTTCCTTCATTTGTTAAAGATACAAAATGGCCAGGTTAGGACCCAATAGTGTGGCACCGAAACCCTTACGTGAAAGAGTTTATGCTTCGCACCATCTTTCACGTGGCTCACTGTCGTTGATCCGTGCTGTTCTGAGATTGTCATGGGGCAGTTCATTTTAATTCTTTTTACAACTACGTTAATTTTAGTGGATGAATAACTGCATACTAGCAACCACAGGTCAAGACACATTGATTGCCACCGCTCTTCATTAGCGTCATTCAGCGGGTCTCTCAGATATAAGCTATGCGGTCAGAGACCACCGATACCAGACGTCTCCCATCCAAGAGAAATTGCACTGGCGCTACGCGTGCCAGCTCGTTGTATACCATACCAAACTGGCGTGGCGTAAGTGTGCTGGAAGGGGGCGAGGTGGAAGGGTATGTGGTTAGTCGGAGGAGAAAGTGATGTGAAGCAAGCCGGTGCAAGTCTGCGCGCAGACCTTTTGACCGCTCGGGGAAGTACAGCCACCCTCGACTGCTGAGCGGCGATGTTTCCCGGGAAAAACTAGGCCACGTGAAACGGGTGAAGAACGGACATAAACCTTCTGCGAGACCTGCTTCGCGAGTGCACTGCATCGCCGCTGCTGTGCCTTCTCACCGCCCCGTCAAAGCGTGGGTCCTGCGAGAGCCGGAACCGGCCCCGTGCTACAGAGGCGGGCATTGTGAAAGGCACCGAGTATCTTTACCCTTCGATATAGAGAAAGGGCACTTCTCCGTCTTCTTGACGGACATTACCAGCAAAACACGCCGAGGAAAATGGGTAACCGAAATCAACATACCCCACGGTCTCATTCTCTCTCGCTCACTCTTTATATACTATTTTGTTCATTGGCCCACTATCTCTCGCTTTAAACATTAGCTTATAGTGCGCAACGACTCGACCTTTCCTCGTTATACAATTGATTTCGTGTATTCTATATTTTGTGTTTTTTCTCGTAAATTTATGTGAGTGTGGCGGAGATGTTTGGCAAACAAAAACCGCAAAACATTAAGGGCCACATGGATAAACTCGACTCGTAGAGTACACCTGATGGTCGAACGGAAACCAAGAATATAACCTAGAATAAATGTTGGGCTCTCCTTTACTTTTTGTGTGAGGAGGGTTGAGAAAAGTGTAATTTTGATGTAGTGGTGCAATTAATATTAGCATTATGAAACAACTGTAGTTAGTGCAACAACAGGAGGTGGATGTTTAATTGTTGATGCACGGGTGATGCGCGATGCCATTAGACAAACTTTGCATTTTAAGCGAGTATTTTGTATATGCAGGCCCGAGTCCTGGAAGACAAAAAAGCATGTCATGATGAATCGTGGGATACTGAGGGTGCAGTTGGCAATCAAGGTTCGTGTCAACTGCGTATAGAACTAATATATTGTGCTTTATGCGAGCAAGTTTGGCAAGCACAATACAGCTTTAGTTATTCGTGAGATGTGGCATATCGGATTGTTACATTGGTAATTGGGTATCAGAGTAAATATGTGTAGCTTTTACGTACTTATTCATCATTTCATATTCATTGATGCTTAGAGGCGCAATATCTAACGAAATACCACTAGATGTTTTGACTCCGTAGCTTGAGCCAATTCTCTTCGAGCAGCGTATGCTAGACGTATACTATTTTCACAGGAGGGGCATTTTCAATGCCCGTAATAGCCACCAGGGCATCAGTGATGACAACCCACTTTCTCGGCATTCCTGATAATTTAATTAAGCATATTTGTAGTGAAATGGATACAAGCTCCAATATTGTTGAAGACGAAAGCTGCTCCAACTTACAGGCACATCCTTCAGTCAGCTCAAGAACGACGAATTCCGATGTTGAAGCTTCTTTGGTGACACAGCCCTGAGTTTACTCAGAAACGTTGTCTCGGTACACCTCAAGTAGATAGTACCAGGCTAACCGCAGTGCTGCAATGGTTGGTAGTTCATGAGAAGGCCTACTATTGCTCTCTTTTCAGCAGTGTGTAGCTCCAAGAGACAGGGAGGGTACAACCGCTGCCCGTAGTGCTAACTGGGGAGCCACGCAGAAACACTCACCCCTAGTCTCAGATCCTTTCGTCTGCTTGTCTTGAGAATGCGAAATATAGTCCACGATCTTTGATAATAGTGCTCCCTATGAAAAGTTCATCTTTTCAAGGTGCCATGGTTTATGTATGGCTTATCGAATCTGCACCCACCACCAACCTGATTTGTAGTTTTTATAGCACGAAGACCATTGCACACAGAAACAAATTTTGATGCAACATGGGAATGCGCGAAAATGGAGTCGAGAATCATTTCGAATAGAAACATTTGCGCAGAAAAACGTTGATTTGTGCTAGCAATGAGAAACCTCGCTTTATTTACGAGCAATATCATGCCGCTGAAAGAACAGTAAAGCAGAAAAGTCGAATTGGTTTTATGAATTTCAGCTACGGCACTTCAAAAGAGTCAGGAGCACTCTGAGCGCTAGCATGGTAACCAAGTGAACCAGCGATCTGCCCAACTGACCATGAAGTTCCATCATTTTCTAACATTCCGTGATGAACTTTGGCAATGCCTCATTGGGATCAAGTTGTTTGTGTGCTAGTTAAAAAACGAAGCAATGTTTAATTCTTCCTGAAGTGACAAGCAAATCCACCAAGGCAGATAGGAGGGCTTTTTCACTGCAACAAAGGCGATCTAAACAAGGCAAAAATGCATCGTTACTTCGTAGGTCGGTGGAACTACAGGAAACCACACTCAGCAACAGTATAGGAGTGAAGATCAAAGAGGAAATAACTGTTTTCTTCATTACGTAGTAACCTACCTTTCTCCACTAGAAGAACAGTGCCTCAAACTGCGCCGCTGGGAAGAGATTAATTTGTTGTTCTCGCGTAGTGGTCTTTTTAAAATCTGCGCTCAGCGTGACTTATTAGTATACTAAAACTTCATTGTGTCGCGTTTTCAACTCTATGTTTAGGAATGTTTCCCAGTGACCATAGTTGCCAGTTCCGCTTTTGATGAGTGAATTCGGGCTTCTTGGTCTTCGTCATTTTTTCCCTTCCTCGTCTTCTTTCCTCTTTCTCCCCTCTAATCTTTGTTTCCTCTGTTTCTTCCCTCCTCCCGAAAGAGTGAGCAGGCGTTGTGCCCCTCAAGGTAGCAGTTGCCAGCTTGCTCTCTCCCTCTTTCCTCCGTGTCCTTGTGTAGCTTTGTATGCAAATGAAAAAATAATAATATCAATTTCTTGCCAAGTCACTTGTACAACTTCCCAGTCACTTGCCGCATTTTTACTCCATTTTTTCGGCAAATATGTGATTACTTTAGTGACTGTCTTACTCCCCAATAGCGCGTTTGTCGATGACTGAATAGTTAAGCGTTGAAGTATGACATACATTGGGGAAGTCAGCAAGTAACATTAACACTGGCAAACGTGCATTAAACCGAATGGAGATAGCGTAGAAAACTACGCGATACAGCGTTCATAGTTCCGTAGATAGCGTTCATAGGTTCACATATTCTTGCTGTATAAAATAATTATTTCATTTTTCAACTCTCCTTTGCATTTGAGTGACATTTTTATTGTAAATTAGGATACCTTGAGGAATAGAAATATTATTTAAGGTATTGTTTCCTTTGGCCTTCTCCGTGAGAGTCAAGCTGCTTTTCTGGGCTTTTTTTCTGATTATTATTTGGTTCATGCTCGGTACCATCTGGTAACTCTGGTGGTGACTTAGTTATTCTGTACCGATAATTTAGTTCCGCGGTACACCATGATATGTAACGTAACGGCAAGGACAGCGAATAGCAGCCGATACACATGCAGGCGTGCAAACAAGTTGCATGCATTTTTTATCGCACCTCCGGGTCGAGAGAGAACGTGTCGTGACTTGAGCACGCAGTTTGTGACCTCGCAAGCACCTTACCATAGACTGACCCAGCTTCGAAATCTGCTGTTTTATATGCGTGGTATAAATACCGAAGTGCACGTGCTGGCATGCGTGCACAGTATACATCGCCATCGCACTTGTCGTGAACTACATGTGTTCCATTAGCCTGCAGCAACGACCGATGTAGAAAAATGTAATAAATGATACGCTATAGCGAAGCTTAATTCAAGCGCTTGTTCAGCGCTGCTGTGCTTGCTTGTATATTCCTTTGAGAATGGTGAGGCAATCTTAGGAGCTCACGTGTAAGTGAATGGCAATTAAGAAACGTCAAACTTTCTGCGAAGCCCCAACTTATTACAAGTTACCTAGCCCTACATTCATTAGGCATAATTTCAACTACAATAATAATGATAACTTCTGGGATTTGACACGCAAAAAGTACTAAGGAACGCCATTACATAGGACTATGAATTAATTTCGGCCATCCGAGAATTGTTAACATGCAGCTGGATCAAACTAAGCAAGCGGGCGTTCTTTGCATTTCGCCCCGTTCGAAATCGGCCCCGTTGGGCTGGAATCGCAACGGCACCCTCAAGATGAGCAGTGTGAAGTTATCCGGAGCCATACGCTACGACGTCTCTTGTCAAACCCTGCAAACAAACCAACTAAGCATTACCTGGCTCACCCGGGTAACGTAATGCGCAGGAGAGGTAGCCGGTGAAAAGCGTACGACGGATAACTGATGGTCACTTAGCTATAGAGCCAGCGTATACGTTTTCATTATTGCTCCGTGTCAGCGTGATCTCGGGTCGCTGGCGCCTTGCTTTACGCTTTATATGACGCACGCTATTCATACGTCTCTTTTATACATAGCTCCTCTGACATCCAACCTGTGACGAGCAAGGCTGGCGTTTCAGGAAGGCCTTTAGAGGCAGGAATGCCTGGCTGTTCGCCACATGGTCCATGGCGGTACGCGATGCGCTGGCCTTTCCCATCTATAGCCCCAGCTTTAATGACGAATAAAGCAGTGATGCTTGCTTTTTCGTTTGTTTTAGTACATGGCGTTTTCGAAGGAATACTATTGAAGAGAGAAAAACTTAGGGGTACTCAAGGTGAGCAAAGATGGATACGATACTTCACGAAAACGTTATGTCAATATTTTGGCTGGATCCTAGGCTTTCTCAAGACAAACAACCCGCAATAATATTTTTTGTTTTTAAGCAATTAACAAGCGACAGTTTTGCACTCACTTCCATTTCTTTCTTTCTTTCTTTCTTTCTTTCTTTCTTTCTTTCTTTCTTTCTTTCTTTCTTTCTTTCTTTCTTTCTTTCTTATTTATTTCTTTACTATGTTGGTCCGAATAACTGCTCGCTGGAGCTTGGAGCTCGCGTACACTAGTCCAGAAGTTGCTTACATTTTTGTTCATGAAAGAAAATACCAGAACAATGGGCACCTGAACAAAACGTAAGATCCACAGAGTGGTAGAAGTAAACTTCTTTGAAGCGAAGGTCCCCCTGACGCTGCAGCCGCAATTTAGTAGAACGTGCCTTGAGGCTGCCTGGAAGGCACTCTTTGCAGGGCTCGGGCATGTTATTGATTCAAATCTGTTTACATTCCTTGCACTGGCATCCTCTGGTCGGCTAACCACGTGGCTATCTTACAACATAGAGTTTGATTCCTTAATACCTCGAAGAAAAAAAAAACGCTTCAGTCCTAAGCTACAAGGCACATTCCGCGAACAGAATAAGTAAACTTTGTTGGGCTTAACAAAGAACATTATAAAAAGCACAAAATGCACTGCTGGGATTTATATATGGCGGACCTCACAGTGCCACAGGCTTGTAGCCATGGGAGAGTGTAAGTATTACCAACTTGGCTTCTTGCAGAGCTTTATGTCCAGGGCTTGCAAGCTTTCAGCAGTCACTAGGCACCACGACTGGACGAGCTACAGTGGAACAGCATACGCATGAAATCCTTTGTCGCATTTTATCAAACGCAACAGTATAGTTTAAACCCACGTGTACCTAGTGGGTAAGGTACTCGACTGCTGACCCGCAGGTCGTGGGATCGAATCCCGGCTGCGGCGACTGCATTTCCGATGGAGGCGGAAATGTTGTAGGCCCGTGTGCTCAGATTTCGGTGCACGTTAAAGAACCCAAGGTGGTCAAAATTTCCGGAGCCCTGCATTAGGGCGTCTCTCATATTCATAGGGTGGTTTTAGGATGTTAAACCCCACAAATCAATCAATCTAAAGCCACGTGTACCTTCTCGTATGTCTTCTCATTGCTATCTTTTTCTTTTTATTCCTTGTTACCCTTTCCCCAGCGTAAAATAGCAAACCAGACGCTTGTCTGGTTGACCTTCCTGCCTATGCTTCCTCCTCCTCCTCCTTCTGGCATTAAAGAGATGCAATTCAGGCGCGTTCCTGAAACTGGTTCAGCGTATAACTTCTTTACTGTACTTACTCTCAAATTATCTACATTGGTTTTCTTCATGTCGATGGGACCATGTGGCAAGAACACTATTACGTCTGTAGGTTTAACTTCAGTAGGCAAGTTTCAGCGTAAAAGAAATGACGAGCTCGGCGCAGTGTTTCTATGATAAGCTTTAAGCCTAGTTCGTTTGATGCGCACTGAAGGTGCAAGCATGGACACATATTGAACGAAATACCAATTCCGCCGTTTGCGTATTGGTCTTCTCATTCTACACTTGTGTCGGTGCTTGCGAGTCT